>NW_017617665.1:732500-1332500 GCF_001879475.1 Ipomoea nil
TCGACGCGTCGAGAATTTCCAGTGACGTAGGTCTTTCTTGCAGGCTGATTTTGACCATTTTCCCTTTTGATATGGACTTCGATGTCTTTATAATAGTTGTAGCCCTTTGAGTCGTCTTTCCAATGGAGCAAGAATCACATCATTTAGATATTCCTAGGCTGAGATATGGTCCAAAAACCGAACTGTCGCTAATCTGTGCGAGAATTTTTACTTCTTTCTCTTTTGTTCCACTTTTTCCTTGGTTTTTGCCCAAATGATCAAAACCATTGAAAACCCCACTCTTTGGATCCCTTTTGAAGTATTTTAGCCATATCCTTAGCTTCACCTTACTTTGTTTTGGCTCCAAACTCATCCTGGAACTTCCATTGCTTTTGCACTTGATCTACAATGGTTCCAAAACACTAACAAACACCGTAAAACATTCTTCAAAACAAGTATGAACCACATCTAAATGATAAAACAAGGGATTAGGCAATTAAATTACTAAAATCATGAGCTCAATCTTAACAAATATAATCAAACCAATACTAGAAATATGCACAATTAGACTCACATAATACATACATACATACATACATACACACACACACACACACACACACACACACACACACACACACACACACACACACACATATATATATATATGTGTGTGTGTGTGTGTGTGTGTGTATGTGTGTGTGTGTGTGAGATAATGAACCAAAAATCGATTTAATATCCCAATAATATTTATATATACACATAAAAATATATAAAATATTATTCAATATATATATGAAGTATATATATATATATATATATATATATATATATATATATATATATATATATATATATATAAACACAAATATATATTATTCAGACCCCACGGTTATAAATAAATAAATAAATAAATATATATATATATATATATATATATATATATATATATATATATATACGGAAAAAGATATACATATATCTACATCAATCGAAATGGAATTTGTAATCCTCCAGATTACAATTCCAATCAACAAGAAAGTAGAGGGATTTTTGTTTAGAGCATAATCCAAAACAAGAAAGAAGAGGAAGAAAGGAAGAATGTTAGTACGAGTTAGGCGAAGTGTCTTTATCCTTAAACCTTATTTGCCACCTCCCAAAAGTGCTAGGAGCGTTGTGGCCTAGGCTTCCCAGGATAAAACGTACTGCGGTTCGACGTTGAGCACCCAAACGAATGCACCTGGCGAACTAGAGCACGGGCAGAACACAGCTTCAAGAACGGAGTAGGAGCAGAGTTTTTGAGAGAGTAAAACTATGTGTGTGTTGTGTCTCTTGTTCGTGGTTCTTCACTACTTCACTATTGCAATGTAAAAAATGTACTGCTATACAACACTCTTGTATAGGAGTTGAAGAATCAATAGCATTCAATTTTGGCATTTAATGCACGATTTGTAACACTTGAACCAGCCACCATTATTTGAGATTTAATTCAAAAAATCAAAATTGGAATTAATACAAGATTAATTTCGTAACAGTCCAGAACCAATGAATGGTTCACACTGTTTCAGCTCGGTTACTTTCGTGAAGCACGAACCTTCGTGCGTCAGTGCACATGAGACCGAACCTCTTGTGTGTGCTCAGAACACGAGAGGACTCTCGTGTTGGTCGACATTCGTAGGCTTGAATCAAGCCTTTTTTTTTTATCTCAGTTTGGAATTTGATTTGCGCCCCCCCCCCCCCCCCCCCCCCCCCTCTTTCGCGCGAGAGAGAGTCTCTATGCTATACAATTCAATAAGCTTAAAAAGAACTCTTGTATAAATAGTGGGGCAAATCCTCTTCCCAAACCAATGTGGGATAAAATTTCACTTTTACCCTTCATTTTTCCAACTCAATGGGTCTACTTTGAGAATCAATATCTCATTCACCATTATCCGTTTTGAGCGTACAATATATCAATCTCTTCGTCTCACAACGAAGAACCCGGATCCACTTTGACACGACCCATTTTGGAAGTGGACCCCACTGATAATTGTACCACATAATAGCCACTTAAAATGTCATTTTAATGCTATTTTTCCAACAATCCCCCACATGAATGAAAATTGATTTTCAGGGTATTTTGAAATCGGAAACAACTGTGTTCAACGGTCGATCCCTGTATAGGATAGGTTGGGATCACTATACCCTTTGAACCTTCCCTTGTGAGGATATGTTTACTCTACTAGCTGTACAGTAGAACGCGGTGTCCTTGAACCGACTGCCGTTTGTGTATACGATGACATATCTCACACAGGAACCTCCCAACCATGCTCTATTCTCTTGAGTGTGCCCGTTTTGGTCGTGGGTCATCATCTTGGTTCTGCAAGAGTTTGTGAAGAATTGAGCCCTATTCAATTCTCCTTCGAAGCAACCCTCACTTCTCTATCACATAGGTGATTCTTTTTCGAGTATCCCACATACTCACATATGTCAACCGACAATTGAATCATTAAAGCATCAACATGCTAGCCTCGTGCGGGAGTCACTATTTTAACGAGGAGTGATAGGGAGTCCGAGACCCCCACAGTGACACGCTCCGTTCCATAATTTAGTTGTCCCATTAAACCTAGGTGCCAGCTAGCTTGGGTATCCACTATAGAACGTTTAGTCCAAGGGCTTTAGACCCATTCCTCGTTCCAACTTCTCCACAACATTTCTTACCCTCAGGTTAGCGAGTTAGCGGCCGCTACGTTATCTTTTGACATCACGTAGTCAATAGAGATAACCCCTGTTGTGAGAAATTGTTTAATGGTATTATGTCTACGACTTATAAGTCTTGACTTACCATTCCACATCTAACTCTATACTTAACCAATTTTGGCTTGACTATCGCAACGCACACAAATTGGAGGTACGGGTTTTCCTCTAGGAACATTCCCGAGAAAATGGCATAGCCATTCAGCCTACTCGCTCGCGACACGAGTCTAAGGCTCTCAGCTTAGATCCCGTCATGGGTCTTAGCTATCACAAATTGTTTCGAGAATTTCCATACAACCAACTGCACTGGCCTACGTAAACACGTAGCCTTTAATGGACTTAGCGTCCTTTGATATCCGTTAACGTGCTATACTTTCCAAGTACAACTAGATATCCCACGTAGTGCAGTCCAAAGTCACGAGCATACCTTAAGTATCTCATAACTCTCACTATTGCCTTCTAGTGTGTAACACTAGGGTTACTCGTATGTCTACCGAGTTCGTTAACCGCAAAGGCAATATCCGACTTAGTGCAACCTATTATGTACAATTAAACTACCAATAATCTGAATATATTCTCTGAGAGAAATACAATCTCTGTGATTATTGGCTAGTTGTACGTTAGTATCTAACGGTGTCCAAGCCACTTGATTAATATCATTTGCAAGGATTCGATCAACACAATGAGATTAGCTTGACACGAGACCATATGGTATTCTCACGATTTTAATCTCGAATATTAAATCTGCCAAAACTCACACCTCTCATGTCAAATCTCAAATTTAACATGTTCAAGGTAGAATTGATCTTTCGATTGTTACTACCCACGTTGAGTTTATCGTGTATAAATAATTAGTGATTTCAGCCTTCTGTCGTAAGCATTACGTAGACACATTTGTCACCTTTGTTTTATACTAAACTCGTTGGTTATCATTGTATGATCAAACCTCATGCCAAATACTAAGGCAATTATTTTGAACCATACAGTGATCTCACCAATCTACACTTTCCATATATCGCGCGGACCGCAAAACCCTCAGGTCGTTCCATGTCTATTAAGAAAGTGATACATCCATTTCGATGAACTTCCAAGTCTCGCTAAACGGCTTTGGCAAGTATCATACTAATGGATCTCATTCTCACCACAAGAGAATATATATATATATATATATATATATATATATATATATATATATATATATATATATATATTATATATATATATATATCGAAGTAACCGTGGCACTCGCATTGCATGTAATCTACAATTACAAGTCCAGCCATTTTACTTCAATATAGCCAACCGGCTTTTATCTTCTGACACGTGATCCGTTAAGATCCAAAGGTTTTCCAACTCAGAGGAAGAACGACTAATTCCAAGTATGATTCTATAAGATAGAATCTACTTCACTTTTAGTAGCCTCTTTCGTGTTGGTCCATCCGTAGAACACTTCTACATATGTTCGAGGCTCGTTTTCTAACAACCATGTCAGAAAATCTGGTTCATTTTATAGTAAACAAGTTAGAATATGCGCATCACATTCTAACATGTACGTCAAAAAATATGGACCACAGGATTTTCCAATCCTAGCTCTCTTGCTACGTCTAGCTTTGAGCTCGGGTTCTCTTTCATACCCTACAACCATAGCTACATCGAAAGTTCATTTCAACGTGCTAGGTCCTTTTATTGAATCTTCACATAAATGCATCTTCTAAAAAGCGATGAATTTCTTGATTCAATTTATCGTGTTCTTATGTACATCCAAACTATAGGACTCGTGTACTAAGAACCAATACGCACCTTTGGCAAGACACCCCCACATTTTAGGCATTAGTAGGAAACTTCCTACGTACCCACAATTCGTAAGAATTTCATGCGGGTAACCTTTATTTAAAAGGTACTTACTTGTCCAAGGTATTATCTTACCCCATATACCTTGAGGTAGACCTTAACTTATCAACGTCTTGATATTTATGTTCGGCAACAACGTTCGATTAAGGTGAATACCGTGTCGTACGCTCGAGTACGATACTAATGCTTGCGCATAAATCACCAATAGGTGTTTCATGTTCACCACATCGATTTTTCGTAACCGCATTAATCCACGATTAATTTGGTTTTCTCTTTTATTATTATAAAGAATAAACATGTCCTACAAGTTAACACATCTCGTAGGTACGAACGAATCAGCAAGTACGAATCCATTCGAGTTTGAACTAGGCCACAACCACGAATCAATGCGACAAGCGACTTAGCTATAGCACCGAGGCTGAATCAATGCATAGTGCATTAACTTGTGCCTAGCTATAGCCCCGAGGTCGAAGTAATTAACACGAATCATGTAATTACCACCAAATTGTCACAAATTAAAGCTTATACTTAACTTAATCAACTCGTAATTATATTGCATAATTACTCTCACAATTCTGTGTTGTCAATTCCAAAGCAATATCCTTTTGCTTTAAATTATAAACTCACGGCAACTTTTCGTTGCATAATTTATAATTTCAATGCTTATTAGCTAATTACAAAATTACCCAAGCATCCTTTCGTTAGTGCTGTCAAGTACTATCATTCGTGCTATTAAACACTAGTATTAGTGCTTTTAAAATAGCACTTAACTCGTGCTAAGTTAATTAGCAATACAGTGCTAATTTTATCTTGCACTCTCTGTTAGTGCTACGAAAGCACCATCCAAGAAATCATTATTTGTCTCAAATTATATTTCATAATAGTATAATTTGGAATATTTGATCAAGTTAATTATAACACAATTAACAAAAACAAATCAACCAAATTTTCAAACTAGTTGAACCAAGCTTATATAATCGTACTCAGAATATTATTTAAAATATTCAATACATGAGCTGTGACGCTCACGATTATATAGCTATCACAATTTTTGACAAATTGATTCTGGAAATTCTTATCGTTCTACATGAACCAGAACCGAAGTTCTTTACGGGATTTCAAACATGTAACCCGCTTGTTACATTTCATTTCGGCCGTTAAGCCATTTTAGCATTTTCCACATAATGCTACGCGATGTGCTAGGCATCCATATTGAATCTTTTATATAATAAAATATCACACATGAATATTTCAAAATATACAAAGTTCAAACACATAAATGGAACGATTCATTTTTATTCAACAATTAATAAAAATGTATCATAAAGATACTACATCATTTATTCAAAATAAATAAATAGGAAAATTACATTGTAAACAAATTTCCTTATTCATATCTCGTAGTAACCTTCAACCCGTGTGCATTGTTCCATTTTCCAAACGTCCACTCCACGAAGGGTGGTCCATAGCGCACATCGGGGGTACCTCGGTTGTGACCTCACTTGTCAACCATCCACATTCTTTAACCCAAGCGAAGTTGTCTGCACCCTTTTCACCAGGATGACAGTTCGCTTCATAGTGGTTGTTCACTTCTTCCTCATAATCATCTTCAGGCCTAAACTTTCGTTTGCTTTTTCTTTGGTTATCGTTGAAGATGTTGGTCACACTACAATAGTCCTCAGACCATGTAGTGATTACACCAGCATAGGACCCTTTGTGACTTTTAGCCGATCCACTAGGCAACACAATAGGTACAAATTGTGTGCCATTAGCCACTAGTCTACCGAATCGTGAACCAAAGTTCTCCGGAGCACTATCGTGTGATTTAGCAACTCCCATGGAAGCATCATTTCCAATGTTGCTGCCATCAACTGACATCTTGGAATGTGCAACATCGTTGCCGTTCCGACCATTTGAATGTGCACCACGAGCAACATTCACGGATCCAACACTTTTGGAATCCATCGACTTGTTCATTATCAAAAAAACTAAAGTTTTAAGATTGTTGGTAATAATGAACCAAAAGTCGATTTAATATCCCAATAATATATATATATATATATATATATATATATATATATATATATATATATATTCACACGAAAATATATAAAATATTATTCGATATATATCTGAAGTATATATATACACACAAATATATATAATTCAGACCCCACGGTTATAAATAAATAAATAAATATATATATATATATATATATATATATATATATATATATATATATATATATATATATATATATATATATATATATATATATATATATATATATATACACACACACACACATACGGAAAAAGATATACATATATCTATATTAACCGAAATGGAATTTGTAATCCTCCAGATTACAATTCCAATCAACAAGAAAGTAGAGGGATTTTTGCTTAGAGTATAATCCAAAACAAGAAAGAAGAGAAAGAAAGGAAGAAGGTTAGTACGAGTTAGGCGAAGTGCCTTTTTCCTTAAAACCTTATTTGCCACCTCCCAAAAAGTGCTAGGAGCGTTGTGGCCTAGGCTTCCAGGATAAAACGTACTACGGTTCAACGTTTGAGCACCCAAACGAACGAACCCGGCGAACTAGAGCATGGGCAGAACACAGCTTCAAGAATGGAGTAGGAGCAGAGTTTTTGAGAGAGTAAAACTATGTGTATGTTGTGTCTCTTGTTCGTAGTTCTTCACTACTTCACTGTTGCAATGTAAAAAACCTGCTGCCCTACAACACTCTTATATAGGAGTTGAAGAATCAATAGCATTCAATTTTGGCATTTAATGCACGATAGATTTAATTCAAAAAATCAAAACTCGACCGTAACAGTCCAAAACCAACGAACAGAGGCAGCCACTCTTGTATAAATAGTGGGGCAAATCCTCTTTCCAAACAAATGTGGGACAAAAGCTCACTTTTTCCCTTCATTTTTCCAACTCAATGAGTCTACTTTGAGAATCAATATCTCATTCACCCATTATCTGTTTTGAGCGTACAGTATATCAATCTCTTCGTCTCACAGCGAAGAACCCGGATCCACTTTGATCCGACCCATTTCCGAAGTGGACTCCACTGATAATTGTACCAAAAAATAGCCACTTAAAATGTCATTTTTAATGCTATTTTTCCAACAATAAATGGCCTATTATAGTATTAATTAATATAAACACTATGATCCACGTCTAACCATAGGTGGAATTTAGATTGGTTTAATTTGTGTATATTGATGCAATGAAACAATATAATGTTAACTATAATAAAGCTATATGGTTTGGGAAGTAATTAATGTTACAATTAATTACCAATATTATTATTATTACTAGCTATAAATATAAAATAGCCACAACATCTTTTACTATAAAAATAAAAATAAAAAATAAAAAAGAAGCACAACATTTGAAAAATAAAATAGGCATTTTTTTCTCGCCCATAACAAAGGATTACATTTATTGAGTTAATGGAGTTATTAAATGTTATGATATTGGGATTAAGGATTTCGATTCCCGATTAATAGAAAATATGACACGATGCAATATTAATTAAATCTCAGGCTTTACAATGAAAGTCTATTTGATATGCTTTTTGTTATTTATGGT
The DNA here is from genome assembly GCF_001879475.1 of Ipomoea nil. Taxonomy (NCBI): domain Eukaryota; kingdom Viridiplantae; phylum Streptophyta; class Magnoliopsida; order Solanales; family Convolvulaceae; genus Ipomoea; species Ipomoea nil. Next base: position 740,671 of record NW_017617665.1, read on the forward strand.
GCTTCTTGGGATTACAATATTAATTAAATTTTCGATGAAAGCCTATTCGATATCTGAAACAGTGCAATTAATGCAAGCCTCTACATATAAATTTTCTCCCTCTCAAATGCTTCAAAGAAATGGCAGAAGCGAGAACGGATGAAGAAGGCAAATGCTGCGGGCCGTGGGTCAATTATTGGACTTTAGAATTAAAAAAAAAAATCATTTAATCCATAAATAAAAATTTAAATATATATAAATGTATATATCGTATGGGTCTTTAATGTTTTTCTGGATTTCTAAACTTAGGACTTTTAAAAGAAAAAAAAATACATTTGAATTATCTCCACAAAAAGTGGTCTTGGACTTATGACATTTGGTTTTATGGAATGACATGTGCATAAAGAATATATTATATAATCATATAAAAAAATATGTTCAATTAGAGTTTAAATTTACTCATACAAAATTTAAAATTTGCTTTCTAAAATGTAATTATCTTAGTTATTATTTGTATTGTGAAAATTATAATATAGATGAAATACAATTAAGAATAAATCAATGTAATTATGTAAATTCTCTCTATAAGTTTATTTAAATATGTACATAATTAGAGATTATATTAACCATTCAAAATTTTAATTGTAATTTTGTATTCTATAAAAATAATAAATACTTGACCAATGGAAGCTCAAAAATATTATTATATTAAACAATTTAAAATATTTTCATTTTTTTCTATTTTCTTATTTATATTTATAATAACATAATTTTTTTCCGTGCATTGCGCGAGTGAATTACTAGTAAATACAATAGGTAGTTCCGAGAGGCTCGGGGCCTCCAAAGCTAAATATGGTATTGAATTCAAAGTGTTCTCCTCTTGTTAAATTACAATAGTATTACCCTTCAAAAAAAAAAATTACAATAGTAATTTTTTTATTTCTATTGGGAGGGGATACCCAAACAACAATTTTCATCATGAAATACAAGATTGGCGCCAAAAAGGTGTGCCTTAAAAATCGTCAGCCAGAACATGAAGCACTTCCTCTGGTGGATTCTCAAGCGCATGCAAGCCATTGGGGAAATTTTTTGACAAAGTGGCGAGAGCATCAACCAGCCAATTCTGCTCGCGAGGCACTGAAGTTATCTGCCATTGATCATAGCATTTGAGCTCATGTCTACACACAAATAGATGATTGTGAACCACCATGCTAGGGGTTTTATATATAGAAGATAATTACAGGTTGCTGAGGCGATAAGGAGGCATTTGGAAGAGGCCACGAGCATGGGAGATCGATAGGGAATCGATAAACGGATGAGAAGCAAAGAATGGGGCGAAGATTACGGAAAGTGACGTTAGGAGGTCGCGGCGGGTGATAATGTGTTTGTGGGGATGAGAGTGGTGTTGCGGCGGCGGCGGCAGAAGGCAACAACTCCGCGACGGGAGAGTGGTGGCGGGGAAGGTTTTCCACATTGGGATTATTAAACTATTTTTTCGGAGTTCTATGTCTATGTAGTCTCAAATTCTACCCTCAATTTTATTCTATGATGTGTCAAACAAGAATATAATATTTTCGTTACGTGAGTCTCAGGAAAAAATAATAACATTAATGATTTGTGAGATTTGTGAAAGGAACTAGAAATTGGAAGTAATAAAAAGTACTATGTAATAATCAATCAATCTAAACTCTAAAGATTGAACATGACTTTGATAGCATTGCCACCACGAGCACTGGTTTCAAATGCCTCTTCAACCTCCTTCTGTGTGAACCCAAACCTGTGTGTAATCAGTGGCTTCACATCAATCTTCCCACTCCTCAAAAACTCTATGCACTGTGGCCATGTGTTCTTGTACCTGAATATCCCCACTATATCCACCTCCCTACACAACAACACACATTCATCATTAACAAAACACAATACAAATATCTCAGGATTTTACTAATGCAATTATAAGGTCTGATGATTGATCTTAACAAAAGATTAGATAATTGATCTGGATTTGGTTTGAATTCAGATTAGCTTAGTAAGAATATTATACTCACATATACAAAAAAATATTTTCTTGGGCAACCCAACAAGCGAGAAAACGGGTGAATTGGTAATCAAGTTTCACTCCCAATGAGAATGAATACCTTTTAGTCATGAGCAATCTAACCAAATTGATTAAATAGTTGGATTGATACATACTTACCTTCTTTTAAGATGACCAGTTATGAACATAACCCAACCAAATTAATTAAACAGTTAACTCAGAGAGTATGCTAAAGTAACAAGACAGGGTTTCAGAAAAAAAAAATAATAATTACCTTGCTGCTGCAGGAGTGAGGGGGACAATCATTTCACAGTGGCCCATGCCTACGAGGCAAACCTTGCCGCCGGAGCGGGTTGCACGAAGGGCGGTGGACATTGTCTTATTAAAACCGGCGCAGTCCAAGCTGACATCAATTCCGACTCCCATGGCGGCCTTGATGTTTTCAACCTCAGATTCCACATCTTCCATCTTGAGTGAAACCTTGATAATTGCATCCGCTCCCAATTTCTTAGCGAACGCCAAACGCTGATCGTCAACGTCCACAACAGCAACTCTCGGAGCACCGAAGGCGCGAGCAGAGAGCATGGAGACGAGGCCGATAGGGCCTGCTCCGAGCACCAGCACGTTGGTCTCCGGATTGATGTTCGCCCGGCGACAAGCGTACACGCCGACACTCAACGGCTCGCACATCGCGCCTTCCTCCAAGCTCACGTTCTCCGGGAGCTTGAAGCACAGATCCGCTGGATGCACAATCTGGTTAGCCAGAGAGCCGTGGATCGGCGGGGTGGCGAAGAACTTCATCTCATCGCACAGATTGTAACTGCCTTCTTTGCAATGGCTGCACCGCCAACAGCTAACGCCGGGCTCCAACGCCACGCGGTCGCCGGCGACCACAGTCTTCACCTCGCTCCCGACTTCTTCAATGATTCCGGCGCATTCATGGCCGATCACCATTGGCTCTTTCACAATGTAATCTCCACACCTCCCATGCTGAATATATAATTAAATTCTATATCAATTAACTGAAAAATAAAACCCTAAAAACCATGAACAAAACGATGATCACCTTGAGGTAGTGAACATCACTCCCACAGATACCAATTGCTTTCATACTCACTCTAACATCATGAGGACCTATCACACAACAACACGCAAATACAGTAACCGTACCATACGATTAACATTATATATTCAAAATCGAAAATCGAAGGTGATATATATATATATAATACCAAGAGGAGGGAGGTTGAAGGGCTGAATCTTGAGGTTGCCAACACCGAGAAGCCAAGCAGCCATGTTTTCTGTGGGTTCAAAGCTGACTCCATTAGCGCCCTTTCCCATTCTCACCAAATTGATTGCTTAATTTCTCACTGAGATTTGATAATGGAGAAGATTGGAGTGATGGTGTGAAGAGCGATGTAGAGATCAGAGGGATATTTATCGGGTGATATATCGATTTTATGTGAATTAATTAATGGATCAATGTATTTGTGTCCTTTTAAAATTATCCTTTTGTTGATAATTTGTCGAGATAAACGACTTCTTGTTAGAATTAATTATACGGTCTAAGTAAGAATGTAAGATAATATACCCCCCAAAAAAAAAAGGAAAATCTTATTAAATGTATTTGAGTCCTTTTAAAATTATCCTTTTGTTGATAATTTGTGGGGATAAAGATTTCTTGTTAGAATTAAGTCAAGGAACTAACTATGTGATCTAAGCAAAATAATATACCAAAAAAAAAGGGAAAATCTTATTAAATGTATTTTTAGTCCTTTCAAAATTATCATTCTGTTGATAATTTGCTCGGATAAACAATTTCTTGTTAGAATTAAGTCAGGGAACTAACTATGGGATATAAGTAAGATAATATACCCAAAAAGGGGGAAATCTTATCCAATTGTTGGCTGGATGGGTAATTACAAAATTAACTAAGTGATTTATTACTCTTCTTGATTTGATTGAATCAATTTTATTGTGATCTTTTATTATTTAAGATCACAAGACGAAGTTTTAGGTAGTGTAAATCATCAATAATAAAATAATCCAAACGTATTTAATTCAGAAAATTATAAGTTGAATTGCAAAGGGGGTTTTAGATTTTTTTCCCTCTAATTTTTTAGTTTAACTTTACAAGAGTAATAATTAATTAATAATAGTCATTTATCTTTTTTATTTATTAGGTTTTGAATTGAATTTTAAATAAATGTTCCTTCTTTTTTTTTTTGTACTCCATATATATATATATATATATATATATATATATATATATATATATATATATATATCAGACCCATCAGATGTAATTCATCAATTAGTATTTGTTAACATATTTATCTATCTACTTATATATCTACTATATCTACTATATATATATATCTACTATCTAGTATCTACTATCTACTATATATATATTATATTATATATATATACTAATAAGAGCCCAAGAGAGTTAGGCTTATAATGGGTAGAAAAAATGACGGTCACAGATTTTAATCAAATGAATGGCTCAGATTAATTAAAAGATTGATCAGATTTAAATTTTACACTTAAATTTTCTAAAATACCCACACACCATTACTAATTCCGTTAAAATTTTAAGAATTGCCGTTAGTTCATTACTCATTGATTTTAATAAAAAAATGTCTTAGGTTCGAACCTCATCCCAATCAAAGTTGGCATAATTAGTACTCTATTTTACTCTTATTAAATTATATAAATAATAATTTAGTAGTAACAACAAAAAATAATACATATGCATTTCTTTAATTTAGAATTATGTGTCCACAATGCCTTTATTAAAAAAAAATATTCATTATCAATCAATTGAATAAGTGAAATAATTTTATTAGTTATATTGTCTTTATTTTTCTTCAATATAAAAATTCTTTATATTCAAATTTATTAATTGATTATATTCGCCTACATTATCCTTACAATGTCTTTATTCAGTGAAAAAAAATTATTAATTATCAATAAATTAATTAAAAGAAATATCTTCATTAGTTATATTGTCTTTATTTTTCTCAAATGTAAAAATTTTTACATTCAAATTCATCAATTGATTATATTCACTACATTATCTATTATCTTTTTTGTGCACTATTTTTCTAATTAAATATCAAAATTATAAAATTTTTACATTCAAGGTCCGTTGGCCACCCCCGTTGAGGGACGAACCGGGGCAACGGACCATGCCAATGTCCGTTGCCTGGCACCGCTGCTTGGCGAAGCCAAGTGGCGGGGCTTCCCAAACCCCGCCACCAAGCTCCGCCAAGCCAATCCCAGTTCAGGCCGGGCCCTTTGTGGCTCAGCTACGCGTTGTTCGGACTGGGACTCGTGGGCCCTTGGGACTCGGACACTCAAGCTCGTTACGACGCACAAGTAGAAGTTCGTTTCGTTAAATTTAGAGTTGTAAAGCATGATTTATAGTTGAATTTGTGAAGATTGAATTCTCTGTTGATGTTGTTGTCTGAGAGTTGATTTCCAGTAAATGAAGTTTTGGCTTTTGAGCTTTGATTTTGAGTTGAGAAGCATGCCTAAATACTTGTTAGTATTTGTTGAGGAGTATTGTTAAGTATTTGGGTTTTTCACAAGAGCAGTGCTTATTTTCTTGAGTTCACAGTGAATGAGAAATTGAGATTGATTTACAGTAAAGAACTTGTTTTAGTGCATTTCATTGATTTAAGTGCATCATTGGCTCTAAGAAATTCTAAGTTCTATTTCAAAAACCTATATCTATTTTGGAAAATCATTATCTATTTGCATTGAGAGTTGCATGATATTTGATTTCCAAAGTTGTGAGAAAGAGAAGTTGATTGAGATTATTTGTGCATGAGTTTGCATAAGAAGAGTTTGTGGCATGAGAAAGATGTTGCATGAGGCATCTCTCTCTCTCTCTCTCTCTCTCTCTCTCTCTATATATATATATATATATATATATATATATATATATATATATATATTGTGAGGCCAATAGGTTTTTCAGAGGTCCGTTAGACCTATGTCATTTCAGAGGAAAAAAGAAAGAAAGTTTGAGAAAGAATCGGACATTGTGATCCGAAATGAAGTAACGAGGCGATATTCCCGAGTTACTAGGTTGGATACTACCCGCCGGGCTTGGAATCCTGGTCAGGGGGTGTGCACACAGACAAGTACTGTAACACCCCACTTTTCTTAAACCTTAATTACAAAACTTAACTTAAAAAGGATACTAAACAGTGCTAAGATAGTATTAAGAACTTAGAGTTCAAACCATAAGAGGTGTCACCGCCACAATCACCACACATGATGACTGCACAGGCAAGGAAAGGTTCTACTAAAGTCAAGTTTAACAACTACAACTGAATCTTGGGGAATAAAACCCCAGTGTCCAACACCATCAAAAACATCTAACCAGATCTAATATCCAAGTCTTAACAAACATAACTGAAAAGAGTTTAGACTACAATTAGCACTCTAATCTAAGCTAGTCTAATTCGATCGCGCTCAAGAACTGGGCCCACCTGAAAGGGGTTAACAAACAAGCAAATAGAAAACAACCCGTTAGCACGAATGCTAAGTATAACTCCACTCAACCCTGTAAAGTACTATAGAATATACTTTTGGAAAACATTTGCCACGTACACTTAGATCAAGTAAACTTAATCACTTTAAACAACACTTAAAAATACTCAACAATAAGTTCTAGATGCTTGCAACCTGATCATTTAATAAACATGCTTTCTCAAACATTTAATTCATCAACAATCTCATGCTTTCACAGATATAACTTATCATGGCGAAATACACTACTCATGCTCAAACTGATGGATAAAGATATACTTAAAGTTTAACAAGCAATCTCATGCTATCAAGATAATCAATAAATGACAATATAAAGTCATGCTTCTTCTCATACTTTCATGCAAAACATGCAACTCACATAATCATGCAATAAGATGAACATGATGCTTTAGTATAAGTATAGATAGATATACATATACACTCTTTCTTTTGTAATAAGGAACAATTGTTCTGTGGAGGTTTCTATAGAGTCACAATGACTCGCTTTTCTCTTCTTTCACTTGAGTCTCTTGACTCGCTTTCTTTCTTTATTTAATTTTACTCGTAGGCGAGGTAGGAACTTCACCATAATGTGAACGGACATATATGGGCTCGGCATCTAGCCGACCTAATACTCATCTCGCCCACAGAACCACTCTCTTGGTTCTTTTCTCAAACTCTGTGGAATCAAGTATCGTACTTGTCAGTGTGCACACCCCCTGACCGGGATTCCAAGTCCGGCGGGTAGTATCCAACCTAGTAACTTGGGAATATCGACCTCGTTACTTCACATCAGATCGCAATGTCTGTTTCTTTCTCAAATTTCTTTCTTTCTCTTTTCTTCCGAAAGGACATAGTCCAAACGGGCCTCCAAAACCTCGGATTACTCACACTAGATACATATAGATATAACTCATACACTTCTTTCTTATGCAACAAATCTATTTATGCAATCTCATGCACATAGTTTCTCAACAACTTCTCTTTTCTCACAAATTGGAAATCAAATTATCATGCAACTAGATAATGATTTTCCAAAATAGATATAAGTTTTTGAAAGAATACTTAGGCTTACATAGAGCCACTAATGCACTTTAAATCATGAAATGCTAAACATGCTCCTTTACTGTAAGAAGTAACTCAATTTCTCTCTCACTGTGAATTAGGCAAACAAAGTGCTAACTCATGCTTAACAACTCATTACTTAGCAAATCTTCTTGGCAAATACTTAGCAAATCTTCTTAGCAAATACCATGGTTGTAGTAGGCGCTAGGCGCTAGTCGGGCGGCCGGGCAGCGCCTAGCGCCTAGGCGGTCTAGGCGGCGCCTAGGCGGATTCTAGGCGGCGCTAGGCGGGTACCAAAAAAATTAAAAAAAATAGTAACAGACTTGTAGTTCGACAATTTTAATGAGGTTGTTTTCAACGTTCACTCAAATAACACATCTAAATAAATGAAATAATGATAATTTATAAGTCATGTCATAATAATATTAAAATCAATAATTAATGAAAGACGACATCGGTCAAAATCGGTCAAAAACGGTCAAAATCAGACAAAATCGGTCGACTCGGCCGAGTTGGCCGAGTTGACCGACTCGGCCGAGTTGGCCGAGTTTGGCCGCCCAGGCCGCCTAGCGGCCGGCCGAGTTTTGGCCAAAACTCCAAGGCTCGGGGCCGCCTAGCGCCTAGGCGGCTAGGCGGCCGAGTTTTGCAACCTTGGCAAATACTTAGCAAGTAGTGATCATGCTCTTTAAACTCAAATATACTTCAATTGCTAGTAAAACTCATTTACTGTAATTAGAAACAGTACACTGGACATACCAAAATCTTATATTCTTAGCAAGGCTTCTCAATAAATCACAGTGGATACTTAAACATGCTTTTCAATCAAAACTTATCAAGTAATGATCATGCTTAACAATCCAACAATCAATTAATGATCATGCTTCTCATTCAGATAGCTAAGCACAAACACTTCACACTTCCTTCACTATAAACAATATAAATACCTCAGTAAAAGAAATTCTCAACACAATTTCTACTGTAAATTAAGCATTTCAACTCTAAAATCAACGAAAAAAACTTCTACTAGTGCGTCGCAACGAACCCGAGTGTCCGAGCCTCAATGGCCCACGAGTCCTGGTCTGATCGACACATAGCTGAGCCACAGAGGGCCCGGCCAAACATCTTTTTGGCCTGGCGGAGCTTGGTGGCGGGGCTTGAGGAGCTCCGCCAAGCGGCGGCCTTGGGCAACGGTTCTAGCTGAGAACCGTGCGCAAGGGCCGGCTCTCCACGGGACTAGCAGGCGGTCCTTGCCTAGGACCGTTGGCTAGTTTCGTGACACAACCTGGTGCACAGACAGTGTGCACCAGAGGTTTCCTTCTTCACCTGTACACAACTCTGAGCAACAAAACACATCTCCAAACCTCAATAGATCACTTATAGATCAACAATAACTCAATACTAGCTCAACAACACAATAATCTAGCATTTCTAAGCATTTACACCATCAAACTAGACTTCACAGAGTCAAATAAAACTAGATGGGAGTCCATGGGTTATACCTTTGTTTCCTCTTCTTCTTGCAGGGATTCCTCCTTCTTCCCAAGTCAGCCACTACCCCCTTCACCACCTAAATACTTCAAACAAGTCATACAACAACTCTTAAGAACAGGAACCTCAAAGATAGAAGGCTAAGGAATGGAAGTTAGATGGAAAATGGATGAATGGATGAGATCAAACTTAAGAAACTTACTGTGATTTCCTTTGATTCTTGTAGAGCTTCTAGGTGGGAAGACAATGATGGAATCAAGAGAGAAATGTATGCTAACTATTCATTTTATAGTGGCTCAAAACCCTAGGCTACTCAACAATGATTGATGGAGGGAAAAATGGTAGTTTGGTTGGTTCTTTAAATGCATCAAACAAAGAAATGGAAGCTTGTGGTCCACCATGCAATATGGACCAAGGTCTAGAAAGATAGTTTTAAATTGTTTGGGGTCCAAAACAGATTTTTCCAAGAAATAGATCACCACTTGGTTTAGATTTCTCAGTTTCCTCCCGGTTTCACTCAGATTGACTTTTGGGTCAAAAACTTGGTACGCAATGTACCCGAGAATTTAGGATTTTAGAAACAGAATAAGTCCTGGTGTTGAATTTATTTAAAACGTAGCTCAAAATAATTAATTCAAACACTGTTTTCATCATAAAAATTTGGAAGAGTGAAAAATGGCTATTTTAGAATGTCTTAAAACAGAATTTAGAAAATTAAATTTTGGGTTGTCACATTCTACCCTCCTTAAAAGAAGTTTCGTCGAATCTTTGGTTGACCATCGCATAAAGTCCTCGTAGGTATGTCCCCTTGACCCTCCTCCATAACCTCTTTGCGGCCTTCCTTGGGGTGCTGCAACATTTGTCTCTTTGTTTCCAGTACCCATCTCTTGATCAGTCCTCATAGTGTTCCTTTCACTGCCTTCTTCGGCTATGCTACCGGCCTCAATACCAACACTTGACCACTTCTTTTGTGGTATGTTCAGACTAACCACGAGTGCCATCTTCTCCTCCATGAGTTTCTTAGCAATATCCGCTAAGGTCAGATATTTGTTGTCGGTGGTCTGATATAGATCATAATATCTCATGTTTGTTGCGTTAAGGGATGTCCTTGTAGTTCTCTTTATCTTCTCTCCTCTTTCGGGTAAGTTCATCTTAATGAAGATCCAACTCAACACCATACCGTAAGGCAAATGCTTCCTATTCCTTGTCTTCGAATAGGCTATGTGCTTAAGCATCAAAACTGGCAAATTTATCTCAATTCCAAACCTGATGAAATAAGCCATGGTAGAAGCCCAACTACCAACCTCATTAGAATTGTTCTTGCAAGGAAATAAACACTCTTCTATGAGCAGGACTAAAATTTTCTTCTCACCATTCAAGGTGGATCTCTCGGGCCTAAACTGTAACACCCCGTGTTACGGCCTTCAAATGCGAATTAATTATTAAAGTGATTCCCATCAATTAAAATAATTAAAAGGGATTTAATCCAATTGTAGTTCTCTTAATTAATCCAGGAGGTCCGTAATGAATCGTGGACCTTTGCTTGAACTAGGAACCTTAAACCCATAGGGAATAAGGAAAGTGGGCCTTATTATTTTGACTCTGAATAGATTTCCCTTAAACATATAAATAGAGGATTAGGAAGCAAATAGAACCCTTCCTCACCTCCCTCTCACTCGAAAATACTCTCAGGTAATCCAGCCAAGGAAATCCCCCACCAACAAACATAGGAAGATCAATTGGGAGAAGAATCTTAGGGAAGAACCTTAGTAGCCAAGGATATTGATTAGGGCTAAGAGGTAACCCATGTCTTACAAAACCTATTTTCATTGCTATATCTTATTCATTGGTTCCTTTGATAATCGTATGTGTAACTCTGTGATTGAGTCTTGATAGAGCCTTTTTAACACCCCGTGTTATGGCCTCTAACCCGGACCAATTATTTAATTAATTACCATTAATGATAATTAGAAAGGATTTGATTGGGCCAGGATCCCCTTAATTAATTAAGGTGGCCCACCATGGATCATGGACCCTTATCCTTAAACCAAACCCTTAGTCCTATAGGGAATAGGATAAGTGAATCCTTACTATTCTTGAATGCCCTTGTTGTCTCTATTTGATATTTATGAACTTATTTGTCTATTATGTCTTGTATCGTATTCTTAGGACGCATGCTAGTCTTTATGATTGTTCTATAGTGTCAAGTCTGTTGTTGTGTCTTGGGTCTTGATCTTGGATTTAAATTAGAGTCTTATGAATTCCAGTTTTAAAATGATTTTCTTATATCTACCTATATTGTACTTAACGCGTTGGAGTGTGTTACCAGCATTATTCGCTAACGGTTGTTACACCGAATGTTTTTCAGGAGCAGTTGAGTAGCTTCGGAGTGCGCTAGTTGGATTCGTGGACTTAGTTTAGATAGTTCTAGCTTTGATGAAATGGTCTGCGTGCCTTGATTTGTATTTCGGTATTATTTACGCTTTGTTAGTTAGTTTAGCCTATGCATCTGAGTTCTCTAGCTCAGGTGTGGCATAGCACCCCGACTATTACGTTTCGTTTATGCTCTGTTTGGGATTTAATACTAGATTCGCCTTTATTTTATAAGCTTTAAAAGTTTTAAGAATTAGGGGTGTTACATAAACTCTTTGGGAAACTCCTCCCTTCTTCCCGTAAAATATCTCAAATACTCAATATAACCCACTCTCTCTTGGGAAATCCAATCATCCCTATCATAAACATCTACTCCATTCATCGGCAAATCAAACCAATTAGATAACTTTTGCGGGGTTAATTCCACTTTAGTGCCTCTAACATTGGAAGTAAGTACAGTAATTCCCTTCTTTAATTTGGTGGACAAATTTGCATAAAATTCAATAATCAAATCGGGATAAATATCTTCTTGAATCCTTAGAAATTTTCTTAGAAATCCTTGATTTTCTAACCAACGATGGGAAAAATGTTCAGGAAAGAAGGTTTTACCTCCAATGACCGAGTAGGTTGAGCCCTCATGGCTACTCTCCCCTACTTGTTGCTTCCCTTTTGCCATTGACTCCACAAGCTACTTGCCTTGAACTTGGTTGGAATGAAGTGGATGACTCAAGTAGTATTTTTCTTGCGCTTAGAAGAAGTTGTTGAATGCAACTTTGAATTTTCTAAGAGTAAATATGAAGGTTTGAAGGAGATGGATTTTGCTTGAGGATGAGGCAGTGTTCCGCCGAGAAGGAAGAAAGAAGAAGAAGGGTTTCTGCAATTTGAGGTTGGGGAAAAGCTTGTGTAACTTCCAAAATAGCCTTGGTGGGGTTTGTCTTGGTACTCCACGCACTCCGCCTTCTTGATCCGCTGCCTGCCTCTCTGCCACGGTGCCAAGTCATGGACTGTAACGCGGTCCATGACCATGTTCCGTCTCACGGAACGGACTCCGTTTCGTTCCGTGGGCATGGCTCGCTTCTGGGTTCGGGTCTTCGGGTCGGACCCCAAACCAACTCTTATTGCGATTAGTCCTCTGACTTTGTCCAATCCTCAATTAGGGTCAAAATCAAGAGTGGTCCTTGACTTTGCAAAATTCCAAATCTTAATCAAACCCTTGACTTTCCAATTTCTTTTCGGGATTGCTTGGATAAACTTAAATTTTGAATTAAATTTTGTCTATTTCTTTCCCGTCATTTCTTACTCTTTCTCGTTCACACTTTAACTTTGAGGATTTACTCACTACCCTCCATAAACCAACTCTCTAATTAAACTTTAATCGTTCATTAACGATTTCACTTTTACTTGTATCTAATTCGTTCCTATAAGATTTTACTTACTTGTTCTAGGCACTCTTTGTTGGAATTTTTAGCTAAAAATAACATTTTGAGTGACTATTTTGTGGTACAAATATATGTTGGGTCTACTTTCGATTTGAGTCGGGTCAAAGTGGATTCGGGTTCTTCATTGTGAGACGAAAAATTTGATATATTGTACGCTCAAAATGGATAATAGGTCGAATGAGAAATTGTTTCTCAAAGAAAACCTATTGGAGAGAAGTCAAAAGGTTAAGCTTGAGCTTAACGGAAAGTGCAATTTAGCAATATGAAATGCTAAACGGTTTGCACTGTTAAAGTGCTCATTAAAGCACTAATTATAGTGCTTAATAAGCACTACACGTCCAAAGCATGTTTAGCACTATTGATAGTGCTTAATAGCACTACTTAAAGTGCTTAATTAGCCTAACGTCTAATTGTTTAAACACCTCCAGAAAGTGTTTCCTTGCACCTTTCGTTAGGTGCTTCTATGCACCTTTCGAGAGGTGCATTATGTTGCACCTCTCGGCCGTTATCGAAATGATAATTTTTTGGAAGGTGCTGGAATTATTTTGGACGTACGGACTTCTCGGTCATTCAGGTATTTTGAACACGAGTCATTATGCTCGGTACGAATTAATATTGTATATTAATTTCGTGATCGTTAATATTATTTCGATAATAAGTATGACCGTTTCAAACGTTTTAATTCAATTTTTAAATTGGATTAATGGTGGTTTATGTGCCATGAATATGTTATTTATTCATATTTTCCCTACAAATAGCTATGGTGGTGGTAGAATGTTTTAAAAAAAAAAATATTCTAGATTGAAACTCTCAAAACCTTTGCATTTTCTCTCTACTGTCATCCCTTGTTTTGAAGAGAAATCCTGCCAACATTTTTCGTAAAATATCGAAGTGCTCAACTTGTGTTCTTGTTCGCCGGGCTTTTGGTTTGAGTGCTCGAACGCCAAAATCGTAATCCGTTTTATCCTGGGAGAGTGACGCCACAACGCTCCTAGCACCGTCGGGAGGCGGCGAATCGGTTTTAAGGAGAGTGTGTGTACACACAACTCGGACTTCTCCTTCTTCTTCTTCTTCGCGTTGGGTTAAAACCTCAGGTTAGAAAACTGTTCTTGTTTTTATTTTGTTCTTGGTTTCGGACCAAGTGGTGGGATTAATCTCGGAAAGATTAAATCCTACTACTAGTTTCGTACTAGTTGTGGTGGGATTAATTTTGTGGAAATTAAGTCCCGTGTACTAGTTTCGTACTAGTTGTAGTGGGATTAGTTTGATAAAATAAATCCCTAGTTGGTTAATATATATACGCTATATATATATATATATATATATATATATATATATATATATATATATATATATATATATATATATATATATATATATATATATATATATATATATATATATATATATATATATATATATATGTATGTATATGTATGTATGTATGTATGTATGTATTTTTGGTTTCGTACCAAAATTGGTTGGAATTAATTTTCTATAAATTAAATTCCATTTTTTCGGGACAAATATATATTTTATATATTTTTTGTGTATCGATTTATTCACCAATATCCAACAATCTTAAAACCGATTATTTTTTTGGTGATTAAATCGATGGATTCCACGAGTGGTGGAACCCTGAATGTTGCTCGTGGTGCACATTCAATTGGTTGGATCGGCAACGTAGTTGCACTTTCCGAAACCTCGGTGAAATTTGGTTCGGAGACCGGTGATGGCATCAAAGGGTATATCCCTACGATGAAGGTACATGGGACGGTACCTTGTGGATTGGTCGAAAGACCATGAAAATTCAAAGAGTTGAAATTCGAAGGGTTGCAACTTAAAACGTTGTACAACCTTGTAATTCTTGGCATGTTATGGTTCTTGACCGAGATGGTTCCTAGTGGAAAGGAACATGAGTTTAACGCTCAAACCATTAGCATAGTGAGGATTTGGAAATACTTGGTTTTCCTATGCCTAAACTATGTTTTAAACGGTTTGTGTGACTCGTTGTGGGAATCTTTAGACCTGAAGTATAATAGTGATGACGCTAAGGCAAAAATGTTTGTCGTTAGTCGATTACTTGAATACAAGATGGTGGATTCTAGGATCGTCCTGAGTCAAGTAGACGAAGGAATGATCGTGAGTGAAGCGTTTCAAGTGGAATCTGGTATCCATTTGTTGCCTTTGGGCAGAAAGGACTTCAAGAAGCAATTCTACGGAAAATGCTTCAATTGTGGCATTATGGGCCACAAGTGGGCTGATTGTAAAGCACTTAAGAGGAAGAATTGTAATTCTGAATCTAACGTGGTGCAGGTCAATTAGAATAAGTCCGAAATCATCCTCTCGGTAATGGTGACCGAGGTAAACCTGGTTGGTTCGAACCAAACGGAATGGTTCATTGATACGGGTGCGACCCAACATATGTGTTCCAACCGTAAGTTGTTTACTACCTTCGAGACGACTAATTGTGGGAAGGTATGGATGGGAAACTCTGCTCCATCTACTGTGGAAGGTATGGGCAAAGTGATTCTCAGAATGACCTCTGGGAGAGAGCTGACTCTGAACAATGTCTTCTACGTACCGGAGCTACGGAAGAACTTAGTTTCTGGTTCATTGTTGAACAAGAATGGCTTTCGATTAGTTTTTGAGTCAAACGAAGTTGTTTTGTCGAAATCGGGAATGTACGTAGGCAAGGGTTATGTGCTAGATGGGCTTTTCAAGCTCGATGCAATAACCGCAATTAATAAAAGTGTTATTAATTCAACCTACTTACTTGAGTCTTCGTGTTTGTGGCATGGTAGACTGGGTTATGTTAATTTTAATTCTATATGCAGATGAATTAACTTGGACCATATTCCTGCATTTCAAGTTGATAAGCACAAATGTCAGATTTGTGTTGAGGCAAAACAAACGAAAATTCTTTTTAAATCGATTGAAAGGAAAACGGAACCACTTGAGTTGGTTCATAGTGATGTATGTGATTTTAGATCAATACAATTGCGCGGTGGTAATAAATATTTTATCACGTTTATCGACGATAGCACACGATACTGCTATGTGTTTTTGCTTAAGAGCAAAGATGAAGCCGTTGATAAATTCATTCTTTATAAGAATGAAGTGGAAAACCAACTTAATCAGAGGATTAAGAAGGATAGAAGCGATTGAGGTGGTGAGTACGAAGTACCTATTGGTGACTTCTGTGCAAGTGTAGGTATCATACACGAGCGTACGACACCTTACGCACCTCAATCGAACGGTGTTGCCGAACGGAAAAATCGCACATTGAAAGAGATGATGAATGCGATGTTGATAAGTTCGGGCCTACCTCAAAGTATGTGGGGTGAGGCGATTTTGACAAGTAACTACCTTTTAAATAAGGTTCCCCGCAAGAAGCTCGATAAGACTCCTTATGAGTTGTGGAACAGTAGGAAACCTTCCTACCACTACCTGAAAGTGTGAGGGTGTCTTGCCAAAGTTTTGGTGCCAACACCTAAGAAAATAAAGATAGGCCCTAAGACGGTGGACTGTATCTTGATTGGCTATGCACATAACAGTAGTGCGTATCGGTTCTTAGTATACGAGTCCCATAATCCGGACGTACATAAGAACACGATAATTGAATCAAGGAATGCATCGTTCTTTGAAGATGTATTTCCGTGTAGGTCCAGTGAGGGACCCAGTACGTCGAAACGAACATTCAACGAGGCTGTGGATAACGGCAGTGGAGGGTCTAAAATAGAACCCGAGCTCGAAGCTAGACGTAGCAAGCGAGTTAGGATTGAAAAATCCTTTGGTCCAGATTTTCTGACGTACATGTTAGAATGTGATACGCATGTTCTAACTTGTTTACTAGAAAATGAACTGGATTTTCTGACATGTTTGTTAGAAAACGAGCCTCAAACGTATGTAGAAGCTGTGACTTCTACGGAAGGACCAATGTGGAAAGAGGCTATAAAGAGTGAAGTGGATTCTATCCTACAGAATCACACTTGGGAACTGGATCTTCCTTCGGGCAGTAAGCCCTTGGGATCCAAGTGGGTCTTTAGACGGAAGTTGAAACCTGATGGTTCCATTGAGAAGTATAAGGCTAGGCTTGTAATTAAGGGTTACAGGCAACGCGAGTGCCTTGATTACTTTGACACGTATTCTCCCGTAACGAGAATAAATTTCATAAGGATGATACTTGCTATAGCCGCACTGCGGAATTTGGAAGTTCATCAAATGGATATGAAAACAGCTTTCTTGAATGGCGAGTTAGATGAAGAAATCTATATGGAACAACCTGAGGGTTTTGCGATTCCGGGCCAAGAAAAGAAAGTCTGTAAATTGGTTAAATTGGTATATGGTTTAAAACAAGCGCCTAAGTAGTGGCACGAGAAGTTTGACCATGCAATGTTAACCAACGGGTTCAATATAAACGAAAGTGACAAGTGTGTCTACGTTAAGGAAACGATAGACGGTTATGTCATTCTTTGTTTATATGTGGATGATATACTCATCGTGGGTAGTAATGATCGAATGATCAAATCTACCAAGGACATGTTAAATTCGAGATTTGACATGAAGGATATGGGTTTGGCAAATTTAATCCTTGGGATTAGAATCGTGAGAAGAGCTGATGGTCTCGTGTTAAGCCAATCTCATTATGTTGATAAAATCCTTGCAAAGTTTAACAAGGACGATTATCAAGTGGCTAGGACTCCATTAGATACTAGCGTTCATCTATCCAAAAATCACGGAAAGTGTATCTCTCAAGTAGAATACGCTAGGATTATTGGAAGTTTGATGTATCTAATGAGCTGTACCAGACCTGATATTGCCTTTGCGGTTAGCAAACTCAGTAGATATACGAGTAACCCCAGCATGCGCACTAGAAGACAATAGTGAGAGTTATGAGATACTTGAGGCATACTCGTGACTGGGGACTGCACTATACACGATATCCTACTGTACTTGAAGGGTATAGCGACGCTAACTAGATATCGGATACGAAGAACTCTAAGTCCACGAGTGGCTACGTGTTTACGTTAGCCGGTGCAGTTGTTTCTTGGAAATCCTCGAAACAAACCTTGATAGCTAGATCCATGATGGAATCTGAGCTGATAGCCTTAGACAAATGTTGTGAAGAGGCTGAATGGCTACGTCATTTTGTGGAGGATATTCCTTGTTGGGATAGACCTGTACCTCCAATTAGTGTGCATTGTGATAATCAAGCAACAATTGGGAGAGTACAAAGTCATATGTATAATGGTAAGTCTAGACATAATACCATTAAACAACTACTCACAACAGGTGTTGTCTCTGTTGACTATGTGAAGTCAAAGGACAATATAGCGGATCCGCTAACCAAAGGGTTGAGCAAAGATGTTGTTGAGAAGTTGGCACGAGGAATGGGGTTGAAGCCCATGGAATAAAAAGTTCTATAGTGGACACCCAACCTAGCTGGCACCTAGGTTCAATGGGACAACTAAATTATGGAACAAAGCGTGTCACTGTGGGGGTCTCGGACTCCTACCATTCCTCGTGAGAACAGTGACTCCCGCACGAGGTTAGCACGCAGATGCTTTAATGATTCGAATGTCGGTTGACATGTGTGAGTATGCGGGATACTCAGAAAAGAATCACCTATGTGAGAGAAAAGTGGGGTCGTTTCAAAGGAGAATTGACGGGCTCAATTCTTTAGAAACTCTTGCAGAACCAGGAAGGTGACCCATGACCAAAACGGGCACACCCATGAGAACAGAACAAAGGTTGGAAGGTTCCTGTGTGGGATATGCCATCGTCTACATAAACGACAGTTGGTTGAAAGACATCAAGTTCTACCATACAGCCAGTAGAGTAAACATATCTTCATAAGGCAAGGTTCAAAGGGTAACACCTACCTATGCTATGCAGGGATCGACCGTTGAGCATGTTCGTGTCAATTTTTCCTCGTCCCGAAAATCAATTTTCATTCATGTGGGGAATTGTTGGAATTTTTAGCTAAAAATGGCATTTTGAGTGACTATTTTGTGGTACAAATATATGTAGGGTCTACTTCCGAATTGAGTCGGGTCAAAGTGGATTTGGGTTCTTCGAAGTGAGATGAAAATTTTGATATATTGTACGCTCAAAATGGATAATAGGTGAATGAGAAATTGTTTCTCAAAGAAAACCTATTGGAGAGAAGTCAAAAGGTTAAGCTTGAGCTTAACGGAAATGCAATTTAGCAATATGAAATGATAAACGGTTTGCACTGTTAAAGTGCTCATTAAAGAACTAATTATAGTGCTTAATAAGCACTACACATCCAAAGCATGTTTAGCACTATTGATAGTGCTTAATAGCACTACTTAAAGTGCTTAATTAGCCTACCGGCTAATTGTTTAAACACCTCCAAAAGGTGCTTCCTTACACCTTTCGTTAGGTTCTTCTATGCACCTTTCGAGAGGTGCATTATGTTGCACCTCTCGGCCATTACCGAAATGATAATTTTTTGGATGGTGCTGGAATTATTTTGGACGTACGGACTTCTCAATCATTCAGGTATTTTGAACACGGGTCATTATGCTTGGTACGAATTAATATTTTATATTAATTTCGTGATCGTTAATATTATTTCGATAATAAGTATGACCGTTTCAAACGTTTTAATTCAATTTTTAAATTGGATTAATAGTGGTTTATGTGCCATGAATATGTTATTTATTCATATTTCCCCTACAAATAGCTATGGTGGTGGCATAATGTTTTTTTTTTAAAATAATATTCTAGATTGAAACTCTCAAAACCTTTGTATTTTCTCTCTACTCTCATCCCTTGTTTTGAAGAGAAATTCTGCCAACATCTTCCGTAAAACATCGAAGTGCTCAACTTGTGTTCTTGTTCGCCGGGCTTTTGGTTTGAGTGCTCGAACGCCAAAGTCGTAATCCGTTTTATCCTGGGAGACTAACGCCACAATGTTCCTAGCACCCTAGGGAGGCGGCGAATCGGTTTTAAGGAGAGTGTGTGTACACACAACTCGGACTTCTCCTTCTTCTTCTTCTTCGCGTTGGGTTAAAACCTCAGGTTAGAAACCCGTTCTTGCTTTTATTTTGTTCTTGGTTTCGGACCAAGTGGTGGGATTAATCTCGGAAAGATTAAATCCTACTACTAGTTTCGTACTAGTTGTGGTGGGATTAATTTCGTGGAAATTAAGTCTCGTGTACTAGTTTGGTACTAGTTGTAGTGGGATAATTTTGATAAAATAAATCCCTAGTTGGTTTATATATATATATATATATATATATATATATATATATATATATATATATATATATATATATATATATATATATATATATATATATATATATATATATATATATGGTGAGGATCAAGTGAAGACCTAACCTTAGGTGAGGACATGAGGATTAATCTAGACCATTAAATCATAATAAAGTATGGCTGAGATTAAAAGGAACAAATCACACGGATTAAGGAAACAAATTACTTTAAAATATTAAAAAATATAAATTTATGGGTAAATTAGTCTTATTAGAATCTGTGCATTACTACACAAAATATTGTGCATTCTTATACAGAGTGTTGTGCATCGATAAGTCTTTAGTTGTGCATTCTGACACCACCTAAAAACCCTACAGTGCACATCTCAGTGTCCTACGATGTAGTGAACTATGTGCACTAATGATGTAATGCACAACTCACCAGCCTACGGTGCACACCTTACAACACTAGGATGCACAACCAGCACACATGAAGGCACAATTGTACTATCCAAGCATTTGTACATATACACGACCATCCAAATATAGGCAATATTATATTCAAAAGAAAGAGCGAAAAAAAATAAAAAATACTGATTGCATTGCGTGGGCGAACACTCAATCAATGATGAAGAAATCGTGGCTCCAAATCGCAACGGTGGTGATTCAAAAAAATAGGAAACCAATTAAAGCAAGGATTACACATGTGTTCACACTTAAAAAAATAGAAAAGGACACTACTATCCAACTTTAACAAAAAAAATCAATCCATGTCATCTTAGGAAATTAAATCCGGACCATCGAAATAATATGTAATTTTGGTTTCGTACCAAAATTGGTTGGAATTAATTTTCTATAAATTAAATTCCATTTTTTCGGGACAAATATATATTTTATATATTTTTTGTGTATCGATTTATTCACCAATATCTAACACTCTTTGCCGGTACTTTCCAAAAAGTATTTCTAAACGTCTTAAATCTCAAAGTCTTAAACAAGACACAAATTGCACCAAATTTTTAAGCACACACAACAGAACAAGAATCTACGTAAGAATCAGTAACACTTATTCCAAAGTAGAGTGTTACCTTTCTCAATATTGCGCCCCTCAGCCTGCGTCTGTCCCATGACCATGATCCTCCCTGATCCGGCTCCTCCCGGACGTCCTTGCTGAAATCCCCCGCGTCCCTGGTTGCCATTTCTGTGTGGGCCTCCACCTGACTGATTCCCACGACCCATTCCTCGGTTTGGTGCCTGGTTGAACTGGCCTCTAGACGGCTGACTCTGGGTCGTACCATGGGATCTCTCCATCTTTGGATACCAACAAACGGCGACTCTATGCCCTGGCTTCCCGCAATAGAAACATGTCACGGGTCCTCCTCCACAAGTAGTCTGAGGGTGATCCTTACCACACCTCGTGCAAGTCACGCTCCTCACACTCGATAACCCTCCAGCTCCAGCTCCTTGTCCTATCACCAGATTCCTTCTTTCTCCATTTCGGTTGTCATTTCTCGCAACAGGATTGAATCTATGCCCCTTACTTGACTGTGAGTCATTCCCCTCACTCTTCTTCACGCTCCTCACGACCACTCACGCTAGTAACCGACTTTAAGTCACCGTTTTATCTATAAACTTAAATATTTACGTGTTGGACATTAATTTGGCAAATTGTATTGTGGACCCTGGTCTATGTAGCAACATGGAGTCGTGGACCATGAATTATGTATCATTTTAATTACACTTCAATTTCATTTGACAATATTGCAATGTTTTTTACTTTCATTTTCCCTCCGCACTAGTTTCATTATAGCAATACTAAAGTATCATTTTAATTCTACTATAGTTTCATTTGATAATATACATTGCTTGAGCTCTATTTTTTTATTTTATTTTTCACATACACTAGGTTTTTTTTTTTAAACCAACATACACTAGTTTAATTATAGTGATATTGAAGTATTATTTTAATTACACTTCAGGTCGTTTAACAATATATATTATTGTATGATTCTAGATTTTAGTTTCATTTTCCATGCACACTAGTTTCATTATAACAATACTAAAGTATCATTTTAATTATATTACAGTTTCATTTGATAACATTGTGCTTTATTTTTTAGTTTAATTTTTTACACATTAATTTCATTATAGTAAAATTAAAGTATCATTTTAATTATATTACAATTTCATTCGATGATCATGGTCCACAAAGCGATGTGTGGACAATGGTTCACTGTATAACAACTGTCATTAAGCTACCGTTCAATCTAATATGATAGTGGCATAGTGCAACAAGCGATCCAAGATCCTCATCAAATGAAAAAAGGTTTTCTATAAATAGTGCTCCGTATAAAATTTTTATAGTGGTTAATAGATACCCTTAAACATAGAACAATCAAGAATTATAGCATAAGCACAAAATGATCGTGATATTGCAAAATTTGGCCTCCATCTTATTAACGCGATCAAAGAACCTAAGCACAAGGGTTGAAGGTTTTGAAATCAGACATATTTATAAAGAGACAAATTGTTGCGCTATTTAGATGGCGATGATTATTGCATGGCCACCGTAGTGGTCATTATTAAGTTGTAACGTTTGGTTCTTAATTGAAGTTATTTATAATTTAAAGTTTTCATAATAATAAGTTTAATAGTAGTATATAAAATTTATATATTTAAAAATTATATTAAAAAATTATTAAATATAAAAAGAAAATTAAGTGACTTCATAAATGAATAGTAAATTAGACTAATAAAATAAGGGGGAGGGAGTGATATAATAGGATGCCATAAACTTCACTAAATGAACACAACTAATAGAGAAAACGTTTATTGAATAAAGAATAATTATTTCTTCCATTTAATATGAAGAAAAAAGTTACAAAACAAAAGCAGCGGCTGTTCTAATTGTACGGTCTATATATACACAAGTAAGCATTAGATGGCTCGTACCAGGTGGGTGTAGAGATAGAGCACTACTCTCATATATGACCACATGCTACGAACCTGTTGTATCTATCATCTTCATCTTCCACTAAATGTTTCATCTCTGATCCAAGCCACCCCATGCAGATTCAGAGAATCATCAATGCTTCCGACATCAACCCAACTAAATGCTACCTCTTTCTTCACTCCCTTTCTGATGTTTGCTACCTTCTCCCACTGCCCCTTCTCAGCATACAAATTCAACATCAACACGTACGAACCTGAAAGCTCGGGTTCCAAAGCGATCAAGGCTTCGCCTACCCTCTTAGCCATCTCTACATTGCCATGAGTCCTACAAGAACCAAGCAGGCTTTGAAGTACAGAGATTCCTGGTCCTCCTGGAATTTGGGACATGAATTGTTCAGCCTCGTTTAGCCGCCCTGCACGGCCAAACATATCAAAACCATGTATCTGCTTCCCAAATTCCAAATCTCTTTGCTGACCACAAGCTGAAACTGCACTAGTTAATGACACATGATCTGGTTTCATGCCTTCCCTTACCATTTCAATGAACCCCAAAATAGCTTCCAATGCATAACTCCCTTCCTGTGCATACCCTGAGAGGAGGGCATTCCATGAAACCAAGTCTTTACTTGGCATTTCACAAAATACTCTTTCAGCTCCTACAATTTTCCCCAACTTCAAATACATAGTCACAAGTGCATTCCCAATAAAAACCTCAAATTCCAATCCGGACTTCATTACACAAGAATGCAACTGATCTATGACTTCCAAATATATGAACATTTCTTGAGTCGTACAATGAGAGAGAGCTGTTGTATAACTCACTGCATCAAAAGTAATCCCAAGTGCATGCATTCTATGTGCAAAACACAATGCATCTCCTCCATTTTCACACCCAGAAAGCACCGTATTATATGAAACAGTATCAGGATTCTCCATGTCCTCAAAAACAAGTATGGCATGACTGAACTGTCCAGATTTGCAATACATATTCATCAATGAATTCGGGACAGTAATATACGAAAAGAATCCACTTCTTATAGTAAGACTATGTAATTTAGACCCAAATGTCAAGTCACCTTTGCATGCCTTGAGAGCTAACGCAATGGCAACCTCATCTATCTCTGAGACACCCATTTGAAACTGTTTCTTGAAAACTTTAAGAGCTTCAAATTGGCTCTGGTGAATAAAATTAAGCATGGAATGGTGTATAGACTTAAGAGTTGGTCTAGGACTTCTATCAAACATGTGGTGCTCATTCTGAAAAGAGCACAATGTCTTCACCAACTGCGGCGGTTGTCTGGCTATTCTCTGGAGAGCTTTGGGATTCAGTTGGCAGGTAAACATTGGAGACAATAAACTCTAATGGCAATGAACCCAGTCCACATATATATTTGAGAGAGAAAAAAACAACTTGATAAATTCTCAACTTTAGAACCCAGGTTTCATGCTTCCAGAAAGCACAAGTAGCAATGGAGATTCACTGCCAATTATACTTTCCATATCATCAGTGCTGATGTAAAAATCATATCCGGAGAAAAAGAACCCCAGATAGATTACTTCAGACATTGTTGCAAGCAATATCTCTCCATGAAGAAGAATAGATTTCAGCAATAAAAAAGCAGTAAATTAATAGATACAATTAAAAAAGAAGGAAACTAAGGACTGGGAATAAACCAGAGACCCTGATGATAAAATTAAAATTAATAAATTACATGTGGTTGACTAGGACATGTCCTTGAATCATTGTCGACGGAGCTCAAGCTGTCGCCGGCGATGGAGGTAGTGGCGTTGTCTGCTGTCAGAGGATGCAGTAGAAACATAGAAAAGAAGCTGGGCTAAAGTAGTGTTACCGCTCCCACATCGGATAAACAACATAAACACTAGTAGCCAGGCTCCTTATAAATAGATGCCACAACAATGCTTTACTCAAGCAGCCATGCAGTGAACACAAAGCGAACTATTCTTTCGCCTTTTACTAAAGAATACCGTGTGTGCATTGCAATGAATGGCATATTCTGATTTTTTGAGGTTGTTTCTCCTTAGGGAGAAGCCCAACAAATCAAGTTTTAATTGTTTCATAATAATAAATAAATTTTAATTTGACATACGGTCCCTTTTTCTCCGTGCTTTTTAGTATTCTCCGTCCCTTTTTGTTTTCCTGATGCATTTTCTTATCTGTTAATGTGACTTAGGCTAGGGTCTTACCCCCAACGAAGTCCACGAGGACTCGCAAAATCCATCTCCGCCCGCGCCGGAAAAGGTGTCCAATCAACAACGCCACCTGCTGCAGTGACCTTTTCACCTTCTTGGCTTGCATTTCTGCATTTCTGGAACCTGAAATAAAATTCCAAGAAAACGAGGCTATCGCATCGTCGACAAGAGAGCTAACTGCTGAAATCTATCTCTGCACTAAAAATGGCAGCTATGGAGGAAAGTTCAAGCTGTCAGGGATGTATATGAAACTAACGCGAATGGCTGGGAATGCAATATGTGCTTCAATTCTTGACTGAGGCAAAATCAATAGTTTTAGTTTCCTCCCTTGTGCCCTTTCGGCCATCAGATTCTTTGCACAAACTATTGCAATCTGCTTCATGAAAGGCAAGGAATGAAACACGTACAGGTTATTTTAGTCTATTAAAGCTCAAAAAATAGGTTAGTAACCTATAATAGGCAAATTCATTTATCATTGCCGTTTAGAAATTATATCTTCGCATTCAAACATTTCATTCTCTCTTCGCAAATTATGAATCAACTGTGTTTAAATTATGAATTTACAGTATAGAAATTATGAATCTACAGTATTAGATTTGTGAACATGTGATAGAGCTATATGTTCATAATTTTAGAAATATATATTCATAATTATAGAGTTATATGTTCATAATTTTCGATGTTCATATTCTCAATTGTTGAACTCTGTATTCACAATTACAGTACAGATATTATGAATCTACAGTATAGAAATTATGAATCTACTGTATAGAAATTATGAATCTACTGTATTTAAATTTTGAATCTACGATTTAAAAATTATGAATCTACAGTATAGAAATTATGAATTGGAACTGTGCACATGCACCTTGCATGGTGCACACAGCACAACGTTCCTCTATAATAACAGGTCGTTAGGATTCACCAACCACCTCTAGGGAAAAATCTATGATCCGCGTATTTTATTTTTATTTTTTTAGTTGTTCAATTGTGTTGTTCAACGACATGACAATGTTTTCTTTCTCCTTCGCCATGCTCTGAAACTCCATTTCAATTCTTCTCAACATGTCATCCTGCTCCATCGCCTTGCTCAGAGCCAAGGCCGTTCCAATAAAATATGGGGTCATGTGCGATATCTTAAATTGGGCCCCTTTCTCATATTAGTCATATGATCTACACCCGTTTTATGCTCTTTAAATCTAACACTGAGATGTGTCTAGTTCCTAAAACTTTCATTGATCAAAACACATTTTCCTATACCCTTTTTAAAAATCTTGCAAGAAAAACAAAACATCTTGTCAAATTCTTTTGAATATACAAGTCAATCTCGATCACACCTCATTCCATTTGACAAATATCTTGTGTAAAATGATGACCAAAATCTTATAGAGAATTTATTTTTATTGTTGATAAATCTCTTTTAGGACCTCTTTCACAGGAATATCTATTAATTTAGAATCACGGGCATCCCAATTTCTTGGATCATATATATATATCAAATAAAAGCAAATCATTTGGTTTATCATTGTGACCAACATAATCTAAACAACTATCAACATGTTTATTATTTTCATTGTCAAAGTGATACCTATCATCGTTGTGCACACTATCATTTAAATTCTTTTCCAATCCAACAAGCATCTTGATCTTCTATATCAAGATTAGCATCTAACAATATCTCCTTGGCACCATCTTTTTGCACATCTATTTGAGTTTCTTTTGTAATGAATTTTTCAAGAGCTCCCTTTAGAGATAGAGTTATTTGCTCAATTTTTATTTTTTTATTTTTTATTTATTTTTTACGCTTCTCAAACACAGATGAATATTTTCTAGAAGATATAATTATAAAATCCTAATGAAAAAAATAAAAATTTATTTAGAAACTCTATGAATAAATAATTAATCAAAAAACAAATTCTTGAATATATTAGTTTGAAATAAAAAATTGTTAAGTCATGTAAATAAAACAATAAACAAAAATTGTGAAATATTTAGTAATTTTAATTACCTGTTAAGAATTGAAGAACTTGAGCCGTAAATAAAACATTACGTATATACTAATGCGTAAATAAGCTGCGTAATGTTTTATTCGTGTAAATAAGCTGCGTAATGTTTTATTTACTTATAGCGCCGTAGGGTTACACTGAATGAAAAAGGACAAGAGGATGTGTAATACTAATGCTGCTCATCCACTTCCATTATGTATATACTATTTTTTTTTTAATAATATGGGAGCCCTGTGCAAAGACCCGGGCAAACATGTCCAGGGCTGGCCCTGCTCAGAGCCTTTATAGTTGAGGCCAAATAAGAGCAAATTAGGAAGTTGTTGCACATATGCAATTCTGTCCCGGGATGACCTCTCGACGCGTCGAGTCTTCAGCTCCGCAAAATCGAGATGTTTTGAAATTTCTCGACGTGTCAAGTCTTCGATGGGTGCTCAGGAACGATTTGCTGGAATTTCTCGACGCGTCGAGTCTTCGACTATCACACGGCTCTTGTTTCTGGAAATTTTGGACGCGTCGAGTCTGATTCTCGACGCGTCGAATCTCCTGTATCAGCACCCCAACTTTGTTTTTACTCCAAGCATGCTTTAAAGACTTCCCTTGCTTTTGCATTTACACTACAATGGTTTCAAAACACTAACAAACACCGTAAAACATTCAAAATAAGCATTAAACCATATCTTCATGAGAAAGCAAGGGAATATGCACTGAAAGTGTCAATTTAACGAACTTAAGAACTAAAAGTATATTCAAATTAGCAATAGAATCATGCACAAATAAGCTCACATCATACCCTGAAAGAGTCCAACAAGAACTCAAATATATTCCTAACATATAACCACTTATGATTTCATCATGATCGTTGGGGGTGATAGGTAGGTCTAGCAAGCTTCCAACTTGGTCAATTATTCCTCATGGCTTATGTTTATTGTTCCGAGGTTAATCCAATTGCATTCTAGACTGTCGAACTATCAAGGATAGGTAGGAATTACCCTAACATAGCCATTTTGAGGGGTTTTTTTTTCTTTTTTTTTTTTGGGTGAAGTTTACCATCAATTTGAGTTAGGTTAGGATGGATTCAAATTTTACGGGAAACTTTTTATTTCATATACAAAAGTATATAGATTTAGACAAGTATAAATATATTTTTATCCTTTTTGAGGCTATAAAATCAATTGCTAAAATGCTCTCTTTTGTGCCAAGCATGTAGTGTTTTACCTGTTGAAATGCGAGTAATCACTAAGCTATATTGTATACACACATTTATCTTATCTTCAACCTTTTTCATTGCAATTAGACAGCATTTTATATCCATTATAAGCTAAGAAACAAATAAACTTATCCACTCTCATAATGCTAAAACTTGAATCAACTCGATAAAGATTCTCCCTTTTCACTTTAATTAGCTGCCAAAGAAGGTTGAATCCAACATGGTCCTAGACCTTCTTAGATGACAACAACACCCTCTTTCGATACTCTGCCAAACCCCACAACGGATATATGTTTCTGTACGCCGAGTAGTGCAACATGCAATTCTTCATGAAAACTCCCGTAATTTCCTACCACGTTAAAAGGTGAATGTTAGATCATAGCTAGTAATGCTATATATAGAATATAAATATGTAGTCTCACTATCAGCTTATAATTTTAGTTGAGACGGAATATATTTTTCAACTGTTTGCTACTTGAACACATACATCCACTGCAGGTATTGATATTACAGGTTTTGTTTTTCTAGTTTTACCTGTTGGGGGAAGTCACCATTTTCCATCTGAGAATTTATTATGAGTTTTGCTGCAAGGTGGAGGGGCCTTGTATCTCTACCAGCCTGTCCAGGGGTATGATTAATTAAGGATCAAACAAATGAACAATTGTAGGAGTGTTTAACCAATAATTTAGGATGACTGCTTTAAAAGAGTTATCGTCACTTTTCGTTTCATGGGCTTGGTGACATTCCTATTATTGGTGCACAACAATGAAAATTATCAAAGGGCTTGGTGACATTCCTATTATTGGTGCACAACAATGAAAATTATCAAAGTGCATGACTTTTGTTTCTTCCCTACTTTTCGTCATTTCGATGATCCAGTGAAATCCCACTGAATTTTGTCACATAACTTGCGAGACACCAAAGCTTATGGGCAAAAAGTCCACTTACATGACACACTCTCATATAAAGTGAGATTTTTTACCATAAACTTTGGTTACCTGTAAGTCATATGACAAAATTTGATAAGATTTTACCTAAATGATCAAAAGAGGAAAATAAAAATAAAAATTGTGCACTTCTAATAGCAATTTTTATAGTCGTGCTGCAATAGTGAGAAAGACACCAAATTCGTGGAATAAAAAGTGACAATAACTTTTTAAAAGATTACTATTTGGAAGAAAGTTTACCTGGCCAGAATAAATTAGTCCCATTAGAGCCCATGCAGTTTGAACCAAATTTGAGTGATTTGCTTCAAGTTGTCTATACAACTGTATTCAGAAGATTCATAAGCTAAACGATACATATTTACATTTTATTTTCTTGAGAAATTCATAAATTTTGTTTTAAAGCGAGTAGACTACTAAGAACTTAAATCTATTCATCTTTTATGAGCTACATTGACATTACCATGTCTGGACAAGAACGATAACTTTCTCCCCAACCACCGTCATCCCTTTGTGTGGTTAGCAAGAACTCAACACCTTTACGCACGGCCGCACAATTGTTATAGGTCTTGCCTGATGCTTCTAGGCCTCCCAGAGCAAACCAAGAGCCATATGTGAAGCAAACGCCCCAATTACCGTACCTGATCATATAATCAATTTGAGCGGTAGGATGATAACGGTAAAAGAAAAGAAAACATACCATGAACCGTCAGGCATTTGGACATTTTCAAGGTATTTTGCAGCACTAGTGATGAAATTATCTATCTCTTTTGTTCTGTGTCCAGGGTACAGCTTCTTAAAGAGCACAAAAGCTTGAATTGCTGAAGAAGTGCACTCAACATACCTGTTTGGAAGCTCACTTAGTCTCAAATTCATTCATTTTAAAGAGGCAAAAACATAAGGCAAATGGAGACAGGAAAGTTACTCATGCTCTATAACAATGTCTGCAAAGAATTCTGTAGGGTTGAGCATCTGTACATCAATCAAATCAAGCAATTAGGTATGCATGACCTGGGCTATACTGCACATGGGCCGAACCACACTAAAGACTGAATCCAATCAATTAATTAAGCTAACCAATAATCTTAT
Source organism: Ipomoea nil (assembly GCF_001879475.1). Classification (NCBI taxonomy): domain Eukaryota; kingdom Viridiplantae; phylum Streptophyta; class Magnoliopsida; order Solanales; family Convolvulaceae; genus Ipomoea; species Ipomoea nil. The sequence continues at coordinate 771,251 of NW_017617665.1, forward strand.
AAAACCATATGTTTCTCTCTTAATTTCCAATGTGGGGATCTTAATAAGAAGAAATTACCTCTAGCCATTCCGAGGAACCTGCAGGTTCCCATGCTGCCAAACCACCATTTTTGCTCTGTCATTAAAAAACAAAAGGTTCTTGGTCATTTGTTTAGTAATATCACTATATCATGATGAATTTTGGTGTGATGAGAGAAACCTGCAGCCACTATCCGAGCATGAATTGGCTAACACATACTCAGAATGATGCAGGCTCTGATCCTTACCTGTAAGGAAAGCAATACATTGACTGCATCATATAGTCGTCCCAGTTCCAATTGCTCACCAACAATTTCAGGAGGCATCATTGACAAAATAAGGCAACACTAAAGAAACCAAAGGGAAGAAATATCAAAACATTTATTAGTTTTTATCTACTCAATTCAAATTTCAATTTTTTCAGAGAATTAGATACCTTTAATCCTTCAGCAGTGCAATCAGAAACCTGCCATCCATGATCTTGATCCGAAAAAGTCCATGAGCCTTTAGAAATGTGCCGATACATGCCCTTAAAGTCACCAGAAGGATTGTCCTTGACCTGTAAGAAGATATGTAGTGTTATACACAAGTAAATAAAAGAATAAAACATAGGGAAACCAATTTTTTAATAAAGAAAATCTGAATTCTTGCTCTAACCTGAGAGTTTTTTATGAAGTCATGTCCTCTTCTAAGAGTATCTTTTATCTCACCAGTCAAGTCACTGGCTAATAGTGCTTGAATGGCAAAACCGGTATCCCATTGCTGACTACCAAAGCTCTGAAAATCAATGGAAATCACAAATATGAGCAAATTTAAACTAGGATATTATGCTGAACTTAGAAACATGGAATGTGAAAGGGGGGTAACTAGTATAAGCTATATGTATTTGCAAAGTGTTCTTGAGAAAGTTGCGTTTTTTTTTACTAACCTGCATCTTCATTCCATCTTCAGCAATCCATATATAATCAGGAATTCTAGCAAGATGCTTTCTAAAATAATCACCATTGGGGTCCTCAACCCAACAAGCAAGCATACATAAGACCTACATTATCAAGGCCAGGCAGTTGTAGAATGTAAATATCACCATGCCATATGATAGTCGAATCCATATTAAAGCCGTTTTCTTACCTTTTCCACACAGCCGATGGTGATGTATCGACTGTTCTCATCTTCATAGTGTATGTGCTTCATGGTAATTTCAAGAGCTTTTTTTCTCAACTTGCTGAAAGGCCAACGAGTCAATAGAGGCTCGGTCAGAATATAACAGCTATCCCACATCAAGTCTTGTATGAGGGGGTGAGGATAGTAGAGATCCTCCTGCATCAAGAAGTTAAGCTCGAGCCTTTGAATGAAAAAAGATAAAGGATGAACCCACCAGCTCACAACAGTTGGTAAGCAGACTATTAATGTAACTATAAGGTTGGAGGTTCGATTGGATAGATTACCTTTGCACACACATGTCGTGCCTTCCTCCAGTTAATTCTATCATATGGTTCATCATACAGCTCCTCTCTGAGTTGTAAAATGAGAGGTGTGATTGGACCAACAAATTTCTTGCCGTACAAATAAGACATGGGCATATAAACCATTCGACAGTAACACCACATTTTTGCTGCATTGAAGAACAAAAATGATTGCATATAACAATTTATCAAGCCAAGAAAGTTCCCACCAAATTTAGGACATCAGTATAAAAGTTTCTACCAACCTGGATGCATAGGAAGAAAAGATGGAAGGATCCAAAATTCAGGAGGCATAGGATTACACCCTGACCAGTCAAATAGTCCAAGTATCTACATACAAAACAAAGAAATTAAAGTTTGTACTTTATCAACAAGAACTTGCCATTGGCATAGTAACAACAAATTAACTGTAAGAATCCTTTATGTAAATATGTAATCATACCGAGAGCCACGTCTTTCCCCAGGAAGGAATTGCCTTAACAGTACCATGGTCAAGAATCCATTTCCTTGCTCGAGCACAGGCATTGTTCTCCCCACCATCTGCTCCTTCTCCAAGAATGCGCATACAAATGTAGCTTAGAGCTGTACAGAACATAGTGCTGTGTCCTTCAATGTGTAATCCCCACCCACCATCTTCATTCTAGATCATGTTGAAGTCAATGTTCATTACTCAAGCAAAATTATACATAAAGTAAATCTTAATACATGAAAATTTCTGTACCTGGTGACAGTAGATATACCGAAGGATTTCTATAACATGCTGTGCTGGGAAAACTGTATTAAGGTGGCCGGTTATGTATAAACACATGACCTGAATATTGGGTTGCCAAGAAAGGGAATAAAAGTCAAACAACACCATTCAATCAATAGTTCATACAATCATTACGACTTATCATCAAACACCTGATGGGTGTTCAACTAACTGTAAAACAATCAATGGAAAAAGAAAGAAAACAGTTGAGGATCGGAACTGACGAGAGGCGGAAGGAAGAATAAGGGGCCGGCATTTTCAGCTGGCCAGTGGCCGTCGCTGGCCTGCAAAGCTTTAAAGAAGTGGACTGCCCTTCTCAACGCCGCCGTAGCCTTTTCATGGCTGATTTCTTCTCCATCCTCTATCTTCACTTGTGGTATTTTCTGTTGGAAATTCTTCTCCCGGAGAAACTGTACGTGTTCAAATTCATAAGATTAAACGTGCTTGTAAATTGTAATGTAAGACTCATTTCCATATATTTGAAGCCATTAGAGCACTCTAGTAATGTAATACTCATTTCCATAATTGGAGATGCAGTCCTGACATATATTCTCATAAAATTAAACACGACTACTTATTGGATGGCGGGTTTGCCTATGTCCATATAAATCTTTACGTTTGGTAGGAATTAAGAAGACTTAATTCCATTTTCGGTCCTAGATTTATAGGTGGCAATACATTTTTAGTCATTTTTTATCAGAATATGTCTTTTTGATCCTAGTATTATTGTGACATGACCAATTTTGATCCTCTATCAAAAAATAGTTACAATTTCGTTAAATACATTTTTTCAATTATGAATTTTTTCAAAAAAAAAAATAAACATAAAAAATATAACGGATTAACGCACTTTGTATTAAAAAGATCAAAATGTCCTTCAATTTTACAAAATTTCAACCATTTTGTTGATAGAGGACCAAAATTGGTCATGTCACAATAATTCTAGGACCAAAAAGGGATGTTCTGATAAAAAAGGACTAAAAGTAGACTGTCACCTACAAATCTAGGACCAAAAATGGAATTAACTCGAATTAAGAAATTAGGGGGGAAAAAATTATAGTTTGGTAAAAAAATAATAAAGAATTCAAATTAATGAGTGCATTAGTCCATCTTGCCTTATTCATAATGGAAAACGATATATGTACTCCCCTGGAATATAACTCTCATCACACGTATAACTTGTATTGGTTAAAGAAAAGTGAATGAATAAAAACAGTGACCAATTTTGTTATTTAAATCAATCAAATGATGACACATCAACAAAAAGTAGAAAATGAGAGTAGATGTAGTATTACTCATTACTACTATTTTTTTTTTTTTCACAAGGTAAATCCTGTCTCCCGGTCCACGGGTAGGAAAATATGGCCCAAAGAGAATTGAAATCCTGTCTCCCGACCCACGGGTAGGAAAATAGTAGTATTAATGGCAGCCCAAATATGAAGACTATGGGCCAAAGGATGAGCTATAACAAGAATTGAACCCAAGTGGATAGATTGAGAGTATAAACCAAAAACCACTAAGTCAAGGTGCATATAGTGCTCAGATAGTGATGTCCTAGTGAGAGGCAAAACATCCTATTTATAGCAAAACCCCATGCCGCTGCACCGTCCACGTGTACGACCCTTGAACCACTCCCTCCCCATCCTCCACGTGTCCCACGTCCACGCACCATGTTGCGCCATACCACACCCTATCGCAACACACCGCCACACCACCTTTCGGCAACATCCCCCAGCTCACATACCGCGCCACCTCCGGAAATGGGGGCACCTGGTGCCGTGCTAGGCGCGCGGGGCACGACTTGGCCGCTTCGGGCTAGCGCCCCGGTCGGTGAGCTCATCCGATTGCCCCAGCGACACGCGTCTGCGCCGCCGCCCCGCCCCACCCCTGGAAATGGGGGCGCGGGCGATGCACCCGCCCGCGGGGGCCAGCGCCCCAATCGACGACCTCCTTCGGCCGGCCACCCCTGGCCGGTGGTACCCCCCTTCAGGGCCGGACCACCTCTCTTTCCTTGACCCTTCACCTCTTCTAACTTGTACTGTCAAATTCAACCCAATAACAATAGCCCAGTAAATCTTAGCTCATAACCCATATTCTCATCACCAACAAAGGAACAAAAGGGATAAACCAGTTTAGATTGTCCATAATTTTTTATTATTGTTTTTGAAGAACGTAAATTATTTACATTGTATTTGAATATGGGATAGGCTGCATTTAGTAATTGTGTTTTTGTGTTTTTATTATTTGTATGAAGAGTATTTGTATTTATATTTGCCATTTTGATTGTCATTTATTGAAAATTTAAATATTTTAAATTTTAAAATTTAATATGTGAACTTTTTTACTTAAATATTAAATTATACTAGTTTAGTAGTTTTTCTAGAGATAAACCAATGATAGAGATGAGATTGATAATGAAAACTTCCCTCAAGAACGAAATGATAAAAGATTTCATTTTCACGACAGGGCTTCGAGGATTGAAGAGTATGCATACTCCTCATCCTATTCCATTGCCATTCATATATTTTCCGTATATATCATGGAAACAATCTTACCTTTTTTTTTTTTTTTAGTACTATTGACTCTATTACAATGCAATATTTGTTCATAACTACTTTCTTAACCTATTGAAGCATAAAGAGTCAATATTAGCTGAGTCTCGAACCCACAACCTTTCATACGGACACAATCTTACTTAAATTGTGTAATTATTTTTTTTAATATCTCCTTTGTATCATAAAATAAAAAGTTGTAATTACAACAACTTATTTAGCTAAATCCTTCAAATTTCATCTTCTTCATTTTTTTTTAATGATCAAGGAAACTCGCGACTACTACTCCAAAGAAGTGTATTAGATAAATTCGCATTGTGACCCTAGCTCGCAAAGAACCACAAAAAGATAAATCAGCGTAGATATTACTCTCACTGAGAGCATTGAACATTGTAGTTTCAAGTTAATAACTTGACCAACTTGATTGGCTGGGATTACCATCTTATCCTTTTCTATTTTTAGTAGGTCTTGAAATTAAATTTGCATTTATATACTCATATTTTGTATGAACTTATTCCTTTTTTTCATACTGTATGTTGAGATTCATATATGTTAGGAAAAATTGTAATTTATGCCCCTCACAAATATGTCAATTATCAATGTCACCCCTGAATTATCAGTAGTGTAAATGCTGCCCCTCAATTTTCAAAACGTGACATATATTGCCCCTCCCCTAATATGAAGAAAGAGAAATATTGTTGTCAACGGAAGGAGAACAATCGAAGAAAGAAAAATTGAGGAAAAAAACGTGGTCTTCAAACAAGAAAGACGACAGGTAACCACATTTACATCACTAATAATTCAGGGGAGGGGTAATATATGTCAGGCTTTGAAAATTGAGGGGCAACATTTACACCACTAATAATTCAGGGGTAACATTGATAATTGGTCTATTTGTGAGGGGCATAAATTACAATTTTCCCTATATGTTATGTATCATGAAGTATTTTACCTGCATGCGCCAAAGAACATCGCTGCTGGGTTTGACTTGATACCGATTGTCCCAAAATTCTCGACGCGCCGCTTGGACTTCGGCGCGTTCCTCCGGCGTTCCGGCGTTGGGGTCGAACACCCATGTCTGGCGGCCAACGTAGTCGTTGGTACTGTACAAATACGGGTCGTTTCCACCTTCTGCAATCCTAAGCCTCCACATGATGATGATTTTGTTCTCACTAAGGTTGTTGCAGGCAAGAGGCAACTGATGATATGATGGCTATAGCGAGGTTTAGCTAATATATATGTTTTGGGCACCAAATTTGAGTGCCACCACCAAGTTGATTAATTTCCCTGAATGTTCCATACAAATTTTGCAGAAATAAGATCCAATGAACATGAGCTAGCTAGGTGCAGCTATATATATATATATATATATATATATATATATATATATATATATATAGAGAGAGAAACTGATAGAATTTAAAAACACTTGATACTACATCTGCTGCTGATAATAAAGTTGAACCCTAATCCTAAAGACCCCACACTCTAACCCAACAGAGAGTACCGCTGGTGAATCTTGATCCCAGATCATTCTTTCAAAATTTCATCTCTATAACCAGTTGAGCTGTCCATGCGGGTATGATAATATTTTAACATGTGTGAACTATTAGTTATTTTGTAAATGTACTATCAAAAGTTTTCAAATGTACTATAGAAATGTCAACCCATTTTTCTCATTTTTCCTTAATTCTACACATTCTCAAGGCTATTAGTTCTTAGATGAATTACGAACCTAACTATATAAGAAAAAAAAAATAGTTACCAATTGGATAATGTCACATCATGAGGGATGAATTGAAGAGAAAAACTCTATGTTTGTTATAAACATATTAAGTGGAACATCATTTGTAACATACGTACAAATGCTTTGATTGCTCATATATTTGCACCTTGTATTATATATATATATATATATATATATATATATATATATATATATATAGCTTGTATCATGAGACAAATGATGAATAAGAGATGATCCTCCTTTCTCCCTTGTCTATTATGTATATTCTTTCAACACTATCTATTGACTTTTTTTTAACAACTAATTTTACCAAAAGTTTTTACTTCAAATCTACTAGCTTAGCTTAGTTTAACAGCTTGTAATTAGGTATGACGAACAAGCCAAAATCTTATATCCAATATAATCATTTAGTTTTTCAGTAGATAAAAATATCTCATGAAATTGTTAATTTACACGCTTTAATGGTCTTGATTAGTATTAAAAAAAAAAAGATAGAACATTGGATTTTTTTTTTTTCTATAACACATGCACAAACCACACAACTCAAGAAACAAAGAAAATTTAGGATAGATTACATACCGCCTCTTGATTGAAATTCAAGGAGCTAGGAGCTGCAAATTATATGCAACATTGCATGTATTTGTGACTATAATTCTATAATATAAGCTAGCTAGAGAGAGTATTACAAGGGTCTAGCAACAAGCATGGGATAAAAGCAACGAAAATTTGGTAGGTCAGATTCTTTAATTTGTTAGTTAAAGCTAGCCACACAAAAGATTATGTGTCTATAAGAAATTAAAGACATTGCATATCAGAACGAGATATTGTTGGCATGTCACAATCTCAATTAATTAATTCATGTCATTTTCTTAATTTTGTTCACGAGTAATGAAAAAAATGATTGCGGAGTGGGAGAAATTTATGGAGGAAAGCAAGTTATGGACACCCTTGGGCAAATAATTAATTTTCGTTATATAGATTGAAACCAAAGCTCATAGTGGGAATCTTGTGGGGATAGGAATATGCCATTTCTTGACCATTTTTACCTTTTTGAATATAGTTTCATCATATCTCTTTGGTAGATATTTGTATAAAGCATCCACCAATTATGGACTCATTCTTGTCTTTGGCCTAATCTATGCAATCATGTGAAAAGTGATCGAAAGGGTCTTTAATTTTCTGTTTCCTACTCAACAAATTAACCAAGCTAACACAAAAAGGGACAAATTAAAATAAAGATCGGAATATATTGTTTACCTTATTTCATAAAGATAGGAATATATTGTTTACCTTATTTCGTAAACATAAAAGTTAAGTAAACGAATAATATTCTTCCCAAAGTAAACGAATAATATAATCTTATGAGTTGCTTCTAATGTTTAAAAACTTAGGTTGTGTTTGGATCGCACATGGGATCGAAATTAGAATTTGAATCTGAATGGAATCAAATACTTGGAGTCTATTCGACAAACTTTATTTATGAGCTTATACCTTATTTTAAACTACTAATATAATAAGCTATAAATTCTGTTTGGTAATGCTCCTAAAATAAGCCCGTAGTTTAAAATAATAGCTTATTTTGAAACGCTATCTTAGGTAGCCTTTCGAAATAAGCTAGTATCTTCCTAACTATTTTTCCATCTTTGTCCTTATTATTTTAAAGAAATGACATCCTTTACCCTTCCCAATTAAAATCATTTTCTCTTCTCTTTTATCCGCAAATTTCACCGCAATTATTATTATTATTATTATTATTATTATTATTATTATTATTATTATTATTATTATTATTATTATTATTATTATTATTATTATTATTATTATTATTATTATTATTATTATGACATGAAGGAGATTCGCAACAATAATATTGCTACTTCATTATGATATGCTAGATCATGATTATGGTAATAATTTTATTTCAAAATGTTAATTTTTTTTAGGACAAAATGTTAAAATTTAATATGTAAATAAACTAATTTAAATTTTATGAAGATGTCATTTTTTGTCTTTTTACATTTATCAGCATATTAAAAAGTAAATTTTACCAAACACTTTCAAACATAACAACTCTCCAGTTTTCATAGCTTATAGCTTTTCAACTTTCAGCTCCTTTTAAACTTTCAGCTACCTTTTCAGTTAGGTTTGCCAAACATAGCCTTGGTAATGGTATGTGTTTTGGTGAAAGCATTTTGCATGTTTAGTAGTAGGGTGGAATTGATGATTACCAATATTGATGTTTCGTTATGTATGACCCTATAATGGGAATAAAGATTTTAAAAATATAAAAACAAAAAATCAGAACAATTGATCCTAATATAATGATCCAAAGCACCAATATGAACAAAAAAATCAAAACAAAAGTCTATATTAAAAAAAAAATAAACAAAAAAAAAAAAAAAAAACTCATCTAAACTTAAAGATTATATTACGAATAAGATGGAATGATACATTTTTTAACTAGGGAATGAATTTTTAATTGAAGGGGTAATCAAATCTCATAGTTGTGTTTTATAAAATTGTCAACCAAACACTAATTATGATTTTGATTCTCATTCCTAATGTGTAAACCCATGAACCAAACACACCCTTAATTCAATCATTATATCGTGCACCAGCATTGTGCGCCCTGGCCCAAAACGATGTCGTTTTTATAAGTTATGTGGTGGTTGACGCGACGGCACCACTCCGTCCGTCCAATCCCGTTACAATTTTTTTTTTTTTTTTAACACTAGTATTTATGTGTGTTTTGTTAAGAGTTTATGTGTATTCTGTTAAGAGTTTCTGTGTATTATGTTAAGAGTTTATGTGTATTATGTTAAGAGTTTATGTGTATTATGTATTATGTTAGATTATGTGTATTATGTTAGGAGTTTATGTGTATTCTACTATACAATTATGTACATCCGAAACAAAAAGATTTTATTTTTTATTTTTAGAAGTTAACTCGTTTTGGTCAGGGCGCAAAATGCATTGTGCGCCCTGGTGCATGATATAATTTTCCCCCTTAATGTATCATGGTATCTTCTTGGACCTCATATTTTAAAAAAATGCTAATACATCAAATTTTTTATTTACTCGTAATCGCTATCTGAAGGTACATTTTGGTTACTTAAGGTGCGTGAGTTTTGTACTTAAGGTGCGTGAGTCTTGTGCTTAAGGTGCATGAGTTTTGTTTTTAAGGTGCGTGAGTTGTGTACGTAATGTGAGTAGTTGTTGAAACTTAATGTGCGTGAGTTTTTTAATTAAGATGCGTGAGTTTTGTGCTTAAGGTGCGTGGGTTTGTGTTTAATGTGAGTAGTTGTTGAAACTTAAGGTGCGTGAGTTTCCTTCTTAATGTGTATTGTTTTCCTCCTTAAGGTGCGTGATTTTGTATGTTTAATGTGCGTCAGTTGTATAAAATTTAAAGTGAACAATTTTTATGCTTAACGTGCGTGGTGCGTGAGTTTTACGCTTAATGTGCGTGGGTTGTATACTTAAAGTGCGCCAATTTAATGCTTAAGGTGCGTTCCTTCGCACAATCATACGGGAACCCCTCCCCGCACCCGATCGCTTCCCTATATATCCCTAATATCAATTGTAAGTCTGTTAAAAGTGGATGTTATTTAATTAGCATAAATATTGTTGTTTTAGGAATATGTACATTACTAAACAAAAAGAAAGATCATCGAAGTTGTGGGTGTGTTAGAGTGGTTATTGGGCATGACTAGAAATTATGTGTGTTTTGCTTGCGCGGGTTCAAATCCTGCCGCTCACGAAGTTATAATTATTATTTTTGGTTAATTTGATTTGTAATTAATTATCTACCCCTAGTTGATTTAGGAAGCTTCTGGTGCCTGAAACCCCAAGTTTACAAACCTTAATTAGGACACAACGTCTTATTGTGATTCAACATTTTTTTAGTATTCTAGACACTTCCTTTCATTCTTAAACTTTAGGAACTCCTGAACCTCCATTCTTACTCGATCTTCTGGTTGTTCCATTCTCAAAATAAAGCTAGAATCCCTGCCTCCCTTCCGTCTTTCATCTTGCTCACAAAAAAAAAAAAAAAAAAAATGGTACGTAATCTCTCCATCTAAATTTTTTTGAAAAAGTTTATATATTTACGGTCTTTAGTAATTAATTTTAGTACATGGGCATATATAAGAAGCTTTGAATCCAAAAGCATATTCATTGGCTGATGCCCAGAGTAAGACTCACTACTGGAAATTCTGAAATTTCCGACCACTCGAAAGTGATCTTAAATCAAGTTGAAAGTCTTGTTCCGACCACTTTTGGTATCCGGAAAAACCTTTGTTGCTATTTCCGACCACTTTTTAGACTTTTTGGTATCAACTTAATTTAAGATCATTTTCAGGTGGTCGGAAATTTCAGAATTTCCAGTAGTGACTCTTGGATCTTGTTCAACAAGTTTGTAATTACAAACGACTCAAGGGTGGTAATGAAGGTTTGCCCCAATATGTATGCCAATATGGTTATATGAAATTTAAATTTAATTAGTTGGGGTTTCATGTGTTGGTTTTTCTTGTTTGATCCTTAAACTTTGGTCAATGCTTTGTTTCTGTTTTCGATAGTAAGGAAACAAATAATTAGAAGATAGAGTTGTGGGTTGTGGGCATGCCGGAGTGGTTAACGGGCATGACTCGAAATCATGTAGGTTTTGCCCTCACAGGTTCAAATCCTGCTGCTCACGACTAAAATTAAGATGGAAGTATCATTTATTAGTGTTGTATATTCTTTGTATTTGTATTTTTCTTGTGCGCTTCATATATGCAAACTTACATTAAAATTCGTTTTATTCATTGGCTAATCAAATAAAAATTATATTGATTCAAAAAAAAAAAAAAATTATATATTATCATATCAGATAGTGAAAAATTATATTGTGGGCAACTTAGAAAATATGGGCAGGATGATAAGTTTGGAACTTTGGTAATCCTTATACCAATGATTAGGGTTCACAGTGTACCGTGGACCCTAGTGCATGTGTATGTGTTTTATGTTATAAGTTTTTGTGTCTTGTGTTATGAAACTCTATACCTTACGAATATGAATTCTGTATCTGAAACAAATTAGTAATTATATTTTATGTTATGAATTTATGTGTCATGTGTTGTGAAATTATGTGGCTATGGACGCAAATTATGTACCTAAATCAGATTTGAAAAATAAGTAAATATATATTAGGGAAAATGACACTTTTTTCCCCTAAGTTATATACTTATAGTCCTTTTTTCCCCTCAATTATTTAGGTAAGCACATTAACTCCCTCAATTATTCTAGAAGTGGTGGTTTTTTCTCCTAATATATTAAATTGACATTTCTACCCTTAAAGTAAACATTTTATTTATTTTACTTCTCCAACAAATTATCTTGTATACATAGGGATGACCACGATTCGGATCAAACTGAACCGGGCACTATTGCAATTGAATTAAAAGTTTCCGGTTATGATTCAGATCTAGAACCTAATATTTGGATTTCAATTTATTAAAATTATGAATCAAAAAAAAAATTGGATCTTGAACCGTGAATCGGCGATTCTGGATCCGGTTCGCGATTTTGAACCGTCTTTATTTTAAAATTTTATTTTTTTATTTTAAATAGTCTAAATTCAACAATAAATGTATTTTATTTTTTCACTTCGGAACATGAACCGTCCGTTCCGGTTCGCGATTTTAATAAACTCTAAATATCGAGTTTCGATTCTAAATCGTAATTGAAATATTTCGGTTTGGTTGCTATAGTGTTTGTTTGGTTTGAACCAAATTATGGTCATAATTTGTTGGAGAAGGAAAATAAATGAAATATTTATTTTAAATATTTATTTTAAGGATAAATATGTCCATTTAACATTTCAGGGGAAAAAATAGCCACTTAAATAATTCAGGGGGGAAAAGTGCTCTAAGTATATAACTTAGGGGGAAGAAGTGCCATTTTCCCTATATATTATATGAATGTGTTTTGTGTTATGATTTTTTGTGTCTTATATTATGAAATTCAGTACCTTATAAGTAATGAGTTATGTACCTTGTCGTTTTGATTGATGGTCCATAATGTTATATAGACCTTAGTCCATGATATAAATATATGTGGTTATATAACAAATTGAAATAAGAGGTGATGACTTTCAAAAAAAAAAAGAAATAAGAGGTGATGGGGCTTGGGCCTATTTGGCTATAGTATTAAGCCCAAGTGGATATGTGGAGGCTAGGTTGGCTAGGGATCGGAATAATTGATGGGCAAGGTTGTGATAGAGAAGAATTAATGGGCAAAGGTTGTGGTTTAGGCCAATCGTTATGCGTTGGATCCGTGTCCAGCATGCTTGCTGGACACGGGTAACAGTGCCGTTAGGCACTATTATCTCTATTTATTTTTTAAATTTCAGATCGCTTCGTTATAGGAGTATATGTTCATAATTTTATTACTATATTATTAATAACTGTACATTCATAACTCTATAACTGTACATTCATAACTCCATAACTGTACATTCATAACTCTATAATTGTACATTCATAATTTTCGAAGCTCTATGTTCACAATTTTAGAGCTCTATGTTCATAATTTTATCACTATATGTTCATAATTGTAAGTTCATAATGTTAGAGCTCTTTGTTCATAATTCGATCAATAACTGTACATTCATAATTCCATAACTGTAGATTCATAATCTCATAACTGTAGATTCATAACTCCATAACTGTAGATTCATAACTCCTTAACTGTACATTCATAATCTTCGAAGCTCTATATTCACAATTTTAAAGCTCCATGGTCATAATTTTATTACTATATATGTTCATAATTGTAAGTTCATAATGTTAGAGCTCTGTGTTCATAATTTCATAATTGCATAACTGTACATTCATAACGGCATAACTGTACATTTAATAACGGCATAACTGTACATTCATAATCCAAAAAAAAAAAATAACGCCGTTAACGGCAAAACGCGCGCGAATTTTTATTTTTATTTTTTTAACTAAATGACGCGTTTTTTTTTTAAAAAACAACGTCATTTTGGGCCCGTGTCCACAATTAACTGTAGACACGGGTCCAGGGCATAATTTGCCGGTTTAGGCTTAGAGGGGATTGGGGTTGCTATGGAAAATTATTATGAATTTCTTGATTCAATTTGCTCTGTTCTTATGTACGTCTAGAATGTGGACTCGAATACTAAGAACTGATAAACGCATTTGGCAATACGCTCTCACATTCAAGTATTGGTACGAAAACTTTCTATTTTTTCACAACTCGTAAGGGATCTTATCGAGCTTTTTACAGGGAATCTTATTTAAACGGTAATTGCTTGTCAAATTTAACTTTACCCAACATATTTTGAGGTAAACCCGAATTAATCAACGTCTTGATTTTTATGTTCAGCAACACCATTCGAGTATGGTACCAACGCTTGCGCAGAAATCACCAATATGTGTTTCATATTCACCATACCGATTTCTTCTAACCGCCTTAATTCCATGATTAAGTTGGTTACGTTTGAAAAGTTGAAGCCACTTCTTGGTATCACCCATAAAGTAATTAATTGACTTTCCGTCGACACCGAGAAGTAAACTTACTTCTAGATTGGGATGAGAATTGAAGTAAACTCTCGCTTGTGTCTGGAAGGTACGCTTACTTCTCGGACACGTGGACGAGAGGTGCTTCTAGAACTTCTCAGACCTGAGATGTGCGCTTCACTTCTCGGTGGTTTTGCCACATCACAAATATCATATTTGTGTTTATCATTAATTTGGAATGTGATTCATGCTAATTAATCTATGTATAGATTAAAAATGAGTAAATACCCAAAATGGTCCCTCAACTATAGCTAAATTCACAAATTGGTCCTCGACTTTCAATTTCAACCAATTAAGTCCTTAACTTTGCAATTTTAACACGATTTGGTCCTGCGAACACTTCTGCATTAACGCCGGCGCCCGCACCGTCATCGACGATCTCCAGAAATACCCGCAGCTCTAACCGGAGGACATGGAGGCCTCCAGGATGACGCTGCATCGGTTTGGAAACACGTTGTCTTCTTCACTCTGGTACGAACTCAACTACATTGAATCCAAAGGGAGGATGAAGAAAGGTGACAGGATTTGACAGATTGCTTTCGGCGGTGGATTCAAATGTAACAGTGCGGTCTGAAAATGCAACCGGAACCTTAAAAAATCGACGATGGACCATGAAATTACATATATATCCTCAAAAATCACAGTCAACAAACAGTCAAATAGACGGAGGACCAAATCGTGTTAAAATTGCAAAGTTAAGGACTTAATTGGTTAAAATTGAAAGTCAAGGACCAATTTATGAATTTAGTTATAGTCGAGGGACCATTTTGGGTATTTACTCATTAAAAATTACCATGACCTAGTTTACCGTGCAACAAACATGAAGACTCAACCAAGCAAGTTCAAGTAAAAATATTTATTAACTGCGGTTATTATACCGAGCTTATAGTCCATTTATTACCTAACCCTTGCCTTCATTCCAAATTTAGACAAAACCTTGTCTTAATCCACAAGAGTGAACATTAAAATAAATCATTTACACCACTACTCGAAAATCAAGTGGTTTTATATTTATTTTGTTGTCCTAATGTTTCCATCATTTTGTCTCAATTTCAAGTTTCGTACTAGTATAATTTGGTATCTCTAATCAAGTTAATTTTAACATAATTAACAGGATTATATCAACCGAATTTCCAAACTAGTTGAATCAAGATTATATAATCGTATTAAGAATATTATTTAAAATATTCAACACACTTGAGCTATGACGCTTATGATTATATAGCTATCCTAATTTTGACAAAATGATTAATCTTGAAATCTTTATCATTCCACATGAACTAGAACCGAAGTCCTCTACGAGATTTTAATATGTAACACGTTTGTTATGTTCCATTTTCGCCATTAAGCCATTTTAGCATTGTCCATGGAATTGCTCCTCATAATTCTTGAAGTCCTTCCTGTCAAGCATGTGAATACCAGATTCCACTTGAAAGGCTTCACTCACTACTATTCCTTAGTCAAGCATCTTATTGAAGATCATTTGCATGTCTTCAACTTGACTTAGGACAGTCTTGGAATCCACCATCTTGTATTCAAGGAATTGGCTAACGACAAATTTCTTTGCCTTAGCGTATTCACTTTTATACTTCATGTCCAAAGGTTCCCACAGCCCGTTAGCTGTTTTCAGTACAACGAGTCACACAAACCATTTAAAATGTAGTTTAGGCATAGGAAATAAACAACTTTCCAAGCCTCCACTTTAATGTGCTAATGGTTTGAGTGTTAGACTCATTTCCTTTCCACTAGGAGCCATCTCGGTTAAGAATCATTACATGCCGAGAATCACTGTGTTGAACAACATTTTATGTTACCATCCTTTGAAATTCAACTCCTTGAATTTCCAAAGTCTTTCGACCAAATCACATGGTACCAACCAACCTTGGTGCTAAACCAAAGTAACTGGAATTTTTTGAAAGGAACCAGAATTAGTTATATAAAAATAAATAAAAAGAAAGAGGGTTTACAAACCTGAGGTTATAAACCCAACGAAAGTAAGGAAAGATCCAAGTCGTGTATAACACACACTTTCTTTAAAACTGATTCGCTACCTCTCGTGGGTGCTAGGAGCATTGTTGTAGCGCCAGTCTTCTAGGATAAAACGGATCACAACTTTAAGTTTGAGCACTCAAACTAAAGTTCCGGTGAACTAGAACAAAGATCGAGCACTCCGTACAATTTACGGAAGTGTTTGGCAGAAATTTTTCAGGTGAAAAACGAGAGAGGAGAAGAGAGAAAACAAAAGAATTTTGATAAGTTCAAATCAAGCAGAAAAATAATTCTGCCCAACACCAAGTATTTATAGGAGAATGAAGAGTTAATAGCATTAATAATGACATTAACATCATAAATAATCTAGAGTTTAACACAACCAATTACGACTGTTAATTCTTAAAAAATAAATCAAGGATTTACTATTCATACAGTGGCTCTGAGTTGGGAAAAGAGTTAATATCCAAAATGGTCCTCCGACTCTTAGCTAATACTCGATTTAGTCCCAAAATATTAAACGTATTCAATTTAATCCCAAAGTATTAAACGTACTCAATTTAGTCCTATTACTTTTAAAATCACACCCAATATAATCCCCTGTTACAATTGCCGTCTAACAACCGTTATTTTGAGGGCATAAGCGTCATTTTAGTGAACCAAACCCCGTTCTTCCTCTGGTCTCTGTTGCGACTCCAGCTTAAAGTGTATCAACACATAAACCACCATCGCTAGAGTTCTTGAGCAAGGATGGAGAAGGAAGGCAAGAACCAGAGAGCGGCAGAAACAGAGTTTTCCTTACAGTGGGGGACTGGGGGAGCAGAAAGTGACTCCGATGTGTGAGAGTTAGAGGTCCTGACCCTTCTTCTTCATACGCCACCAGGCTTCACCAGAAAATCTCGTCTCGATTCCTCACTGTCTCTGCCAAAGACACCGCTTTTCTCCCGCCACGCCACACCAGGTTCGTATCAATAACTAGAATCTCCTTTGTTGGGAAAAATCTGAATTTTGGGATTTTGGCAAATTTTTAGGGATGATTGGTTAGGGACATGAATTCTGAGACGGTGGCGTTGAGATCGGAGAACCAGAGGAGTGCATCGAGGTCTCCGAAGAAGGAGGAACGATGTTACAATGAGAGGGTCGGTGGAGCAAAATGGGAAGGTTGCAGCGGCGGACACCGGCGGGTGGGAATCATGCCGGAGACGATAGCAATAGAGGAGGAGGGGTGGTTAGTCCGAAGCTGTATATAACGTTGTCAAGTAAGGAAAAGGAGGAGGATTTCAGGGCCATGAAAGGGTGTAAGCTTCCTCAAAGACCTAAGAAGAGGGCCCATCCAAAGAACTTTGCTTGTAAGTATCTTCTCTTCTTATTTTTCTTCCCTTTTGTTTTTTCTGATCAATTTTGTTAAGATCTGTGATGGGGTTGGTGGAAGCTTAAAGTGTATCAACACACCATCAAGAAAACACACAACCATGCCCAATTCTTGTTTGAATCGGAAAAAAAAAAAAAAAACCAACACAACTATAATAATATTTCTTACTTTGATACCAACACAATTCCAAAATTTTCGACCAGGATTATCAGAAGTCCATGATGTTTGAAGGGTTAACTCATTATCGCAATTACAATGGAGAATTGGAATAACTTCTCCAAAATGTAATCTTTGCTTCACTGACCCAGAAGATGATGAAGAAATCTCCACATTTTGCTTCCTCCTTGGCAGTGACATTCTCAGAAAATTCCAAGTTTTGTTTCTTCCTTGCTCCCTATTAGGACTCTATGTATATGAGTCTGTTTAGAACTTCTTATCCTTGTCACACTGTGACTCTCTACTTCTTATCATTGTCACACTGTGACTCTCTATTCTATATATTCACATCATCTGATCTCATTGTAATTAAGTTCAGAAAATATAATACAATCAGTTCTCATCTGGTATCAGTTAGCTAGGGTTTTGTGATTCATAAAATTAAGAAGATGCAGCGCTGCGATGGCAACCTTAATTACCGTGGAGGTCAACGTGGCTTCGATGATCCGTGTCAAATCTATAAAGGTTTCGGCCACACAGGAGTCAATTGTTTTTGGCGCTATGATGATCCGTGTCAAATCTGTAAACGTTTTGGTCACACGGGAGCCAATTGTTTTTGGCGCTATGATGATCCGTGTCAAATTTGTAAACGTTTTGGTCACACGGGAGCCAATTGTTTTTGGCGCTATAATGATCCGTGTCAAATTTGCAAAAGTTTCGGTCACACGGGAGTCAACTGTTTTCGGCGATATTCAGGGGCTCCGGGTTCTCAGGCTAATTTGGTGTTTCAGAATGGTTTAGTTGCTAAAACCTCGTCAAATTCTCATACTTGGGTTCCGGACACTGGAGCCACAAATCATGCAACTCCGAACATCGCTGCCCTTTCTACATCGGAGAAGTACACTGGTAATGACACTTTACATGTCGGTGACGATATGGGTTTATCTATTAGTCATGTTGGTCATGCCTCTTTTAATACCCCTTCTAGATCATTTACATTGTCTGATATACTTCACGTTCCGCGTTTGTCTAATTCTTTATTATATGTTTAGAAGTTTGCATCCGATAATAAAGTCTTTTTTTGAGTTTCACCCCTCCTTTTTTGTTGTAAAAGATATCAATACCAAGGAAATACTTCTTCGGGGCAATAGTTCGGGGGGACTATACACACTTTCATTACCTAGTTCGTCTCCGTCAGCGTTTATTTCCGCTCGTGCCTCGGCTTCCACTTGGCACAATCGTCTAGGTCATCCTCATAACCGTGTTCTTAGCCATATACTTCGTTCTTGTTTGGATAGTGGGTCTTGTGATAATATTCGTTGTCATAATTCTTTATGCAATGCGTGTCAATTAGGCAAATTTGTCCGTTTTCCCCTCCCCCGTGTTGCTTCCTCTAGTTCTCAAGTCCTAGATCTTATTTACACAGACATTTGGGGTCCTGCGCCCACTTTATCTACTTCTGGCTTCCGTTATTTTGTGATCTTTGTGGATGACTATTCCCGTTATACATGGTTCTTTCCTATGAAATTAAAGTCTGATCTTTATGTCATCTTTGATAAATTTCGTACTCTTGTTGAACGGTCATTTAATTGCAAAATAAAGGCCATTCAGTCTGATTTAGGTGCTGAGTACAAAAAGTTGCATTCTTTGTTTGTTCAATTAGGAATTCAACATAGACAATCCTGTGCCTATACACATGAACAGAATGGTCGTGTTGAACGAAAATATCGTCACATTGTTGAAACTGGTCTGGCTCTTCTAGCTCATGCCTCTGTTCCTTTGAAATTTTGGGATTTTGCCTTTGAGACTGCTGTCTATTTAATTAACAGAATGCCATCTTCTGTATTAAATAACTCCAGTCCTCATCTCCTGTTACATAAATCCCCTCCTTCCTATCTTTTTCTTCGTGTCTTTGGGTGTTTATGCTACCCTCATCTTCGACCATATAATCGTCATAAGATGTCATACAGGTCTTCTCCATGTGTCTTCCAAGGTTATCCTGAGTCCTTTAGGGGGTACAGATGCATGGACTTACATACTAATAAGATTTACACATGCAGGCATGTCAGATTTGATGAAGAAGTTTTCCCCTTTGCTACTAAAACTTCTTTGCAGGATCTATCTACTCCGTTTTCTGGACCTTGGGCGGAATCTGTTCTTAGTCACAGCACACCTATTCCTGTCGTGTCCAATGATGAGCTGCCAGAACCGCCGCTACCTGCTTCATTCGAACCAGCCGTGGTTCCTGGACAGGCTGCCTCGTCGGGTGATCCTGTGGAGCCTGTTGCTCGCCGGCGAGGCCGTCCACGTGGGCGGTCCATCAGTCCCAATGTCCGTACTCACTCTATGGCCACTCGCAGCAACGCAGATGCTCCTCTTTTTGCTCTAGCAGCTCAAGTGCATCCCACGGAACCCACATGTTACTCTCAAGCTGTCAAATATCCTGAGTGGCGTGAAACCATGGACCAAGAATTCAATGCTCTCCTGCATAACCACACATGGTCTCTAGTTCCACCCACTGCAGGTATGAATATTATTGGCTGTAAATGGGTGTTTCGTACGAAGAGAAAGGCTGATGGTGCTATTGAAAGGCATGAAGCCAGGCTGGTTGCGAAAGGTTTTAATCAGGTTCCAGGTCAGGACTTCTTCGACACTTTTAGTCCAGTGGTAAAGCCTACGACTGTAAGACTCCTTCTATCTCTAGCTTTATCATCTGGGTGGTCTATCAAACAGCTAGATGTTCATAATGCTTTTCTGAATGGTAATCTGGCCGAAACAGTTTATATGAAGCAACCCCCTGGTTATATTGATGCTAACTTCCCGAATCATGTTTGTTTGTTAAAAAGATCTCTGTATGGGTTAAAACAAGCTCCCAGAGCTTGGTTTAATCGACTACATACGTTCTTACTATCGGTTGTCTTTCAAGCATCCAAGACAGATGTCTCTCTGTTCTATTACTCTAAAGACTCTGCTTTGGTTTATCTATTGGTGTACGTGGATGACATTCTTGTAATGGGAAGTGATCAAGGTATTATGTCTCAGCTCTTGTCCAAACTGTCTGCTACATTCAAAATCAGAGATCTTGGTGAACCAAATTTTTTTTCTGGGTATTGAAACAGTTAAGAGTGACAATGGGATTATTTTATCTCAACAACGGTATATGAATGATATTTTAAAACAGGCTGGAATGTCTGAATGCAAACCCCTTTCTACACCTATCTCTGTCTCGAAAACTGTCCCCTTCAATTCAGATCTATATGATGATCCCACACAGTACAGGAGTCTAGCTGGAGCACTGCAATATCTCACTGTCACACGACCTGACCTATCCTTTGCAGTTAATCAGTTATGCCAGCATATGCATGCCCCCACCATATCACACTGGGAGCAGCTCAAACGGGTACTCGGGTATGTTAAGGGAACAGTTGATCATGGTTTACGCATACGACTGTGCTCATCTAGAGACGTTCATGCTTTCTTTGATTCTGATTGGGCTGGTTGTCCTGACGATCGAAAATCCACGAGTGGTTTTGCTGTTTTCTTGGGGAGTAATCTTATATCATGGGTTTGCAAGAAACAGAGAACTGTTGCCAGGCCATCCACTGAGGCTGAATACAAAGCTCTTGCAGATGTTTGTGCTGAGGTTCTATGGATTATGTCATTATTGCGTGAGATACAGATTCCGGGTATTTCCATTCCAAAATTATGCTGTGATAATCTAGGAGCTACATATATGAGTGCCAATCCAATCTTTCATGCGCGCAACAAGCATGTGGAGATTGATTATCATTTTGTTCGTGATCGAGTAGCTTCGGGCGATATCCAAGTCAACTTCATCTCCACAAAGGATCAACTTGCTGATATCTTCACCAAAGCTCTGCCTGGACCTAGATTTTCTTCCTTAAGGGACAAGCTACAGGTTACTAGTATATACTATGCTTGAGGGGGAGTATTAGGACTCTATGTATATGAGTCTGTTTAGAACTTCTTATCCTTGTCACACTGTGACTCTCTACTTCTTATCATTGTCACACTGTGACTCTCTATTCTATATATTCACATCATCTGATCTCATTGTAATTAAGTTCAGAAAATATAATACAATCAGTTCTCATCCTCCCTCTTCTGCAAATGGCGTGTCTAGCGCTGAAGATGGGGGTAATGTTATGCACACAACTTCATTTAATTTATGGAATGAATATGGTTTAACAACTAAAGTGGCGCTATTGCCCTTGAAAATAACGGTACATTAATGACTATTCTAACGACAGACAACATTGGGTACAGTTTTAAAAGTAGGAGGGACTCATTTTGTGATTCGATTTGCAATCCCCTGCGCGCGAAAGAGAACCTCTTTGCTATAAAATTTACTCTTTGCTATAAAATTTAACCTTTTTTTAAAAGGTTCTTGTATATATAGTGGTGCAAACTCACTTCCCAAATCAATGTGGGACAAGTGCTTTTTACAAAGCCATTCCACCTTTATTTCCAACTCAAATGGGTCTAGCTACTTTGAGAATCAATTTCTCATTTACCCATTATCCGTTTTGAGCGTACAATATATCGATCTCTCCGTCTTACTACGAAGAACCCGAATCTACTTTGATCCAACCCAAATCTATCGAAAGTGGACCCACATATATTTGTACTACAAAATAATCATTTTTTATGTTATTTTATGCTAAAATTCCAACAACGTAACATACACATAATCTGTTAACTACAAACATATAATATGTTAACTGTAGATATATAAATTTAAATGTCATTTTGAACTAAACTCTACAATGTATGATCAACCCTGATTCATGATATAATTCGTCCCTTGGGCAAGGGTAGACTAAGCATCTACTCAGGGTCAATGCTAGAAGGGACATCGGACACCTTAAAATAATATAATTAGCCTAGGCCAATCAAAATGAATTTTAAAAATCCTATTCTACTATAAATACAATAAATATTATTATCATTTCTTATTATAAATTATTATTATTCCATAGATTTTGGCTATAAAATAGTCATCATTTGTAATGATTACCAATTTGATCGCACCTGTATTATTGTTGCAATGATACATTTGAAGTGGATTTACATAGATTCTTTGCCCACAATTTACTTAGATTCTGATAGCCCCATTTCTTTCACTAAAACTTATCTGCTCAGCTTAGAATTGGCATGGAGCGTTGACATTTTCATATCTTAGAAAATGGCACCGTTGCCTGCCATTCAAGCATCAGCTGCTATCTTGCAGAGGTTGAGATTTGATCAAATCAAACCAATAATGCAACTTATATTGTTAGGCGGTGTCTTGAAGGGTCGAATCTAGCATCTTGTCATTGAAATGTATAGTAGTGCATGTTAACTGCAACGCAAGTGTAAGGAAATAAAATAAAATATTTATTATTACTATAACTTTTGGTATAATGATAAACGTTTAATGTGATGCAGGATTTACACTTAAGGTTTTCAAGTAGCTGGGGGTAGACTCATTATACATCATTATGTTAGCTAGGAGGAAAAAATTAAGGTAAGTGTAGTATTATTCGGAAATATTAACTATGCATTATTTACCTTTGACAATGACCTTTTTTCTTCTTCAAAAAGGTTAAATTCCCAACTCCAAGAACCCCATACCCTGACAGAATGTAAATCACGGTGACTTAATGGCTTAGCAGACATGACCAAATGTCGGTGCGCACAAGAGATCTACCCACTTTGAATATAATCCCCACACTGTTACCGTCGAGATTCAAACTTTATTCTCTTCTCTCAAATATTGCCTACTAAACTATTGAGCTAATCTCGTGCGGACACAATGAACTTTTTCTAAAACAATGAAAGGTCTTGAGACAATTTTGATCATTTCAATCACACTACTAGAAATTCTGAAATTTTCGACCACCAGAAAGTGATCTTAAATCAAGTCGAAAGCCTTGTTCCGACCACTTTTATAGCTCGTTTGGTTCGCGGAAAATATTTTAAGGGAAGTGGAATTGGAATTCCATGGGAAAATAATTACTAGGAAGATGAATTTCATTGTTTGGTTGGTGGAAAAAGAATTACTGAGAATACTAATTCTATTGTTTGGTTAGATTTGGAATTGTAAGGAATAATAAGTATAAAGACCTATATACCCCTACAAATTAATAAAAGTAATATAATTAAAAAAGAAAGCAAGGGTAAAATAGGCAATCTATTCACTTTTTCTTCCCATTTTCTATGGAAAACAAAATCCTTGGTCCAACCAAAGATTTTGTTTTCCTCAAATTTGAAGAATTCATTTTCCAATGGAAAATGAATTCCATGAACCAAATACTAGAAAACAACATTTTCCTTCACTTTAAGGAAAATGTTTTCCTTTGGAAAACATTTTCCATGAACCAAACATCCCCTTAGTGTCCGAAAAAACCTTTGTTGCTATTTCCGACCACTTTTTGCTTTCAACTTGATTTAAGATCATTTTCAGGTGGTCGGAAATTCCATAATTTCCAACAGTGTCAGTTCAACAAAAATGGTTAAAAAATTTGTATGAAATCACCAAAATATTAATGTGGTTTCTATTTTTGAAAGAAAAGGCACCAAAATAAATGTAAAATCCATATAGGCCCTTTACGTTAGAATTTGATACAATTAGAGGGCTCGTTATATCGTGGACCACGATGCACATGCACCATCACTACTAGAAATTATAGAATTTTCGACCACTTAAAAGTAATCTTAAATCAAGTTGAAAGCAAAAAGTGGTTGGAAATAGCAACAAAGATTTTTCCGGATACCAAAAGTGGTCGGAACAAGGCTTTCGACTTGATTTAAGATCACTTTCAGGTGGTCGGAAATTCTATAATTTTCCGTAGTGCACGGTCAAAACGGCGCTGTTTCTTTAAGTAAAGAAATGGTGTGCCGTTAGTTTTAACGGAGCGCACATTTTTTTGTATGTTAATTACCAACTGACACTACAGTATATCTAAACCGACAATGCCTCACGTATTATTTTTATATTATCAAATGAAACTGCAGTTATATCAAAATGATACTGTAGTTGTGGTGAAATGAAATTGCAGTGTATATAAAATGAAATTGAATAACATGTCACATATTTGAGTGTATATTGTACAATGAAGCTGTAATTATATCAAAATGATCATGTAGTTGTATTTTAATAAAACTATAGTGTATATAAAATAAAATTAAAGAGTTAATTCCCAAAATAGTCCTCCGACTATAGTCTTTTCTTAAATTGGTACTTTGACTTTTAATTATATTGCACCCAAAGTGATCCTTCGAGTATTGAATTTTAAGTCAAAATGGTCTTCGTTAACTTTGACATTAACTTACCGTTAAAAAGAAGGGCAAAATAGACATTTTATATTGTTTGTTGTTTAGACTGTTGATTAGCGAAACCTAATTGCGATTTTCCCCTTCTTCCCCAAACTGCGACGAACACTTTCGATTTTCCCCAGCCGGTTTCTTCCCCAAATTGCGACTAAGAAGAACACTACGGTGCGTGCTGCCAAATTTCGGGGGTGCGTGCTGCCATAGTATGATCTGCCAACGAAGAACCTTCAATTCCGAACTGCCAAACTTTGAGAATTAACTCTTATTTTGAATATTTATTTAAATATGGAGAGCGTACAGTACAGGCAATGAAAAAAAGAATTGAAGAAGAAAGCATGGAATCTGGTTGTTTTGCCCTGATCACTCTACTGGTCTTCATACTTAACGCCTCGTTTTTTTTTTATTCCGGCGGCCGCTTCCGCCACCACTTTCACCGTTCCGATCGAGAGCGTAATCCGTAACGAATTGCTAACAACACTATTTAGTGCAAAATCTGAATTATCAATTTTACCCTTCAATTTAACACCCACTTCACGTCAAAATTAACGAATGACTATTTTGACCTAAAATTTAATAGTTGGAAGACTACTTTGGATGCAATTAAAAGTAAATGTATCAATTTGAGAAAATGCAATAGTCGAAGGATCATTTTGGGAATTAATTCTAAAATTAAATAACATTTTCACATATTTGAGTCTATAATTATAGAATAAAACTGTAGTTATATCGAAATGAAACTATAGTTGTGTTGAACTGAAACTATAGTGTATACAAAATGAAACTGAATAACTGAGTTACTTTTTGCGGAAGGGTGCAAAACGACGGGAACGGATGTCGTTTCTTTTCATTAAACAAAACGACGTCGTTTTGATGCGCGGTGCATAATCGATTATGCACTGCGGTGCACGATATAATTTGCGCAATTAGAACTGTCAAAACGGGTCAAATGACCTTTTACTTAACTTATCACTAGTGAAACCAACTACGCTAAGAACACATGTTGAATATTTTTATCAATTATAACGTATGGGTTGGGTTGGGTCGGGCCGGGCTGTTTTAACCTATTTCATAAATGAAGCCACTTTATCACTTAACCAAATATTCATCCTAGCTATTACTCTTGTTGCAAAAATTAATTAAAGAGTTTGAGTTAGAGAAACTTTTATTTTTTATTTTTAGTACTATTAGCTATTGAAGTAGGTCTACCCTGAGACTCAAACTCATGACCTCCCATTTGGGAGAGTTACTTCATACCACTAGACTAAGAGAATATTTTATTTAATTTTATTTAAAATAAAGTTTCATAAAATAAGAATAAATTGATATGTAATTTTGTTGAATTTATGTTGATAAAAAAATTTAATGATGAGTAAAATTTAAAATTATTATGATCTAAATTTTTTTTAACAATTATAATTTTTAATTTTTTATTTAGATACATGGAACTAAGTTTATTCAAATAAATAAATTAATATTAGTTATACAAAAATAAAAATTTTGTTAATATTGTTTTTTTAAAAAAAAAATTAACATGTATTTCGAGTATTTGGTAAGGTGGTAGAGGACTAGAGGGAGGTCTTATTAATGGAATAGGTAAATAAATAAAGGAGTTAATTACCTCTCATGTGTTATTTGTAAACTATTATATCAGAGTGAAGTTTAATTACCCAGTACACATCATCGAATAATGGTTGAAGGTGTTGGTTTTACGGTCACGGGGTAGTCGGACGATTGGTCAACACAACCGTAAAAATAATACGAAAAATTGAGAGAGAATGTGGACAGAGTAATTGTACTATAATTGAATTCAGAACCCTCACAGGGGATTTATACAAGATCCATGAGCTTTGGAAAGGAAAGAAAGAAGAAATTAACAAATTTAAACTTAGGAAAGCTAGCTAAACTGCCATACTTCCTTTCTAATATTAAAAAAAAAAAATCCCACATCAAATCTGAAAAAATCTCTGTCAGATCCCCTCTAAGCGCCTCTGAGAACAGAACCTGATTAGGAACCCCAACTGGTTACCTGCATTGGTCACCCAGTCGGGTCAGCCAAGTGGACCACGCGAGTTGACCAGGGCTAAGCTACTGAAATCCGTCCGTCCTCCAAAAACGTAATCAAATTGTGAATCTGACTAGGTACCCTAGCCAGGAGTATCCATCAGGAGGTTTTGGTCATTACATAAAATAAGGTATGATGTGTTGACATACCTATATTAAATTATTGACATAGCAGTGATAATGTCAATATCTCGTAATCGATTGCAAACTTATTTGACCAAGTTATAGACAGACACATACATACATATATCCAGCGTAGTGTTCACATGTGTCCTAAAACATTCATTACCTGGTACCTTAATAATTCAAGGCCCGACATTATTGTTCATAATGTTATCAGAAGTCAATAATATGGACCTCAAGAATCACTAAAGAAAATGCTAATTGGATCTCTATAATCTTGTAATAATAATGCTCTTCAAGCTTGAAATTAACACGAGTGTTTTTATCCGACAAATATAAGTGGCTGAAAAATTAGTATAAATTGACTTGCCGCTAATCCCACACGAGAAAGGTAAATAGCATTGAGAAAACCTTATGTGATTGATTCGCTTGAAAGCGTAATAGTAATAATAGAACTTATGATTTTTAAGTACGAGAATCATGCTTTATCCACTTGACTATAACTTTCAGGGCTATAACAATGTATTTTTTGAACTATATAGAAAAAATTGTAATTTATGCCCTTACAAATATACCAATTATCAATGTCACTCTGAATTATTAGTGGTGTAAATGTTGTCCCTCAATTTTCAAAACGTGACATATATTGCCCATTCTCTAATAGGAAGAAGGAGAAACATTGTTGTTGACGAAAGGAGAACAAACGAAGAAAAAAAAATGGAGCAAATAAAAAAAAAAACGTGATCTTCAAACAGGGAAAACAGGGGTAATCACATTTGCACCACTAATAATTCAAGGGATGTGCAATATATGTCACGTTTTAAAAATTGAGGGGCAATATTTACACCACTTATAATTTATGGGTAACAATGATAATTGACATATCTGTGAGGGACAGCGTTTAAGCTAGCCTAACTACTCGATCTCATTGTTAAGTGGTAGTGTAGAGAGATATATGATGGCCACTTTTTTTGTCACCACGAGAATATAATGAATTTAGAATATTATATGAATGAATATGACATTACTGTAACATGAACCAAATAAATAAATGATTCCATTTTAATTTTTTAATATATATATATATATACTATTAATTAAATAAAGTATATTCCATATATGATTCGATCCATCCTAATGTTGTTGTTGGGTGGATCTTTCAATTCACTGCCTTTCTCCCTTCAATTATTTTCTACTCTTTTAGCTTTTCTGAGTGCATATCTTACAGACAACTCTTTATGCTCATCAGCCAACCACAGTACTGTGTACAGTTATAGGAGATTTGAGAAGTGGCAAATAGACCACGCATGCCAACATGTGTAATTGATTGCATTCCTACTTGTATATGTCTTGGATAAGGTAAATGTTGATGGATATCCCCGGTAGGGTACCTAGCCAGTCAGATGTGTCGCTAGGCGGTCAGGGTGTACAGCTCGACTATTTAGTTGGAGAGCTGGGGGACTTTAGCAGTCTAGCCCCGGTCCGCTCATGTATGTTCTACTAGCCGGCCCGATTTAGCGACTAGATTAGGCAGTCGGAGGGTTCCGACCGAGTGCCGCGCTCAGAGATGGTGAATGAAGATTTGATGGAGATTCTTTTCAGTTTTGGTGCAAGATTTTCCTTTTTCATATTAGGAAGTAATAGTTTGGTTATTATAGTTTTTTTTTTTTTGGGGGGGGGGGGGGGGGGGGGGAGGGGGTGGGTGGGAAGGAGGCGGGAATTCTTTCTTTATACATGTCTATTGTCTAATGTCAATATCAAATGTTACTAATAAGTAATAAGTCAAAATTTATAACTAGTATCAAATGTAAAACTTTATTTCGTTATATATGCTTATGTAATAATCACCCTTGCTATGTGATGACAAGATGATAGACTTAGCACTCCACGCCTCCATTCAACACCATAAAAAATTGAAGCTAGAAAGTATATTATAGAAACAACCCAGAGTGGATATGATGTAAATACTAAATAGATTCGATTTAATTATTTTCCCCAAGCTGGATGTAAATAGACTCGGTTTAATTATTTTCCATTTATAAGATTCAAATTCAAAATTTTATTTAAGAAGCAAATTGGCCTCTTACTTTGAATTCTAAGTTGGTATACAAGAAGGCTAAAAAGAAATGGAGCAAGATTACACCAATATTTATTGCGTGAGGGTGAAAAAACGACGTCGTTTTGCATATTTTTATTTACGCGATTCACTGCAACATACATTTTTATAATTTATAATGTACATTATTCTAAAGCATAATGCATGTACATTATTCTAACTCATAAAGTACATCATCTTACTCCACAAGTTTCATTATTCTAACACATAATGTACATTATTCTAACATATAAAGTACATTATTCTAACATATAAAGTACATTATTTTAACTCATAAAATTCAACGACGTCATTTTGGACCGTGATCCATACAACGCGGTCCACACAATAATTTGCCAGATTACACGCTCTAAACGATGGAAAGTTTGGCTAATTAATTAATTAGGAAAAGGTTGTTGTTAATTACATGTTTACTTTTGCATTGTAACGTGATAAAAACAATAATAACATGGTGAAAGTACTTGGCATTACAACATGAAAATGGAATGAAAATAATATTTTTTAAATTACATGATGATAGAACTGTGGGTATGATGGGGAGTATAGTAGGAGCCACAAGTTGTGGGTGAATGGAAGAAAATGAGTGGCAGTTGGGAATGGAAGGAGTTGTGAACTTGCTTGGAGATTGAGAAAGTACTCCCTGAAAGCAATATTAGTTAATCTAATTATTTACTATCCTAGCATAATAATATGATAGTATTTGATGAGTTTTCCTCGCATAGGCTTAACTTACAAGTTCAGTATATAGTATTTAAGAGAAGAGATTAAAATTTGAATCTCGAAAACTACAGTGTAAGAATTATGTTCAAAGTGGACAGATCTCTTGTGCGCACTGGCATTTAGTATTGTCTGTTGAGCCATTGAGCTAACCACTTTGAGCTACCGTGATTCACATCCTATCAGCCATTGAGCTACTGTGATTCACATCTTGCCTGATTTACATATTCTTAAATACTTTGTCGAAACGGGGTGTGGGGTTTTGAATATATAGTATTCAATTCCCATGTGATAAGGTTGGTGGAAATGGAAGACAACACTAAGTGGCTATGTGTACATGAGTTAAAAATGTTGCCATGCATTATTGGGATCACTTTTAATTTCCTTCTTCTTCTTTCCCAAAATCATTTATTATATATATTAACAATTAATAATTTATAATATAAACTTCATATTTGTCTTGATGATCGATCGACACTTGGAGCTTCTAGACAGCAAAAAGATGATGAACAACCCAGATGCAATTTAATGTGTTATCTTTATAAAATAATTCCTTGAATAGAATAGAGTCAACAAACAGTATATGTATATATATATATATATATATAAAGTGTAGCGAGCTGCTGCATGAAGTGTGGAGCACAAACTATACAATTTTGGACCGACTAATGACAGTAAAGTAACGTTAGTTGTTGGGTTTTCGACCATGATCTCTTCTCCTGTGCCTCGTGCATGTTCTATGTTGCTTTAGTGGCTGTTCTGCATTATCATATGTTTTCCAATACATTGCACAAGGCAGTGTTTTGTTCCAGCTGGCCGGAATTGAAGTGTATATATATGATGAAGTGCACATGCCACTTTCTGTGTGAAAATGAGATTTGTGCATTTGAAGGCTTAAAATCATGTACTTGAAGGTAAAAAATGTGCACTTCAAGATAAAAAAGTTGCATTCGAAGGTAAATAGATGTGCAATTGATGCAATTTATAGTGCTAAAAATGAAAGCTATTCAACTTAATTAAGTGTTATTAAACCAACAAATCATTTGTAAATCTCACAAATTTCATTATAAATTTAGTTATATGTTATTGAAAACAATGCAGAAGATATAACAAATACTGCCCAGAAGTTGTGCACTTGCAGGGACGGAGCAAGGAATTCTGTTGAGCGGGGGCGAAGAAGCAGGGACAGGTCCATAATTTTTTTTCGAGTGAAGGCGAAACATGAAAACGGGTGAAAAATAAAACACATCAAAATTTTATAAAAATATCCATAACAAAATATTTGAAACATAATTAATTTAATAAAATAATTTGAATATAGAACAACTTATAAATTACAAGTCTCATTATTAATATAAAAGAATGTTTTATATGTAACGTTTTCCTATTATATTATTATTATTATAACATTAGGATAAGTTATGATAATATTCAGTGTTTGATATGTGGTGCAACACTAATAACCTAATAGCTAGGCTACCATTATGATTAGGAGTCTAGTTAAGGTTTAGGAGACCTAAAGACATACAACCACAATGATGGTCAGTGGTTATATAAGGTCACTAGTCCTCTCACTGCTCACCCTACATACCTCATACACCATCGAGAGAGAGAGCTGAGTAAAGTGAGAGGCAAAATACTCGTGTTATCTCTGCAGCAGTCTGGATCGTTCAATCGTCTCAAGAACTATGGCTGGAGGTTAGTCGGTCTTGTATCACATATTATATGCTTGTGATGTATTTAGTCTAACAGTTGATATCAGAGCCATAAATAATCTCTGCCTAGTTCGTTTAATTGCATCTATTTTATATTTGAATATGTTGTATACATTATGGATTCTATATCTAAGCCATTGAAAGTCTACTGTGACAAATCAGCTGCAGTCTTCCTAGCTAAGAACGACAAAAGTGGGAGTCGAACTAAGCACATTAACATCAAGTTCTTACGTGTCAAAAATAAAGTTGTATTCATTGAACACATTAGTACTGAGTTGATGTTAGTAGATCCCTTGACTAAAGGCATGCCACCATTTAAGTTCAAGGATCTGGTTCAAAAAATGGGACTTTCGCCCAATTTGTAATTTGTATATATACATTCAGTTTCAATAAAATTCTTTGGCATTCAGATATTTTCTCAATTAAGTGTGTACACCTTCATTTGCTTCATATTGATGAGAAAATATACTTTAGGGACTTGGAATAAACATAGGGTTTATTTCGTTGGGTTTTGTTTCCTAATTAAGTGCTCAATGGCAGTTTGCATTTGATCATAATGGATACTACTCGCGCTAATGAGAACATATCATTATGGTTTGTGATTTTCTGTTATTGAGTGGTGGTGTTTGCACCAAGTGGGAGAATGTAACGTTTTCCTATTATATTATTATTATAACATTAGGATAAGTTATGATAATATTCAGTGTTTGATATGTGGTGCAACACTAATAAACTAATAGCTAGACTACAATTATGATTAGGAGTCTAGTTAGGGTTTAGGAGACCTAAAGACATACAACCACAGTGATGGCCAATGGTTATATAAGGCCACTAATCTTCTCACTGCTCACCCTACATACCTCATACACCATCTAGAGAGAGCTGAGTAAAGTGAGAGACAAAATACTCGTGTTATCTCTGCAGCAGTCCGGGTCCTTCAATCGTCTCAAGAACTATGGCTGGAGGTTAGTCGGTCCTGTATCACATATTATATGCTTGTGATGTATTTAGTCTAACATTATATATATATATATATATATATATATATATATATATATATATATATATATATATATATATATATATATATATATATATATATATATATATATATATATATATATATATATATATATATAGAATTGCACTCTGGTGCGAATGGAGCGCCCAGGTGCGAATATGCGAATGCCTGATATATGTCCACGTGTCCAGATCTAATGGATGAGAAGCACTGATTTTTTAAAAAAAATGCGGTGGCATTTTCATAAATAATTGAATGTTGAAGTGCAAGTAAAATGTATTACAAGTGCATGTAAAATGTAATATAGGTGCAAGTAAAATTTACACTGAGCATCAATACTAAGTGCACCTGACGTTATAACTATGTGCATCTATAGTTATAAGTAGTTGCACCTACGTGCATGAATGTTAACAAGAAAAAATTACTTGCACGTGTAAGTGAAAATAGGTGCACTTGTAAGTGATTTTTCTTGCACCACGAATGTTAACAAGGAAAAATTACTTGCACTTGTAAGTGAAAAATAGATGCACTTGTAAGTGATTTTACTTGGACTTTTTACTTGCAAAGATGCACCAACAACTTGCACTTATAACACATTTTACTAGCATCAAAGTTTGAGCTATTTACAAAAATGTCACTGCGTCGTTTTTTTTTAAAATTACATCTGATTTGTTGATCTGGACATGTGTGTTGGTTTTCACAGCGTGGATGACTACCCGGCAGGCCAACACTACCGGATAACTTTCTTTGTGAATGTGAAGAAAGCGAGAAAATAAAGATAATTTTAGAGAATAACCGACCGTTATTTCTTTAGGGTGTTGCCCTGAAAAGAATGCCGCCGAAAAGGAGAGGATCCGTCCCCCGCTATGGAGATCCCGTGGGGATATTTATACAGGGATATAGAATCTATACATGTTAAGCAGGGCTGACGTCTAGTCAATGTCAAGGGTAAGTAGGGCTGACGTAAGGACTGATGCAGTCGTCGATGTACTACCTTTCATGTCTAGGCGAATTATGGAAACTACCTAACTGAGCAAAGATTGTGTCCAGAAAATCCGCTGGTACGCGTTTTGGGGCGTGTACCCAGCCGAGAGTTATCCCGGCCGCGCGGGGATGACTTCCTGAGCTTCTGCCTCTGAATGGTGGCCTTCCTTCTAGCAAGCCTGGCCGCCCGTCCGGGCCCTGGGGTGTTGCGCGATTGGGGGACGCACTGCCCGCGTGACCTGGTTGCCCGTCCCCACCTCGTAAGGCACAGGATCAGGGACACACCAATCATCGTGGTTGGTCGCCCATCGGCATCGCCTTCAAGGATCCGATAGTAGACACGCCGACTGGCTGCTGACAAGTGCATAGTGGACTCCGAGGGCGTCTGGTATCATGACCGGGTGGTTCCTAGCGGTTTCCTCTTTCTTTCCCGGTTAGCTACCCGTTCGGCTCCCTTATCTGGCCTCTCGCCTAGGTGGCTAATTTGGGGTATCTATTATACACATTAAGCACAGAAATCACGCACATTAAAAAGGAAAATCA
This sequence comes from Ipomoea nil, assembly GCF_001879475.1. Lineage (NCBI taxonomy): Eukaryota > Viridiplantae > Streptophyta > Magnoliopsida > Solanales > Convolvulaceae > Ipomoea > Ipomoea nil. The sequence goes on from NW_017617665.1 coordinate 805,494, forward strand.
TGCACCCTAAGTTTGACCAATACGCAAAAAGGCAAAATTGCCACCACATTTTTTTTTTTAATGTTTTCTTCAATATGGGCTGAGATTAAACTCTATATTTTACCTGAAGCCTATTACCGCATTTCATCTATATATATATATATATATGAGTTAATACCATCTAAAGTCCTCCGAGTATAGTGGTTTTGTCACGTTTAATCCTAAATTTTTAAATTGACCATCTGTGGTCCTTCGACTTTCAAATGTAACTATTTGTACGCGCGATACGCGAAAACTTATGCCCAATATTAAAATAAAATACCTAAGATGATCTAGGAAAAACTTATAATTTCATAGCCATATGGTCATATGTTCTAATTAAATTAATTGTTATATAATAATTTTAATAAAATGATAATTAAAAATAGGAAAAAGATATGATAGATGTAGGTGTATGGTAAGATTGGTGGACATATTAAATACTAACGGTGTTATAACGGTGTAAGGGTAATTTTGTCCAATACAAATGAAATGTACAACAATTAAAGCAAAATGTATATATTTATTAGCATATAAAAAAGGAACAAAAATCAAGGACATAACTTGCATTGGCACATATTATGTTTTTAGATATATATATATATATATATATATATATATATATATATATATATATATATATATATATATATATGTATGTATGTATGTATATATATACATATGTATATATATATGTATGTATCTATATATGTATGTATCTATATATGTATGTATGTATATATGTATGTATCTACACACACACACACACACACACACACACACACACACACACACACACACACACACACACACACACACACACACACATATATATATATATATATATATATATATATATATATATATATATATATATATGAGTTAATACCATCTAAAGTCCTCCGAGTATAGTGGTTTTGTCACGTTTAATCCTAAATTTTTAAATTGACCATCTGTGGTCCTTCGACTTTCAAATGTAACTATTTGTGGTCCAAGTTAACCACCAATGGTCCTTCAAGTTTTGAAATTTAACCAATGGTGGTCCTCTTGAAAGGACCATGATTGGTTAAAATTTAATAGTTGAAGGACCATGGGTGGTTAACTTGGACCACGAATGGTTAAATTTGAAAGTCGAAGGACCATAGATGGTCAATATGAAAGTTTAGGACTAAACGTGGCAAAACCACTATACTCGGAGGACCTCAAATGTTATTAACTCATATATATATATATATATATATATATATATATATATATATATATATATATATATATATATATCAATTCACGTGCGAAGACTCTCCCAGGTGAAAGATGAGGTGAAATCCGATCCATTGAAACTAATCTAGATCAACGGCTCAAATCAAGAAAAAATATTTTTTTAAAACGCGCTTTTACCAATATGCATGCAAATGATCAACTCTATCAAACTGATGCACCTTAGGATATGAAATTATGCACCATAAGTTATAAAACCATGCACCGTATGATATAAAATAATGCACAAGTTTAAACTGATGCACGTTAAACTAGAAAAATGATGCACCTTAAGCTTTAAATATACGCACCTTAAGTAGAAAAACAACGCATCTTAAGGTAACGCTTTAGACTGAAGCACCTTAAACTAGAAAAGTGACACACCTTAAGCTTTCAACATACGCACCTTAAGAATGAAAATGACTCACTACCTTAAGCTATGGAAAGACGCACCTAAAACTTTAGACTGAATCACATTAAACTAGAAAAGTGACGCACCTTAAGCTTTAAATATACGCACCTTAAGAAGGAAAATAACTCACTACCTTAAGCTATGGAAAGACGCACCTAAAGCTTTACACTGACACACCTTCAAATTTCAACAAAAAAATGCACTTTAACTTCTCAATTGAAGAACTGACACACATTAAGCACAGAAATCACGCACATTAAAAAGGAAAATCATGCACCTTAAGTTTGACCAATACACAAAAAGACAAAATTGCCACCGCATTTTTTTTTAATGTTTTCTTCAATATGGGCTGAGATTAAACTCCATATTTTACCTGAAGCCTATTACCGTGTGGCTATGCGATCACTCACCATTAAGTACGTATAGATATACCATAAAGTGCTCGGAAATGCACCATTAGATGTGGTGCCTTTTAAAAAAAAAATTGTGGTGCTTTTTGTGGTGGATTGGTGCATTTCCAAATAATGTGTGGTGTATTTATATAACTTGATAGTCAATCCGCACTGGTCGAACGAGAAACACTGTCCGCATTTGAACCAGTATGTATATATATATATATATATATATATATATATATATATATATATATATATATATATATATATATATATATATATATATATATATATATATATATATATATATATATATATACACGCTCAAGTGATAACGTCTGCTCAGGAGAGAAAGAGAACCACTCACAGCCGTCCACGTGTCTAGATCAACGAATCAAATGTAATTTTAAAAAAACGATGCAGTGGCATTTTTGTAAATAACTTGAACTTTGGTGCAAGTAAATGTGTTACAAGTGCAAGTAGTTGGTGCAGCTTTACAAGTAAAATCACTTACAAGTGCAAGTAATTTACATCGTTAACATTCGTGCATCTTTGGTGCAACTAGTTATAACGTTAGATGCACTTAGTATTGATACTTAGTGTAAATTTTACTTGCACGTGTATTACATTTTATATGCACTTGTAATATATTTTACTTGCACTGAGGTACTGTGACAACCCAAAATTTAATTTTCTAAATTCTATTTTACAATATTCCAAAATAGCCATTTTTCATTCTTCAAAAAATTTTATTTTGAAAATGGTGTTTGAATTAATTATTTTGAATTACGTTTTTAAATAAATTCAACACCAAGATTTATTCTATTTCAAAAATCCTAAATTCTCGGGTACATTATGTACCAAGTTTTGATCCAAAAGTCAATCTGAGTGAAATCGGAAGAAATCTGAGAAACCTAAACCAAGTGTTTATCTAGAAAACATTTTTGGAAAAATCTATTTTTGACCCCAAACTATTTAAAGTCACATATTTAGACTATGGTTCATGTTGCAAGATAGACCATAAGCATGCCTGATATTTTTGGAGAACCAACCAAAAGACCACTTTGCCATCCACCAATCATTGAGTATCATTCTAGGGTTTTGAACCCATATAAAAGCAATAGAAAGCCAACCTCTCCTCTTAATTCCATTCTTGGCTTCCCCAACCTTGAGCTCTGCAAGAAAAGGGAAAAAAACACAGTAAGTTTCTTAGGTTTTATCTCCATCCCTTCATCCATCTTTCCTCCTAGCTTCCATTCTTTTATCCCCAATCTCTGAAACTCTCTCCTTAAGTTTTGTTGCTTGGTTTGTTGAGGTATTTAGGTGGTGAAGGGGGTAGTGGTTGAGTTGGGAAGAAGAAGGAATCCATACAAGGAAGAAGAGGCAACAAAGGTATAACCCATGGGCTCCCATCTATTATTTGATTCTGTGTGTAACACCCCGTGTTACGGCCCTTAATCCCGAATTAATTATTTAATTAATTCCATTAATAATAATTAAAAAGGATTTAATTTGATTAGAAATCCCTTTAATTAATTAAACGTGGTCCACCACGGATCATGGACCCTTGCCTAAACTAGAGTCATAAGCCTATTAGGAATAAAGAAAGTATACCTTTACTATTCAGATTATGGTTAGGATTCTCTTTAATTAATTAATATGGTCCACCATGGTCCATGGGCCCTTATCCCTAAAGCCAACCCCTTAGTTCTATAAGGAATATAATTAGTAAACCCATGCCACTTAGACCATAATTAGGACTCATAATTATATAAATAGGGACATAGAAGGCACCTAGAACACACACCACAAATAGTCCCTCACCACACAAGAAAGTTCCAAGAACTCCCGTAGTAGAAATCAAGAAAGGAGAAATCTTAAAGAAAGACCCTTCATAGCCAAGGAAATTAATTAAGGCTAAGAGGTAACCCATGTCTCAACAAAACTTATTTTCTTCGCTATAATCTCTTTCCTTGGCCTCCCTCTATATTCTTGTGTCTTGATTGATTTCTTCTATGATAATTATGATTGATAAGATGATTTATATGCTCTCTTGGGAATCTTGATGACCTTGATGTTAAAAAGAAGTTCTTGATTATGATATGATGATTCTTGACGAATCTTGATATTTTCTTGATGTTAAGAATAAAATATATTCTTGATGATTTGGGTGGGATTAGAGCCCTAGGTTGGATTGGGAATTTGTATTGAGGATGGTCTTGATTTATATTTGGGTGGGAATTCGCATGTTCGGGTGTTGTTTATATTTAGAAGTCATAATAGGATAAGTCCTACATGATTATTGCTTTTGACCCATTAATTGCTTATGTGATGTCGTTATTTGCGTTTAAAAGTGTCTAAGCATGGTTTCGGGTTCCACAAAGGATCCCGGGACGAATTTGTGATGAATGAGTCAGTGGGGGGTAGGTGGGGGTGGGGGAACCCACCACCTACCCGCTGCCCAAAGAGGCGCTGCCCGGCAGCGGGCAGCCGGCTACCCGCTGCCCGAAACAGCGCCCACCGGCTACCCGCTGGTCCACACCCCATCCCGGGTCCCCGGCTTCCCCGTTTGATGTTCCCCGTTCCCCATGGTGTCCCAACGGACCCCGTTTGTCGTGCCTGAGTCTAGTATCGAATTTCGGGTACCATTCGTAGGTTAAACGAGTCTTAGGAATTGCATGCTAGTTGAATTGGTAACCCGTGGACCTAGGTGGAAGTTATATGAGCCCTTAGGAACTATTCTTAGAATGTGAATGATCACGTGTAAGCTTAATTATATGTTCCCCCTTCCCTATGTGAACAATGTGTCATTATGTGCTATTGTGTGTTACGTGATGCATGACCCCAACTTGGTTAAGACCAATTGGGCTATACAGGCAGTTGAATGGGTTGAGAACCATCCCAACTGTTAACCAGGCTAGTAGAGACCGGTCAGGTATATAAAGATTATGTATAGGACTGAAGGTCCACATGGGCCTCGGTGATATGACCCACCGACCGGGATGCGCCAGGCGGTATGGGGCCAACAAGCCGAGGAAGGTTGTAGTCCACCGACTTGAGTAATCAGGCAGTGTGTAGGGCTACGACTGGCTGCGATCCACCGAGTGGTGGGACATTGGTATGCAGGACCGTAGTCTCCGAGGATCTTTGCCCACCGACTGAGTTTAGCTCAGCGGTGTGTCGGGCTTGATCCGCTACGGCCCGCCGATTGTGCGCACCAACGGTGTGTAGGGTCGTAAGTCCCCCCTTGTAAAGGGGATCACGGTCCACCGACTGGGCGCGTCAGCGGTGTGTCGGATCGTGGTCCGACGTTGAGTTCATCAGCGGTTCTCCACGGGTTGGTTATGATCAACTCCCCTCGTACTGCGGTACTGAGGTAGGGTGCTGCTGGGCCGTGTTAATGCTATAGGCATTAACCCTCATGTTCGGGGCATGCGATTGGTCCCGTGGCGCCATCGATGATTATGTGATATAAATGATGATTGAATGCTGATGTGTTTGAATTGAAAAGTGATCTGTGACCTTAGATGCGTATTCCTTATGATGTTATCTCTACTTAACCGTTTATCATTGATTAATGTGCTTGTCCCTATTTGCTGAGTCTATTCCTGGTTTTAAAGCTAGAGTCTCCTAAGCATATATCTTCCTGCTTCAAAATGGTTTTCCTATATCTATATCTATATATATATACCTATACTGTATTTCAACGCGTTGGAGTGGGTTACCAGCATCTCTCGCTGAACAGATATATTTGGCTTTCAGGCACAGAGGAGTAGACACTGGAGCGCGCTAGAGATTTTGAGCGTAGAGTAGATAGTTTCCCCTTCGGCCTGCGTGCCATGCTCATGTATTTACATTATTGAGGATATTAGTTAGTTAGCCTGTGCACCTGAGTTCTCTAGCTCAAGTGTGGCATAGCACCCCGTACTCTATTATATTATGTTTTGGGATTTAATGAGAATTTACCTTTATTTTATAAGTCTTAAAAGTTTCAAAATTTCGGGGTGTTACACTGTGAATAGCTAGTTTGAGGTGCAAATGCTTAGAAATGTTAGATTATTGTTGTTGTTGAGCTACTGATGAGTTATTGTTGATCTATGTTTGAGTTGTTGAGGTTTTGGGAGTGTTGGATTGCACTGTAAATGCCTACAGGTGAAGAGAGGGCATCTGGTGCACACTGTCTGGTGCACCAGATAGTTTCACGGTCCTAGCCAACGGACCTCGAGGAGGTCCGCCGGCTAGCACCGTGGAGCAGCGGCTCCAGGGGGCGGACCATGGCGTGATCCGCCGCCCAGGGCCGCCGCTTGGCCGGGCTTCTCAAGCCCCGCCACCAAGCTCCTCCAGGCAAAAATAGATATTGGCCGGGCCGTCTGTGGCTCAGCTACGTGTCGTTCGGACCGGGACTCGTGGGCTCTTGAGGCTCGAACACTCGGGTTCGTTACGACGCACTAGTAGAAGTTGGTTTCGTTGAATTTGGTGTTGAAATGCTTATTTTACAGAAGAATTTGTGTTAAGAATTACTCCTGTTGTGTTCTGCAAATTGTTTACAGTGAAGAAAAAAATAGTAGTTTTTGAGTTAACTATTTGAATGAAAAACATGATCATTATTTGATAGTTTTGATTGAAAAGCATGTCCAGGGACGGAGCCAGGACGGAATAGTGCGGGGGGCCAACTACGATTGAAGTACTAAATCAAATACATTGATATCCCGTTAACATATCTCAAAATAATTAGTACATTACAAATTCAATAAAGTTTAGAATAAATCATTTATAATTGAATCTATATTAAATTATTTTACAATATCCTTTGTACAGTTGAAAGAATGAAAACATGCACGCATGTTTTAAAAGACTATTGATTATTTCTCGAAAAACCCTCTTCACAACATAACATAATAGCAATTGTTTTCTCAAATACATATACTACACAATTGTTACATTATTATGCATTTTAAATTAAATAAACAAAATTTATTACACAACTACAAATTTACATAATTAACCAAACAAATGCACCTTGATATCCATGATTTAGAATCAAACAAAACAATTATTTAAGATAAATAATAGAACATGAAACAAAAATTAACCAAACAAGTAGTTAGAAACAAAAACAAAAAATAAAAATTAACTTGAAAAAATATGCATAGATTTTGTTAATGACAAATTATCTTATTATAACGTATATGCAGCATATATGCATAATTCTAGAGAAAGAAATTAGTAAGTAGGTTAAATGAGGTTTAATTTGAATGTGAGTGAACAATATAGGGAATACATAATTTGAAATAGGAGAGAACGAAAAAAAATTGAAAAGATGAAAAAATTTATAACTTAACCTGTAAGATTAATTAAGTGAAGGGGTGCCAAATATTTTTAAAAAAATAACAAAATTTTAAAATTCTATATAATATTTTTTTAAAAAAATTTAATACATATATAATATTAAAAAATTTTGGGGTGGGGGTGGGGGTGGGGGTGGGGGAGGGGGGCCAAGGCCCCACTAAGCAAGCACTTGCCTCCGTCCCTGAGCATGTCTAAGTACTTATTGTGATTTATTGAGAAGCTTTGCCAAGAATGTGACAATATGATATGTCTAGTACATGATTTCATAGTTCACAGTAAAGAGAATTATTAAGTATGAAGTTTATTTTGAGTTGAAAAACATGATCAATACTTGTTAGGTAATTGATAAGAAGATTTGCAGAGTATTGAGTTTTTAAAGCATGAAGTAGCACTTTGTTTCCTTGATTCATAGTGAAAGAGAAATTGAGATTACTTTTACAGTAAAAGAGCATGCTTAGCATTTCATGATTTAAAGTGCATCATTGGCTCTATGTAAGCCTAAGTATTCTTTCAAAAACCTATATATATTTTGGAAAATCATTATCTAGTTGCATTGAGAAGTTGCATGATATATGATTTTCAATTTGTGGGAAAAGAGAAGTTGTTGAGAAACTATGTGCATGAACTTGCATATGATAAATTGTTGCATGAGAAAGAAATGCATGATATATATATATATATATATATATATATATATATATATATATATATATATATATATATATATATATAAGTATTGTGAGAAGTTTGAGGTCGGGAGGCCTGCTAGGACTATATGTCCTTTCGCAAGAAAAGAGAAAGACAGAAAGTTGAGAAAGAAACGGACATTGCGATATGATATGAAGTAACGAGGTCGATATTCCCGAGTTACTAGGTTGGATACTACCCGCCGGGCTTAGAATCCTGGGTAGGTGGTGTGCACACTGACAAGTACGATACCTGATTCCACAGAGTTTGAGAAAAGAACCAAGAGAGTGGTTTTGTGGGCGAGACGAGTAGTCCGTTCACATTGTGATGAAGTTCCTACCTCGCCCACGAGTAAAGAAAGTAAGTAAGAAAGAAAGAAACCGAGTCAAGAGACTCAATTGAAAGAAGAGAAAGGAAAGTCATTGTGACTCAATAAGAAACCTCCACAGAATAAGTGTTCCTTGATATGAAAGAACGGGTGTATATGTATATCTATCTATATACTTATACTCAAATCATCATTATCATCTTACTGCATAGTTTACATGACTTACGTGTTTAGCTTGAAAGTTTGAAGAGAAGTATGACTTTGTATTGTTGTTTACTGATCAACTTGATAGCATGAGTTTGCTTGTTAAAGTTTAAGTATCTCTTACCTATCAATTTGAGTTATGTTTAGAAATATTTGTGAAAGCATGAGATTTATGATAAGTGGAGTACTTAAGAAAGCATGCCTATTTGTTAATTAGGTTGCAAGCATATAGAACTTATTGTTAAGTATGATATGAGTTATGGTTTAAGTATGTGGAAATATTTGATTTAAGTGTGATTGCCAAATGTTTTCCAAAAGTATATCTATAGTACTTTAAAGGGTTGAGTGACGTTATACTTAGCATTCGTGCTAACGAGTTGTTTTCTATTTTCTTGTTTGTTAACTCCTTTCACGTGGGCCCAGTACTTGAGCGCGATCGAGTTAGATTAGCGTGTAGCTTAGAGATGCTAGATGTTAGTCTAGACACTTTGTTAGATGTTTTTGATGGTGTTGAACATAGGGGAGTTATTCCCCAAGTTTGGTTGTAGTTTGTTGAACTTGACTTTAGTTAGAATCTTATTCTAGCCTGTGTAGTCACCGTGTGTGGTGACTGTGGCGGTGACACCTCTTTTTGGATTTGTTTTAAGTTATTAACCGTATCTTTGCCTTGTTTAGTTATCATTTGAAGTTAAGTTTTCGAGAAATTAGATTAAGAAAAGTGGGGTGTTACAGGTACATTATATGAAACTACTACTTGCACTTGTAATACATTTTACTTGCACTTTGATGTTCAATTATTTATGAAAATACCACCATATTTTTTTAAAAAATCAGTGTTTCTCATCCGTTAGATCTAGACACGTGAACGGACATGCATTCTGAGTTTTTTCCTGAGCGAACAGTTCGCACCTGAACTCGATATATATATATATATATATATATATATATATATATATATATATATATATATATATTAAACACTAAAAATCTTGGTGTTCACAGTCCCCCCCCCCAATAAATCAATAATAGGGGTGCACACTTGTTAGGTTTAAATGTTTAAGTACGAAATTCATTTTGCATCTTGATTTATACTCTTGGACAGGCGGGCATGAAAGAGAAAACGTTTTGACATATTTCATACTTGCTAAAAAGTTAAAATATTGGAGCAATTAACCTCAGCAAATTTGTCAAGTTAGACAGTTGGTTTGAAAGTAGTAACGTTTCAAGTTCGACCTCCCAATAAAAGCAGTTTATTGACTTTCTTAGTTTGAGTCAATTAGCTATGGACAATTTAAGTAAGAAAGATTACCAGAACAATTTACTACAAATGCAACTACAGGTCAACACGACAAAGAGGAGCTTAGTAACATATTTGAAATTCTAAACATACATTTGTAGATGAAGTTGAAGATAACCTTTTTTGGCATTCTAGTTGATTATTCCACATTTTGATCACGGATTGAGGAGAACAAAAAACTTAATTCGAAGAAAACGTGTGTACGCTTCTGCAAGGGAGTCACAAATTTATTAAATTGGAGTGCAAAACCTGAATTACCTATTTTACCCTTCATTTTAACACCTACTTCACGCCAAAGCCAACGGATGACCATTTTGACTAGTCGGAGGACCACTTTAATGCAATTAAAAATCAATGAACCTGATAGTGTTAATTGCCACGTAGAACGGTAAATAAATAAGCACGAGACCAATTAAAGCAAGTAAATGACTTTTATTGATCACAGTGAAGGCCCTAAGTACAATCTACTTGGTTGCTCTGAGTGTCGACTGACTGCGGTCGGGATTCTCTAACAACAACCTATCGATCATCCAAAAGTCCTTCACACTGCCGCTATTGCGGGTATTTATAGCCGCGGAGCCGGAGACACAAATTCGGTCGTTTGGCATGCTTCCCACGTGTCAACGTCCCGGGTGTCCTGCCTGTCAATGCGTGGAGCCGCCACGTGTTCTTCGTCAGCTCTCTCGCTAAGGGCTACCGCTCGGTGGTCGACACTTCTACTCGGGTAACACCCGGTCGGGTCCCGACCTGGTTCTTCACAAAAAACCCGACCTGTTACCTGCAAAGACAAGAAGAAAAGGACGAAGGCAAATCGATCGGGGTAACGCTATGTCGGTCGGGGTATTCCCTACCAAGAGCCCCCCAGCCCGGGCATTTTTGACCGTCCGAAAAAAAACGGGACGGGATGAAGAAGCCCAACCGTCGGCCACCAAACTGACCGGCCAGCTGTTATTCCCTCCCTTGCCACGTGTCGAGGACTGCCGGCCTCTGCGACTGCAACGGTCGCCTCGGAATCAGCGCTAGTCGTGTTACGCAAGTGGGCTTGTTTCCCGCCTAAATGCTCTCCTATAAATAGGCCCTTGAGGCCCTCATTTGAACTTTCTCCAATCTACTGCATCAATCGGTACCCTCAGAGAGCCCCGAGCGAAGCACTTCAGCAAAGCAGTCGAGCAAAGAACTTCGAAGCTTTTCAAAGCCAAGCACCTTCAATCGGTAAGTTTTCTATCTCTCAGCTTTTACTTAATGCTTAACGTTCGCGCATAGGGTCGGTAGATTATAGCTAACTGACCCCAACGCCCCGAGTCCCGTACTAACCCCGACCGACCTTTAGGTAGATCAAAATGACAGACTCCGATAGCCAAAACGTCTCGGTTGCGGATTACGACGAGGAAGTCGAGCACATTAGCGACGAGGAAGTGGACATTATGTCCTACTCACCCGAGGTCGTCCAACGACCAGAACAAGCCCCCGAGCGGGCCCCTGAGCAACGGGAATCATCGAGCTCGTCCGGGATATCGGGATCCAGTTCAAGCGGGTCGGGGAGTTCAGATGGAGAAGGCGAGGAGACCTCGACGAGCGGACGAGGCTCTCCGACCGAGGGCGTTAGGGAAACGCCGACCCGGGTGATTGGGGATTACCCGGAAACCGTCCCCCGAGGGGATGACCAAGAAAACGTTCCTGAGCCGACCGAGGAAGAAACGGCTGAGCCGGCCGCACCGGCGGTCGACGAGTTCGAGTTCTTGAACAGCGAGAACGTCGAGCAACAGATGAGCCGACTGACTAAGGGAGAAGCGGCCAGGATTGCTGAGAAGCTCGGGGGTCGGGTGGAATTCGACACAAGCCGGAAGCTCGGGAATATCATCGACCGGCACCTGGGAAAATGGATTGGGATGCACTACGATTCCCTGATGGCTCCGATCGCAATTCCCTTCCCTCCTCTTCTGACGGCTTTCTTGGGGTACTACCGGGTTGTCCCGGCTCAGATCTGCCCCAACTCGCACAGGATCCTCACTTGCTTCCCCCAGACTTGTGCTCGGCATGAAGCAGCTTGTACGATGGAGTTATTCAACTTCATCTATCAGGTAAAGGTTCTCCCGGCCAGCTACGGAGGCGGCTTTCTGATGCTACAGTCCCGGGCGGAGATGTGCTCGATCGAAGGGCTACCCGAGAACAATAAAGGATGGAAGAACAGGATCTTCTCGGTCAAATATGACCCTTGGATCCTCCCGGTTGAGCGAGTTCGGAGCATTCACTTCCGGAAACAAGTCACGCCGGTCGAGACGCCGGCCCTTAAGGCCACAGTCACTCGGATCTCGAGCGAGATCCACGAGTATGCCATCTTCCGAACGGCCGAAAGCTACGAAGCGGCCAAGCTCCCGCCCCCTGTGTACGACCTGACGGAGAAATACTTGCCCGTACCCATGGGCGTGACGGTCGCAAAAGCTCCCAAACGAAAGAAGAAAGGTCTAACAGCAACTAATTTCTCCCGATCCTAACTCCTCGAGAGATACCTCACTTCCCGACCTAACCGACTTCATTTTCTTTGTTTGCAGCAATGGCAGATTTTGGAGACGATGAAGCCCCTTCTTCCCCCACCTGCCAAGATCTCGCTTGGCAAGAAAAAGCCAAAGACCAAGCCGGCCGGGCAGAAGGAGGTCCCACTTGCCCGACCGATTGGCACCTCGACCATCACCACGGCCGAGGGCTTCGTGGTCGATCCGACGGACGTCCTGGTCACCCGGGTGGAGATCGCCCGAGGGAAGGAGAAGGTGCCCGAGAAGGGCGTGGCAGAGAGCGGCAGTCTGAAACGCCGCAGAGAGCAGCGTAGCCCGAGCCCCTCGGCCGGGGCTAACAAGGGCGGTTCGTCCGTCCTCGCCCGGATCGGTAATGCCGGGCCAGCTCGGGAGGATCTGAGCAAGCTAACCCCAACCCAAGTGGCCGAGAAAATCGGCCTCGACTTGGTCGAGGTAAAAACCCTTCCCCCTACTCCTTTTCATGCACAAGTGTTATCAGTCGTGCTAACATAATATGCATTGCAGATTTCCCGAGCGGCCCAGCTCCTTCAAGGTCGGGCCCTGCTGGCCGACGAGGCCGATCGACACAAGAAGGCCGCCGCCCGACGACTCCCGGAGGTTAAGGACATCCAGGCCGAGCTGGAGAAGGTCCAGAAGGACCTAAAGAAGAGTCGGGAGGATCAGGAGATAGCCGAGAAGGCCGCGCAGTAGGCGATCGGAGAGGCGGTCGAGTGGAAGACGGCGGCAGAGAAAGCGACCAAAGAGGTCGCGGAGCTAAAGGCCTGGCCGGACAATCCGGACGAGTTGGCCCGGTCCATTTTCCGGGACAACGAATCGGGCGCGACGTTCCTCAACGCGGTCCGGAGGACGAAGATCGGGGAAGAGCTGATGCTGTCATTTGGTCGTTGGGCCTTCAAAGCCGGCCAAAGAAAAATGCTCGAGAAGGCCCAGAAACGGATGAAATAGGCCCTTGAAGGAGACGATCTCCAGCTGGTCCTGTTCGCACTTCCTCCGGATCTTTCTGACCCCGGTCCATCTCCGTTTGACCCGAAGGAGAGAGCGGCCGAGCCGAGCGGGTCTGCGGAGGCTACCTCGGGCGGGAAAGAGCCTTCAAAGAAAGGCGAGGCCGAGCAGACGAAGAAGTAGAAATAGGTTGTACTTCTTCTTTTTGTAAGTGACCTTGGTCGGGAGCCCGGTCCCGAGTTGTACCGGGCACGTTCTTGATTTTAATGGAATTAATTTTTTGTCCAACTTGTTCCGCTCGCGTTTTTTATTTGCACTTCTAATTTCAATCGTACGTGCCAAACCCCTAATGCTCGACCTCATGGCCTTTTGGCCTGGTCATGCATTACTTCAACTTGTCCGACAGCCGACCTTGTGGCCTTATGGCCCGGTCGTGCATTTTCTAATTGGTCTATTGCCGGACCTCGTGGCCCCTTTCGGCCTAGTCGTGCATCTTTTGACCGGAATTTCGACGCTGAGCTGGCCTACCCAATCAAGTTTACTCGATCTCCTGGCCTTGTCGAAATTTTGAAAAATAAGTAAGCCTCCACGATCGGGGTTTTCCCGAGCGACGGACCTACAACAGTTCCTTCATCCCAGCCCCCACACTATTGTGCCCTCGAGGCACGAGTGGGTGCGATAGTGGAAAGAAGTTGGACGGATCGGGGAATTATGTTGGGAGCTCTGGCTTTCCCGATCGGTGGCGTGACCCAGATGTCCACCGAATAGGAGCGCATGTGACCGGTCAATAGACTCGCCCGGTCGAGATAACATGATGGTGACCTAACCTACGTTAACGAAGGTAAGGAAAAAACCAATCAGGCCGCCGTATGCAAACGGTCGAGCAATCATCGATCGTATATACATTAAACCCTCCCGCTCGCAGGCGGTTGAACATATATTTACAATGATAAATTTAAATACACATGACGACCGGGACTAACTCGCAGGTCGAGCCCCCACTTCGTCTAAAATTACGAAAAATAGGCTAATGCCTAAACATAACGAGGTGCTCGGAATTCCAAGTTCCCTCGATTACCCGACCGGTCGTTGTCTCCAGACGGTATGTCCCCGCCCGTACAACAGCGCTGATGATGTACGGCCCTCCCCAATTCTGAGCTAGCTTTCCACCTTCCAAAGGTTGACTGGCCTCCCGTCGTCGTAGAACGTAATCTTCCATCTGAAAATAACGAGGGTTGACCCGGGCGTCCTTTGAACTCTTGACTCTCTTGTGATACTCGGCCATACGCCGAGCGGCTAGCTCTCTCTTTTCGTCGACCGCATCGAGATCCACGACCATCGAGTGTTCATTCTCCTCTGCATTGTAAGTTCGTTCTCGGTTGGTCGGGATCCAAGCCTCGATCGGGAGTCGGGCTTCTGCTCCTTAAACAAGGGCGAAAGGGGTCTCCAAAGTAGCCTCCCTCGGGGTCGTCCTATAAGTCCACAATACATATGGAAACTCATCGGCCCAACTACGACCAACCGAGTGTAGCTTCTTTTTTAGACCTTCCAAAATCGTCCGATTGTCATTCTCTACTTGACCATTTCCCTGCGGGTAAGTCACCGACGACCGGACGTGGGTCGTCCCGATCGTGGCCAAGAAATTTTGAAAGTACTGGCTTACGAATTGGTGGCCGTTGTCGCTAATGAGATGTACAGGCACGCCAAAGTGGGAAATCACATTGCGCCAGAGGAACCGAGCACACTGTTGAGAGGTGATCGTGGCTAACGGCTCGGCTTCAATCCACTTGGAGAAGTAATCAATGGTGACGATAACAAATTTTCTCCGACCGGAGAGTTGAGGGAAAGGACCCAAGATATCCACCCCCCACCTAGCGAAGGGAATTGCAGTCGTGGCCGGTTGATAGAAAGTGGCCGGTCGACCAGGCATTCGGGCAAACAATTGGCACGTCTCATGTAACACCCCAGATTTTCAGGATATTTAAAACTTATAAAATAAAGGTGAAATCTCGTTGAATCCCAAAACATAGTACAAGAGTAGGGGGTGCTATGCCACACCTAAGCTAGAGAACTCAGGTGCACAGGCTAACTGACTAATATCCTCAAATAGTATCAGTACTAAATCATGACACGCAGGCCGAAAGGGAAAAACTATCTAAGCTACGTCCAAGCTTCGAGCGCGCTCCAGTGAACTACTCGTCTGTGCCTGAAAGCCAAATATATCTGTTCAGCGAGAGATGCTGGTAACCCACTCCAACGCGTTGAAATACAATACATATAGAGATATATATAGATATACGAAAACCATTTTAAAGCATGAAGATATATCCTATGAGACTCTAGCTTTTAAAACCGGGAATGACTCGACAGATAAGGCTAGACACAAGCAACAGTTATAACAAGTGTATACAATCCTCCACAGGCAAGACATATAGAGCTGAGCACAATTAATAATCATAACCCAATGTAAACAATCCCCAGCATAGATCCCATAGTCACATCCCCCAATATAATCATAAACACACTCATCCTTATCTCATCACATAGCACACTTTGTTGGCGCCACAGGACCAATCGCATGCCCATACATGAGGGTCAGCGCATATAGCTCTGACACGGCCCCGCAGCACCCTGCCCCGTCTCACCTTACGGAGGAGCCGATCGCAACCGACTAATGAACCGCAGTTCTATATAATATTTATATACCTGACCGGTCTCTACCAGCCTGGTTAACAGTTGGGATGGTTCTCAACCCATTCAACTGCCCGTATAGTGGACCTTTGTCCTATATAATATTTATATACCTGACCGGTCTTTACCAGCCTGGTTAACAGCCGGTATGGTTCTCAGCCCATCCGACTGCCCGTATAGTGGAACTTAGTCCTATATAATATTTATATACCTGACCGGTCTCTACCAGTCTGGTTAACAGCCGGTATGGTTCTCAGCCCACCCGACTGCCCGTATAGCCCGATTGATCTCAACCAATTCGGGGTGACACGCTCACATAACACGTAGCAAGCACATGCAACCCACATCAACACATTGGGAAGGGGGAGAAAACGTATAACAAAACCTATGCGTGATCCTTCACATACTAAGAATAATCCTAAGGGGATCATACTTCTTTCACCTAGGTCAACGGGATACCAATTCAACTAGCATGCAATATATAAGACTCATACGACCTACGAACGGTACCCGAAATATCAAACTAGACATAGGCACGATAGACGGAGTCCGTTGGGACACCACGGGGGTCGGGGAAACATCTAACGGGGAAGCCGAAATCCCGGGTTGGGGTATTTTCCAGCGGGTAGCCGGTGGGTGGGGGTCCACCCGCCGGCGTGCACTGTTCCGGGCAGCTGCCCGCCCGCCGGCTGCCCGCTGCCGGGACTGCCCGACTTGGCCGCGGGTAGGTGGCGGGTCCCCTACCCCCACCTACCCCCCACTGACTCTTTTCATCACAAAAACGCCCCGGGAACCATTGTGGAACCCGAAACCATGCTTAGACACTTTACAACGCAATTAACGATCAACACGTAGTCAATTAACGGATCAAACACGAGGAACGTACGGCACATAACCTATCATGCTTTTCTAACATAATCGACACCCCAAACATGCAGTTTCCCACCCGATAAACCAAGAATGATATCATACGATACAACCTAGGGTTCTAATCACTTTTATACCCACAAGAATACGATTCGTCCTCCAATTACAAGATTCGGTGCAAATAACACATAAGCATATACAATTATCAAGAATGACATAAACATCAAGAACTCCATATAATCATCAAGAACATCATAATTATCAAGAATCTCCCAATATCAAGATCACCCATGGAATTATCCCATCAATCATCAATAATAATATCGCGAATCATCAATACACAATAATATGGGGAAATCCTACGGGGGAAATCATAGCTACGAAAATAGGTTTTGTTGAGACATGGGTTACCTCTTAGCCTTAATTAATTCCTTGGCTATGAAGGGTCTTTCTTTAAGCTTTCTTGCTTTCTTGATTTCTTCTAGGGGGATTCTTGGAGCTCTTTGGGGTGGTGGGCGTTATTCTTGTGGTGGGGGTTTCTAGGTGCCCCTTAAGTCCCCTATTTATATATTTAGGTGTCCTAGTTAGGAACTAATATTATGGGCTTGCTAGTTCTATTTCTTTTGGGACTAAGGATTGTGTTTAGGGATAAGGGCCCGTGGGCTATGGTGGGCCTTACTAATTAATTATTATGATTTAATTCTTTCTTTTGGGTAATTGATTAAATGATTTAATTGATCTTAGGGGTCGTAACACGGGGTGTTACACTCTCCCCCCCTTATCGGGAAGCTTCGTCCCCGAAGCTTGGTCCTTGCCGAGTGACTTTCTCTTAGTTACCTGGTGTGAAAAGTTCGGGGTAGCGTTCCCTCATTGTGTCTTTGAGCTCCCACGTTGCTTCCTCGGTCCCATGGTTGGTCCAGAGGACTTTCACCATTTCTATGGCTCGGCGACGGGTGTTTCTTGTCTTGGTGTCCAGGATCCTCACGGGTCTTTCTTCGTATACTTGTGACTCGTCGAGGTTCACGACCTCGGGTTGAAGCACGTGGCTCGGGTCGTGTACGTATTTCTTTAGCTGGGATATGTGGAATACGTTGTGTACTCGTTCTAGTTCGACGGGTAGGGCGAGGCGATAGGCTAGGTTCCCAACTTTTTCTATGATTTCATAAGGGCCGATAAATCGAGGGCTGAGCTTTCCTTTCCTTCCGAATCTCATCACCCCTCGTGTGGGCGAGATTCTCAACCAGACCTTGTCCCCGGTGTTGAACTCGGCTTGTTTCCTCTTTAGGTCGTCATAGGACTTTTGGCGGTCCTGGGCAGCCTTCATCCTCTCCCGGATGTGCTTGACCTTGGTGATTGTGTCCTGTAGGTGTTGGGGCCCTAGTGTTATTGGGTCGACCATGTCTTCCCAACATAAGGGGGTTCTGCACTTTTTTCCGTATAGAGCTTCGTAGGGTGCCATACGAATGCTCGCGTGGTAGCTGTTGTTGTACGAGAATTCAATAAGGTCTAGGTGTTCCTCCCATGTCCCTTGAAAGTCCAACACGCAGGCTCTTAGCATGTCTTCGAGAGTCTGAATGGTCCTCTCGGTTTGGCCGTCCGTGGTGGGGTGGAAAGCAGTGCTTAGTTTTAGTTGTATCCCCAAGGCTAATTGCAGTGATTTCCAGAATTGTGAGAGGAACCTGGAGTCTCTATCGGATACGATGTTTCGGGGGACTCCGTGATACTTCACTACTCGGCTCAAGTAGGCTTGGGCCAGTTGTGTCATTGTCCACGTTTCCTTCATGGCGATGAATCGTGCTGTTTTGGTTAGTCGGTCCACTATGACCCAAATCTTATCCTTGCCGGTCTTCGTTGGGGGTAGTCCTCCGACGAAATCCATGGATATGGAATCCCACTTTCCTTGTGGTACCTCAAGGGGTTGTACAAGTCCCTTGGGCTTGCATCGTTCGGCCTTCACCCTTTGGCAATTCAGACACCTGGCCACGAAATCCGCGATTTCCTTTTTCATGTTGGGCCACCAAAACGACCTTTTTACATCTTGGTATAGTTTGTCACCCCCTGGGTGAACCGAGTATGGGGAGTTGTGTCCTTCCTCCAAGATTTGTTGCTTCAAGTGGGGGTGCGTTGAGGGCACGCACCACCTACCTTGGTAACGGAGACTGCCGTCTTCGTGTATTTTGAAGGGTCCTCCCTTCCCCTGGGTTAGGTTGAGGCGGATTTTATCTAGTTCCGGATCCTGCTGTTGCCCTATTTTGATTTCCTCGAAGAGCGTAGGCACGACTCGTGTGTTGAATAAGTGGATGTCGGGGTGGTTTTGACCTTGTTTTATTATTTCCAAATTCAGTCTTTGGAAGTCCCTGTACAGTTGGTCCGGTAGGATCCAAGTGGTGTTGAGGGAGTGGTTAGTCTTCCTGCTTAGTGCATCCGCCACCACGTTAGCTTTTCCCTCATGGTATTGGATGTCCAGGTCGTAATCCTTTATGAGTTCTAACCACCTCCGTTGTCTCATGTTTAGGTCTTTTTGGGTGAAGATGTACTTTAGGCTCTTATGGTCCGTGTAAATCTTGCATTGCACCCCGTATAAGTAATGCCTCCAAATTTTTAGTGCGAACACGATGGCGACTAGCTCGAGGTCGTGGGTGGGGTAGTTTTCCTCGTGGGTTTTGAGCTGCCTGGATGCGTAGGCTATTACTCGGCCTTTTTGCATTAGCACGCACCCCAATCCCTTCCTTGGTTATCACGTGACCCAGGAAGGCCACGCTGTCTTTCCAAAATTCGCATTTAGAGAACTTGGCGTATAGTTGGTGCTCCCTTAGAGTTTGCAGGGTTATGCGGAGGTGTCTTTCATGTTCTTCCTTATTTCGGGAGTAGACTAGGATGTCATCAATGAATACAATGACGAAGTCATCCAAGTGGGGTCGGAATACTCGGTTCATGAGGTCCATGAATATGGCAGGCGCGTTGGTGAGTCCGAAGGGCATTACGGTGAATTCATAGTGACCGTAACGTGTCCGGAAGGCTGTTTTCTGAATGTCCGGTTTGGCCACCTGTATTTGGTGATACCCGGATCTTAGATCAATCTTTGAGAATACCCCTGCCCCTTTAAGTTGGTCGAACAAGTCGTCGATTCGGGGAAGGGGGTACTTATTCTTTATCGTGACTTGGTTAAGTTCCCTGTAGTCGATGCATAGGCGCATGCTCCCATCTTTCTTTTTAACAAACAACACTGGCGCTCCCCATGGGGAGGTGCTGGGACGGATGTAGTCCTTATCTAGCAATTCTTGCAGTTGCGTCTTTAGTTCCTTCATTTCTTTTGGTGCTAGTCGGTAGGGAGGTTTAGAAATTGGGGCAGCGCCCGGTACGAGATCTATGGTGAACTCGACTTCTCTGACTGGGGGTGCCCCGGGGATTTCGTCCGGGAAGATGTCGGTGAATTCGTTTACCACTGGGATGGTTTGTGGTTCGGGGGTTTTGGTGCTGAGGTCCTCGACCGAACATAGGAAGGCCTCGCTTCCCTTGTTTAGGTATTTCTTCATTTTCATCATGTTCACCACTTTGATCCCGGCTTCCTGGTGGGTTCCATGGTAAGATACCCTCTTACCGTTTGGTCCCCGTAGGACCACTTTTTGTTCTCCGCATAGGATTTGTGCTTGGTATTTCCCTAGCCAATCCATGCCCAAAATCACTTGTACCCCATCCAGTTTGAATCGGATTAAGTTGCTGGGAAATTCCACCCCTTGTATGGTGATCATTATATTCTCGTACATGCGGTCGCATTCTAGGATTTCGCCGGAGGCCACTTTGAGCTGGAGTCGGACCTTGGTGCTGGTGTTGAGGCCGAGCCGAGTGGCAAACTTGGTTGCTATAAACGAGTTGGTAGCCCCCGAGTCAAATAACACTGTGGCGGGGGTGGCGTCTACTAGGAAGGTTTCGGAGACTATGTTGCTATCCCCAATTTTGGCTTTGCTTAGAGTAAGGATTCTTCCTTGAGCGGTTGGCGCTGTGACTTGGCGGGGTGAGGCGGCCCTGGGGCTTTTAAGGCCGCGGGTGGGTTTCATGTGATTTCCTTCTGATTTCCTTTTGTTTCCCAGGCGTGTTTCCCGGGGTTGGTTTGACACTTGTTGTAGTTGGGATGCCTTGGCATAGGCTTCCCTGAGGGTTCCTGGCTCTTGTGTGGCCAAGGCTTTTTGATATTCGGGGTCAAGGCCTGTTATGAACCTTTCGATCCTGATCCTTTCGGTGGGTACTAGCTCGGGGATGAGGCGAGCCAGTCGGCGGAATTGTTGGTAGTATTCCGTGATCGAGGTTGCACCTTGTCTTAGGTGGAAGAATTCTTTGTATATGGTGGCTCTTAGGTGGTTGGGATAGAATTGTTCTCGTAGCCGCGCTTTTAGGGTTTCCCAGTTGAATCCGGGGTCTTGTTCGCAGGTGGGTCCTTCGTGACCCCACCAGGTGTCGGTCTCGTGTCTGAAGTTGAAGGAGGCCATTCTTACTTGGTGGTCCTCGGGGCATTTAGTTGCCCTGAATATCTTGTCGAAAGTCCTGATCCACTCCTCGAGGGTCGTGGGATCTTCGTTTCCTGAGAGGGTGGGTGGTTGGTGCGTCGAGATTTGTTGGTGGATCTCCAAGTTCTTGTTTGGTAAAGGTTGGGGAGTGGTAGTACTTAGTGCCTGGGCAATTTGGGCCAGGCGTTGCAGATTCTGAGTCAGGAATTCCTCGGTGGGGAGTTTCGGTGTTCCTACCTGTCTTCTTCTCGGCGCCATCCTGGAGTTCATAGGTCGATGTTATTTTGCGTCCTTACCTTGATGCAATAAGCGAAGGGGGGAGTTTCTTTAAGTTAGAAAGGGATAAAGTGAGGAGAGGTTATGTGTAGGTTTCACAATCTCACCGCGCGTCCTAAGATTCCTAAATCCTATGTTCCTAAGTACCTAGTGTTTAAGCTTAATGTCCTAACGTCTGATCTTAAGAGTCTTATCCTAGGGTCAACTTTAGGCTCTGATACCAACTGTAACACCCCAGATTTTCAGGATATTTAAAACTTATAAAATAAAGGTGAAATCTCGTTGAATCCCAAAACATAGTACAAGAGTATGGGGTGCTATGCCACACCTAAGCTCAGGTGCACAGGCTAACTGACAAATATCCTCAAATAGTATCAGTACTAAATCATGGCACGCAGGCCGAAAGGGAAAAACTATCTAAGCTACGTCCAAGCTTCTAGCGCGCTCCAGTGAACTACTCGTCTGTGCCTGAAAGCCAAATATATCTGTTCAGCGAGAGATGCTGGTAACCCACTCCAACGCGTTGAAATACAATACATATAGAGATATATATAGATATACAAAAACCATTTTAAAGCATGAAGATATATCCTATGAGACTCTAGCTTTTAAAACCGGGAATGACTCGACAGATAAGGCTAGACACAAGCAACAGTTATAACAAGTGTATACAATCCTCCACAGGCAAGACAGATAGAGCTGAGCACAATTAATAATCATAACCCAATGTAAACAATCCCCAGCATAGATCCCACAGTCACATCCCCCAATATAATCATAAACACACTCATCCTTATCTCATCACATAGCACACTTTGTTGGCGCCACAGGACCAATCGCATGCCCATACATGAGGGTCAGCGCATATAGCTCTGACACGGCCCCGCAGCACCCTGCCCCGTCTCACCTTACGGAAGAGCCGATCGCAACCGACTAATGAACCGCAGTTCTATATAATATTTATATACCTGACCGGTCTCTACCAGCCTGGTTAACAGTTGGGATGGTTCTCAACCCATTCAACTGCCCGTATAGTGGACCTTTGTCCTATATAATATTTATATACCTGACCGGTCTTTACCAGCCTGGTTAACAGCCGGTATGGTTCTCAGCCCATCCGACTGCCCGTATAGTGGAACTTAGTCCTATATAATATTTATATACCTGACCGGTCTCTACCAGCCTGGTTAACAGCCGGTATGGTTCTCAGCCCACCCGACTGCCCGTATAGCCCGATTGATCTCAAACAATTCGGGGTGACACGCACACATAACACGTAGCAAGCACATGCAACCCACATTTACACATTGGGAAGGGGGAGAAAACGTATAACAAAACCTATGCGTGATCCTTCACATACTAAGAATAATCCTAAGGGGATCATACTTCTTTCACCTAGGTCAATGGGATACCAATTCAACTAGCATGCAATATATAAGACTCATACGACCTACGAACGGTACCCGAAATATCAAACTAGACATAGGCACGATAGACGGAGTCCGTTGGGACACCACGGGGGTCGGGGAAACATCAAACGGGAAAGCCGAAATCCCGGGTTGGGGTATTTTCCAGCGGGTAGCCGGTGGGTGGGGGTCCACCCGCCGGCGTGCACTGTTCCGGGCAGCGGGTGCCCGGCGGGCAGCTGCCCGCTGCCGGGACTACCCGACTTGGCCGCGGGTAGGTGGCGGGTCCCCTACCCCCACCTACCCCCACTGACTCTTTTCATCACAAAAACGCCCCGGGAACCATTGTGGAACCCGAAACCATGCTTAGACACTTTACAACGCAATTAACGATCAACACGTAGTCAATTAACGGATCAAACACGAGAAACGTATGGCACATAACCTATCATGCTTTTCTAACATAATCGACACCCCAAACATGCAATTTCCCACCCGATAAACCAAGAATGATATCATACGATACAACCTAGGGTTCTAATCACTTTTATACCCACAAGAATACGATTCGTCCTCCAATTACAAGATTCGGTGCAAATAACACATAAGCATATACAATTATCAAGAATGACATATAAACATCAAGAACTCCACATAATCATCAAGAACATCATAATTATCAAGAATCTCCCAATATCAAGATCACCCATGGAATTATCCCATCAATCATCAATAATAATATCGCGAATCATCAATACACAATAATATGGGGAAATCCTACGGGGGAAATCATAGCTACGAAAATAGGTTTTGTTGAGACATGGGTTACCTCTTAGCCTTAATTAATTCCTTGGCTATGAAGGGTCTTTCTTTAAGCTTTCTTGCTTTCTTGATTTCTTCTAGGGGGATTCTTGGAGCTCTTTGGGGTGGTGGGCGTTATTCTTGTGGTGGGGGTTTCTAGGTGCCCCTTAAGTCCCCTATTTATATATTTAAGTGTCCTAGTTAGGAACTAATATTATGGGCTTGCTAGTTCTATTTCTTTTGGGACTAAGGATTGTGTTTAGGGATAAGGGCCCGTGGGCTATGGTGGGCCTTCCTAATTAATTATTGTGATTTAATTCTTTCTTTTGGGTAATTGATTAAATGATTTAATTGATCTTAGGGGTCGTAACATGGGGTGTTACATCTCACATTCCCGAGCTCACTTCTCACAGTCTAGCTGGAGGGACGGCTAATAATACCCGATCAGCATGATTCGACGAGCTAAGGATCAGCCTCCTTGATGTGATGAACAAATGCCCTAGTGCAATTCCTTCATAACCAAATCGGCCTCAAATGCGATCAAGCAACGCATAAGAGGGCCTCCATACGATCGCCTGTAAAGACGACCATCCAAGATTTGGAACCTCGGGGCTCTAAGCTTGGCCTTCCGAGCACGCTGGGGATCGTCTGGAAGTCGACCGTGCTTGAGGAAGTCTTTCAGATCGGTGATCCAATTGTCTTCTACCGGTTGGATTGGATTGACCGGCAAGCGATGGATGCTGTGTCTCGGGATCACCAGAATCCGGGCAATCTTCGACATGTGTTCCGGGGCGTCTTGGGCCAATTTGGACAAGATGTCCGCATCGGTATTATCCAATCGGGGTATGTGCCGGACGGTATACCCCCGGAACTGGGTAAGCTTCTCCATGGCCAGGTTTCGGTATAGCTATAGCCGTTCTCCGTTCACTTCATAATCCCCGAGAACCTGCCCGACCACGAGCGCGGAGTTCGTTTGAGCTCGGATGTATTCAGCCCCCAAGTCCCGAGCACACTGTAAGCCGTTAACAAAGGCTTCGTACTCGGCTTCATTGTTGGTCGGATGGAATTGATACATGAGGGCGAAATAGACTTTGAATCCCTCCGGCCTCGTGACCACCACTCCTCCTCCTGCCCCTTTCTTGCTACTCGACCCATCAGTAGCCAGCGACCACCACTCCTCCTCGGGATCCGCAACCTCGGGGGGTCGGGTATCCCGGGCGGTGCACTTGACCAAGAAATCTGCAAGGGCTTGACCTTTGATGGCTGGCCTTGGTCGGTATTCAATCGCATACTGGGTCAGCATTAACACCCACTTGACTAGGCGACCGGATGATGATCGGCTGATCGGTCAAAACGCGAATCGCTCGACCTTGGAAGTAGGGAGCCAACTTCTTCGCGGTAATGTACAAGGCATAGACGACCTTCTCTAACCGGGATTACCGGAGCTCGGGACCATGTAGCGCATGTCTTACATAGTACACCGGTCGCTGGACCCCTTCCGGATCGGTTTGGCACAATACTACGCTTACTGCACGATCGGACACGGCGAGGTACACGACTAGCTCTTCTCCGAGCTCGGGCTTCGAGAGCACGATTGGTGACATGAGGTACTCCTTTAGCTCATCGAAAGCCGCTCGGCATTCTTCGTCCCAGACGAACCCATTCACTTTACGCAATACCTTGAAGAAAGGCAAAGCGCGCTCAGCTAGTTTAGAGAGGAACCGACTGAGAGCTGCCAACCAACCGGTCAATTGCTGGACTTCCCGAACGGTAGAAGGTGGTTGCATGTCCAAAATCGCCTTGAACTTTGCCGGGTTGGGTTCGATCCCCCTCTTGGTCATCATGTAGCCAAGGAATTTCCCGGTCTGAACCGCAAATGTGCACTTGGTCGGGTTCAGCCGCAACTGGTACTTCCTCATGATCTGGAAGCACTCCCGTTGATCCCGAGTGTGGTCGGATCGGTCCCGACTCTTGACCAGCATGTCGTCAATGTACGCCTCCATCGTTCGGCCTAGCAGATCAGCGAAGAGCATATTGACCATCCTCTGATAAGTCGCTCACGCGTTGCGAAGGCCGAACGGCATCACTCGGTAACAATGCAGCCCGTCTGGGGTCACGAAAGCTGTTTTGTTCTCATCTTCATGGTGCATCATTATTTGATGATAACCTTTGAATGCATCCATGAAGCTCATCAACTCGGCCCCGGCCGTCTCGTCGACCATCTGGTGAATACTCGGTAGAGGATACGGGTCGAGTGGACAGGCCTTATTGAGGTCGGTGAAGTCAATGCACATCCTCCAAGCTCGGGGCTTTGGAACAAGGACAATGTTGGCCACCCACTCGGGATAAATTACCGGCCGGATGTGCTCGATCGTCGCCATCTTCTTGACCTCCTCTCTGACAAATTCGCGGCGATCGGATGAAAGGTGCCGGGTCTTCTGTACGACCGGCTTCGATGTGGGATCGACGGCTAAATTGTGACAAATGACTGATCGGTCAATCCCGGGCATATCTTCGGGCCCCCACGCACAGATGTCGGCAAACTCCCGTAGTATTGCCAAAACTTCTGCTCGGAGCTCGGGGGTGAGAGCCCGGCTAATCTTGATCTTCCTGTCCGGTCGGTCCTCGGACAGGGGAACTTCTTCTATCTCTTCGGAAGGCTCAGGTTGTTCCTTCCGGTCTTTGGACTCCTCCTTGGCAATAGTGTTCACTCGGGAAGACTGACCGGAGTCACGTCTGTTGACCGCTCGGGTGTAACACTTCCGGGAGGATTGGACATCGACACGGACTACACCGACCCCATTGGGGGTGGGGAATTTCATGCACAGATGAGGCATTGAAATTATCCCACCAATCTTCATGATTGCGGGTCGGCCCAAGATAATGTTGTGGACGCAATGGAGGTTGACCACAACGAACTCTAGCTCCGTCTTGATCGACTTCGAGGATGTGCCGATCTCGACCGGGAGCGTTATTTTTCTCTCAGGGTAAATAAGAGCCCCGGTAAATCCCGACAGTGGTACACCGACCGGAGTCAGCTCCTTCCTGTCGAGTCCAAGCTTTTCAAATACGTCCAAGTAAAGGACGTCGACACTGCTCCCAGTGTCCACCATAACCCTCTGGACATCCGTCCCTTTAACATCAATCGTGACCACAAGCGCCTCCATGCCAAGGTCAGCGCTGCTAGGTTGGTCTTCGAGGGCGAAGGTTATGGGCTCCATCTTTTGCCTCTTCCCGGTGTCCCGGGAATCCGCTACGGCGACCGGGCAATTACCCCTCGGTCGGGAAGCGTCATCCAATCCACCAAATATGACGTGGATGCTCGGCTTTCCTGCGGGTCGGCTGCTAGACTGAGGGTCAGGATCCCGTCGGTCATCTCGACGATCGTCCCTTCGATCGTCTCTTCGGTCCTGACCTGACCGATCGGAGCGTCCCTCACGATCAGAGCGATCAGAACGGTGATGGGAGCGCCGGTGATCTCTCCGATCGGTACTCTTCTTGGTGTCTTCTCTTTTCCCCACACACTTGTCCAACTTCCCACGGCTGAGAAGATCTTCCAAAAGTTGGTGCAAGTGGGTACACTCCTCAGTGTCATGCCCTGCACACCGATGATAAGCACAATGTTTGCTCGTGTCGGGGCCATCTGGATCGGGATGGGGGAGTTTGATGAGATTGCAGGACTGGGCGTACTGCATGACCTCCGCTGCGGATTGGTTCAAGGCCGTAAACTCACCAGGCCTGGTGCGGGATCGGGGATGGTCATCACCTGATCTGTGTTCCGCCCGGCCGGCCGTTTTACGGGACGAAGACCCGACCTCTTACGAGCGTTTCATGGCATTCGCCTCACCGGCGTTGGCGTAATCTGTGACCCTTCGAAGGGCCTTTTCGTACGTGGCCGGGGGGTGTAGGATGAAGTCCTGATACAAATAACCCGTCCGGAGGGAAATGTGGAGCATGTTGGTGGCGGTTGCATC
The DNA here is from genome assembly GCF_001879475.1 of Ipomoea nil. Classification (NCBI taxonomy): domain Eukaryota; kingdom Viridiplantae; phylum Streptophyta; class Magnoliopsida; order Solanales; family Convolvulaceae; genus Ipomoea; species Ipomoea nil. Next base: position 833,437 of record NW_017617665.1, read on the forward strand.
ATCCATGGGCTCGACTTCCCCGACCGCCGCCTTCCACTTGACGAGGAAATCAGTCAAGCTCTCCCCTTCGAGTTGCTTAGCCTTCTCCAAATACATGTAGGGCTTCCTCACCACCTTGGAGGTGATGAACTTCCTCACGAACTTGATCGCCAGGGAATTAAAATCTACAATTGAACCCGGCTGCAAAGTTCGGAACCACTCCGCCGCCCGACCGGTGAGCGTGGAGTTAAAAGCCCTACACATAACGGCGTCTGATACGCCATTCAACATCATATTGCCGTAGAAATCGTTGACATGGACCTCGGTGTCCATACGACCATCATAGCTTTTCTCCCCGGAGACCTTTAAGTCGAGCGGGTAGGGCTGAGCCATTACCACCGCAGTGAAGGGCGTCCTTAACAAAGATGATTGATCGACCGGGGGTGTTGCAGGGTGCTCGTTTCTGAACCGAGCGAACTCCGCCTGGAGGTTATAGAGCAATCCTCGGGTCTCGTTGAGCTCGGCTGCCTGGCAGCTTGGGCTGCGTCCCGAGCGCGTCGTCGTCGGTGAGATCTCGACCCGCTATGCCCGGATGAAGCCTCCTGGATAGCTTCCTACATTTGTACGTCCTCCGGCTGGCGATTCGGGTCTTGGGGTCCCAAACGTTGTCGCATTGCCGGTCGAAGACGGTCAAAAGCTACCGCCCGGGCAACTTCATCGGGGTCCTCTGCTCGGGCTGGAACCTCCGGTGCTTGCTGGGCCTGCTGTGGTGCCTCCATCGCATCAGCACCCCCCCGACCCCAACCGCGAACGAGTCGAGCTTCGAACCCGGGAAGTGGGCTGATGCTGCGGCTCTACTTGTGCGGCCGGGTAAACTGGAGGGGCGGCGGCTGTAGCCGTGTACGCAGTCGTGAAGGGTGGGTAGCCAACCGGTGGTGTGTAGTACATCGGTTGACCAGGCCAATACCCGTACGGTTGAGGTGGGACCGGGTATGGATACTGGCCGGGATATGGCATCGGCTACTGCTGGTACTGTTGACCGGGTGTTGGGTATCCCGTTTGGATGTAGCTCACCGGCTGTTGGGCGGCCGGGTATGTGTTGGATGGATGGGGTGGTGAGAGATTGAGATTGAGGTCCATAGTCTGACCTTGCTGCTGAGTTGCCTGGTGGTCGGATGAGCTCGCTGCATCCGCTTGATCATCAGTAAAGTTGTTGTATGCGCACGCATACATGTTTGATGAGAGACCGAGTGCTCGTCAAGACGATAGCTTTCTTGCACGGGTCCCCACAGACGGCGCCAAAATGATAGTGTTAATTGCCACGTAGAACGGTAAATAAATAAGCACGAGACCAATTAAAGCAAGTAAATGACTTTTATTGATCACAGTGAAGGCCCTAAGTACAATCTACTTGGTTGCTCTGAGTGCCGACTGACTGCGGTCGGGATTCTCTAACAACAACCTATCGATCGTCCAAAAGTCCTTCACACTTCCGCTATTGCGGGTATTTATAGCCGCGGAGCCGGAGACACAAATCCGGTCGTTCGGCATGCTTCCCACGTAGCAACCACGTGTCAACGTCCCGGGTGCCCTGCCTGTCAATGCGTGGAGCCGCCACGTGTTCTTCGTCAGCTCTCTCGCTAAGGGCTACCGCTCGGTGGTCGACACTTCCACTCGGGTAACAGCCGGTCGGGTCCCGACCGGGTTCTTCACAAAAAACCCGACCTGTTACCTGCAAAGACAAGAAGAAAAGGACGAAGGCAAATCGATCGGGGTAACGCTATGTCGGTCGGGGTATTCCCTACCAGAACCAATTTTTTTTTTTTTTTTAAACCATAATTGGAGGACCATTTTGAGAATTAACTCAAAAATGATATTATTCAATTTATCATTCATTTATTAACAATTTTGAACATATAAATATATTAAATTCATCTCCTCAACCCAATTTATGTCAATCTCTCAATTGCCAATACAATATGTAGTCAACATTTTGATATCCTTCGAATCCTCGGCAGAATTCATATTATTCCTCCAGATTATGGATAAGATTGCATGTGGCGGTATTGTATTGGATGGTTTCTGTCGGCGACTCATTATTAACTTTTTCAAAACGTGAAATTGATGATTGGGCGCCCTCAAGCAGCCACATCCCTCCTCTGCCGGCCTGCTCGATCGGCTCGCTCAAGATATTTGGTGATGTATGACTCACCACAACACGCACCATGGAGTCGGCACATGGATATGCCATCACCGAGCCCATGCCTTGTTTAATCAGTCATTATTGTGTGGACCATGGTCCACGCAAGTTGTGAGGACCATGGTCCACACAAGTTGTGAGGACCATATTTTGTCTACTGTAAAATAATGTACATTCAATACAAAAATAATGTACATTATATTCAGGGAATGTATATTATTTTTGTTCTGAGTGTACATTTTATTGTATAATGTACATTCAGTATAAAAATAATGTACATTTAGTATATTAAAAATGTACTTTTTGTTATGGTCTACATAACATTGTGTGGACCATAATTTGCCTTGTTTAATTTGTTCAATAGAAATAGTTATCACCAATCGACGGTTAGTGACTGTTTATTTTTTATTTTTAATAAAATAAAATAACAAAAAGTTATGAATTTCGGATCTGTGTAAGCATATGATATGTGTTGGCTAAGTCACTGTTACCTTAGCGATAACTAGTTGAATATGTAAGAGTAAAACTTAATTGCACTATTTTGTTGATATAAGTGACTTCATAAATGCATTATTTTGTTGATATAAGTTCACTGCTGGAAATTATTAAATTTCTGATCACCTGAAAGTGATTTTAAATCAAGTCGAAAGTAAAAGGTGGTTAGAAATAACAACAAAGGTTTTTTCGGATATCAAAAGTGGTCGGGACAAGGCTTTCAACTTGATTTAAGATCACTTTCAGGTGGTCGGAAATTTCATAATTTTCAATAGTGGTGACTTCATTTGAGCTATTTTTACTTATTAGCATACTTAATTTTATTTGACACTTTTTTTTTTTTTTCTATGCACACACAAATATACATATAAAATGGAGATAATATAGTATTCGTTCATCTTTTCACTTGGACAGTTAGAGGTGTTTGATTGATCATACATCAATCGTGAAGAGAAAGATTGAATTGTTTCTTCTAGGAAGATGATCTATATATAGCTCTTCTAGTTGAGAAAATGCAATTAGATAAGGGATTATTAATTACCAAGGGTACGGTCTCATAACTTTGTCCAACACACAACTCTACTATCAACCAATTATGTATTGTACGTATTCCACTTAAATGGGAGGTAACAACACACTACACATGGCCAACCAGAAAAACATGCTTTGTTCGACCAATTTAGAACTTATTACCAAAAACTCCATTGTCATAGAACTTACAACTCGTGTGCATGTACACACACATAAATAAGAGAGTGAAGTTTGTTTTGACTTGGTAAAAAAAAAATCTTAATATTTACTTATTTAGTATCCATGTAAAAGTTGCCGTCCAAACTAATTTATTTATATTCATATCTTTACTACTACTTTATAAGCAATTTCAATTCATATATACTCGAGAATCGAAATTACCCAAAACATAATTAAACTAATAATACTATAATATTCACCACCAAAAAGGAGCCAATTAACACCATAAACAAAAAAAACATGTAAATGAAGAGGAGATAGAACTAGGGACACATATAGAAACGAGTCAACTCCAGCTTCATCTCAGCCTCAATCATGAAATGCAGAATGCAGAAAGTCAAACCCCCATTAGCACATCAATTTGGAGATATTCATTCCCACAATGGCAGTGATTCATTGGGACCCTGCTGTGATGGCTTTCGGCAGGAGATTGAGAAGCCACTACGCCTCTCTTATTATGCCTTCACAAATAATTGCCCCAGACGTATTGCCACACAACATTATATTTCCATCTATCTCCAATGTATATGAAATTGGATCCACCTGTCACTGTCAGAAATGAAAAAAAAAATTATAAAGAAAAAAAGGGAAAGTTGGAAGCCTGTTGTCAGGAAGAAACATGGATATGGATTCGATCAATTTAAGGTGGGGCAGCTTGAATTTGGATGTATTTCTTGACAGGTGCATAAGGTTGAACAAAGAATTCAAAATAATAATAATAGCACCAACAATGTATATTTCTTACTAATAATTGAACTTCTAAATTATAGGTGTTAAGGCAGGTCTCGAAGCTTACAAGCCTTATGGTCAACGAAAGCATAACTTAGTACCACTTTTAATGGAACTTGAACCCGCCACTTCCTTGGATATCAATGGATAAGATTAGTGTTTACTATTACGTCAAAATCTAGTAATTAAACAAGTAACTCTATTTGCTTATCATTATATAACAGTTAACATCACATTTTGATAGTAGAGTGCTTGTTGTCTTAGGCACGCAAGTAGAAAATCTAGAAGGGAGGAGGAGAGGGAGGGGGAGGGAGTTGAATAGACTTTCTAGTGGTTTTGAAATATTTTAAAATAGCTCTAAGTGAGCTTGAATTTTGAAATCATAATCTTAAAATAAAGCATGGAATCAAATTTCCTTGCAGCATAAGTATTTAGCTTGCCTTAACATGAATACCTAAGTTTTGAAAGATTAAGCTTGGTTGAGTGTGTGTTAAGTATGTGGTTAGTTCACAGGATAATAAGCAAATAAATGTGCAAAGTAAAATGACACAAGTATTTTTATAGTGATTTGGAAACTTTCCAACTACACTCTTCTCCTTTAACTTCAAGGAGGTTCCATTAAGTATTGTTTCAAATACAAAGTGATAAGAAGCCTACCTTCTACCAATTATAGTCCTTCAAATAGGTGTCAACCACTAAGTCACCCTACTCTTCATTATCCGATCAGAGCTAGTCAAGGATCGTTCCAAAGTCGCCTTGCTAGGTTGATCTCACAACTCCTTCTGGTTGAAGATGGTTGTTGGTTTGTTGAGTGCTAGACTTGAAATCCCTCAAATTTCACTTAAGCTAAGAGGGGTTGATTCAAGTTGAATGCTTTGAACACTTGCACTTTGAATACTCTTAATCACACCAACTTCAACATTAGCATTCTCTTCTTTTCTCTAATATTAGGGTCATCCTTTTATAGACGAGAGGAGGAATGAACACCAACTTAAAATTTGAATCCAGCTATTGTCACTCAGCAAGTGGTAGTCGTTAGAAAGTTGACATAATAAATTTAATAATTCCCAAAAATTTGATGCCATTTGATAACTTCTGTAGCTTATTCATATGGTAATAATGACCATTTCCCTATTTAGTTTATAAGCACTCCAAAGTCAAAAAGAGTTGCTCATAATGCTTATCAAAAAATTATTTTTTCATAGACCTCTATGTGTCAGACAAGTTGTGATAATCGTAGTATACGTGGGATGGAAATTAAGTTGGGAAAGGTGGACTTCTTAGGATGTCGTTCTCTAAGGATGGCGAATGAAAATTGGACAATGTGCGGCTAAGCCGCACAAGTGGGTAAGAATCGTAGAAAGCTAGGTCTCAAGACTAAACAATGAGCATTATCAAAGTAATGAGTGAAAGAAAAGCAACAAGTAATTGTAAAGAAGCAAGTAAGCGAATGGAGGGGACTAGGACTAGTGCTCCTTGATTAGATGCAATAGAATGACCGTAAGTATAGGAAATAGTGCAATACATTGATAATGATTCTGGGAAGACATTTCCAATGCCAAAGCCACTCTCGTTGTTTATTTGGCCTATCAAGCAGTAAAACCCTAATCGCTTAGCAATCCTACTACTTGAGACATTTCATCGAACACTAGGAGTACACATCTTCTTCCATGCAAGCTCTACCTCTCGGTGCAAGGTGGAAATTGCAAGTGGAGTAGGCTATAGTGTAGCCTCAATCTCTTGGTGACTAATTAAACGCCTCATACACCTCTTCTGTAATGCTACCATAATTATACAAGAGTCCATACAAAGTCTACTTCCAACAAGAATTCAAATCAATGCATCAAGTCACTTCCTAATTGCAATCAAAACATTCTAGCATCCTAACAAGAAAACCTATAATCCTAATTCCCTAAAAATTAGCTACATATTGTCACAATTGAATGGCTAAGATGAAAAATCAATGGAAGTATTTGAAATGAAAGTAAATTGCAATTGAAATGAACACTTAGTTTGAATCAAAATCTTAAATCTTCAAGCAATTGTCTAATCAATTGTAGTTGGAATTCCTCTAGAATCTTTAGATAAAGTTGTCAAGTTGTTTTAAGAACCCTATGGAGGATTCTCTCTCTAAAATCTCAAGTACATGGTTGAACAAAGTGTAAAAATCTCCATTCTCTTGCAAATGAGAGGAAAGCCCTATTTATAGTGTAAGTGTAAATATATTGCACATTTAAACCTCTTTATTATTGGCTTAGATTAGTTGTCAAAGTAGTACTGGATTAGTTGCTGGATTAGTCACGTCGTCTGGAGTAGTTGACTGGATTAGCGCAAGGAAGTAATCCAGGAGGTATGAAGCTTGTTCAAAGTATTTATTCAAGACCCTATCAATGGGGAGATCTAAATCTAATGGAGCAGCCGAATTCAAGGATTGGAAGAGTGCATGTTTTGAAAATCAAAACATTCTTTACAATCTATATATAATGCTACCTTAATTAGCATTAATTACGCACTCTTTCACATAGCTTTACTCTGAAAATCTTGGTGCATCTATACCAAATACATCCTGTACTGTTGAGTGTGAAGAAGATCTTGTAATCAGATCATGAAGCAATGAAGAACGCCTGCACATCGGATCCACTGGAGTAGGTTCTGGAGTAGTTATAGGTTATACTTTAGTGTGTAATTAACTCTCCTCTTGTACTCCATTTTTATCATAGTGGATTTGGGTTGATGTGAGTGGCCCCGCAGACGTAGGAGTGAGGCTCCGAACTGCGTGAACATATCCTGGTGCATGCTTTCTTTTACTGCTATTTATTTCGTGTTCTTTATTATATCTGGAATATGTTTTCATCTAGTCCAACTTTATAATTGAAATAAATCAAAGTTTTTAAGAGCTAAATCTTGCATTCAAGACTCACGTGTTTTTTCATTTGGTATCAAAGCTCGAGGACTTAAATTACAAGTCTAACCGATCTGGCTATCACGTGTTTTTTGAACTCAAGATCTCAGTATCTATTTTTATTTCTGCTTGTCTGGTTTTGTAACACCCCAGATTTTCAAGATTTTTAAAACTTATAAAATAAGGATAGAATCTCATTAAATCCCAAAATACGATACAAAGAGTACGGGGTGCTATGCCACACCCGAGCTAGAGAACTCGGGTGCACAGGCTAAATTCTAAAACCTCAATCAGTATCAATACTAAATCATGGCACGCAGGCCGAAAGGGAAAACTATCTAAGCTACGCCCCAAGCTTCTAGCGCGCTCCAGTGATCTACTCGTCTGTGCCTGAAAGCCAAATATATCTGTTCAGCGAGAGATGCTGGTAACCCACTCCAACGCGTTGATATACAATACATATAGACATATATATAGATATACGAAAACTATTTTGAACATGCTGAACATGAAGATTTTGTGGGTTTAAGGGTTTTGGAGGGGTTTATTAAGAGGGTGTTCCCTTGTGGTTTCAAGAAACACACATGGGCTAGCGGTTAAGGCTTTAACTTATAGATGAGAGGTCTAAGGTTCCATTCCCAATGGTAACATTAGGCATTCCTTGATGAGGTGATTTTTTTGTCATTTTCCTTGTTTCGTCTTTTAGTGGGGAAAGGTTGAGTGGATGACGTAGCTTGTGTTTTACTCGCGTAGCGGAATTGGAATTCGAACCGAAGACGAATCCTTATTCATAACACTCTCTAAGTAGCTAAGCTAAGTAGACATGGTGCTCCCGAAGTAATTTAAACTAAATAAGGGGTCGATACGATATAGGGAATGATTACACGGGGTGATGGTTCATCCTAGACAGAATTCGCTTCCGGGATTTTCTTCGGCGGGGTCCGTATGGTCCTTGTCTTCGGGGTTTGGGTTTTCCCCTCCTAGGTCTTCTTCGTTTCCGAGGTCGGCTTGCGTTTGGCTCATGACGAATACCTTCCCGGGGGCGCCGTAACTCCTTTGATGGCTGGTGCCCCCATATTGACCCACGGTGGTGGGGCGTGGTCTTTGGGGTTGTGTGCACTGGAAGGCCTTGTGTCCTTCCTCTCCGCAATTGAAGCATCGCCAGGGGTTGCCCGCGCAATCCTTGCCCCTGTGGCTTTTGTTGCATCTCGGGCAAGGGAAGCCTCTTGGATTAGCCTCGTTGTTTCCCAGGGGCGGTCTTTGGTTGGTCGGGTTGCTCGACCTTGTGCCGGTGTCGTTTCTCGTTCTTTTTACCGGCGGTGCCCCACTTCCAGTGTTTCTTCTTCGCATTTGTTCCTGAACTCCGCGTTGGAGTAATTGGATTCGATAGAGATTCGCGGCACTGGAGTAAGCCTCGTTGAGGGTTCGAGGTCTGCTTACCACTAGCGCCTTTCGAGCTTCGAAGTTGAGGCCTGACACGAATCTCTCTATCTTGGTCACCTCGGTGGGGACTAGCTCTGGCGCGAAGCGTGCCAGCTCGAGGAATCGTTTATGGTATTCTATGACGGTGGCCGTTCCTTGTTTTAGATGAAGGAACTCTTCGTACATGGATGCTTTTACGTGGGTTGGATAGAATCTCTCTCGTAGTCGTGTCTTGAGGTTCTCCCAATTGAATCCTGGTTCTTGTTGATAAGTGGGCCCCTCGTGGATCCACCAGAGATCGGCCTCGTGTCCGAAGTAGAACGAGGCTATCTCTACGCGGCGTTCCTCTGGGCATTCTACTACTCCAAAAATCTTATCAAGGGTTCGGATCCATTCTTCCAGGACTGCGGGATCCTCTTCTCCTGAAAACGTGGGTGGTCGGTGATTTGAAACTTGCCGGACGACGTCTGAGTTTGCGTTTGATGGAGGTGGCGGGGGCCTGGTGTTGCGAAGGGCCGCGTCGCTTAACGCCTGCGCGACTTGTGTTAGTTGCTGCAGGGTTTGGGTCAAGGGGTCGCTGGTGGCGGGTTCCGGAGTCCTTGATTGTCTCCTGTTCGGTGCCATGCTATCGTCTTCCTGGTCAGTGTTTATAAGAATGTCAGGTTAGAGTTAGACGCACTTCTTATGAAGTGATAAGTGGGGGGAGGGTTTAGAATGAGCGAGGGCAACGTGTAGGGAAGTTATGTGTAGGTCTCACAATCTCACTGCGCGTCCTAAGGTTCCTGAGTCCTATGTTCCTAGGTGCTTTAGAGTTCAAGCCTAACGTCCTAAATTCCGGTCTTAAGAGTCTTTCCTAGGGTCAAACTTAGGCTCTGATACCAACTGTAACACCCCTGACTTTCAAGACATTTAAAACTTAATAATAAAGGTAATATCTCATTAAATCCCACAGCGTAACATAAGTGTACGGGGTGCTATGCCACACCTGGGCTAGAGAACCCAGGTGCACAGGCTGTCTAACTACTATCCTCTGAAATATAAATGCATAACATGGCACGCAGGCCGAAAGGGAACTATACTACTTCTACGCTCCAGTTCTAGCGCGCTCCAGTGCTCTAATCTTCTGTGCCTAAAAGCCAAATATATCTGTTCAGCGAGAGATGCTGGTAACCCACACCAACGCGTTGAAATACAATACATATAGAGATATATATAGATATACGAAAACCATTGCGAGCATGAAGATATGTCCTACGAACTCTAGCTTTTAAAACCGGGAATGACTTGACAGATAAGGTCAGACGCAAGCAATAGTTATAACAGTCATATGCAGTTTACAATAGATAAGGCAGATAAGGCAAGGCATAAACACTGATCACCACCCATCATAAACAATCCCCAACATAAATCCCACAGTCATATTTCTCAAGACACTCATAATCACCACTCATCCATGTCACAACACATAACACACTTTGTTGGCGCCACAGGACCAATCGCATGCCCATACATGAGGGTCAGCGCGTATAGCTCTGACACGGCCCCGCAGCACCCTGCCCCGTATCGCAACACGGAGGGGTCGATCGCAACCGACCGATGAACCGCAGCTCATCATAATGTTTGATCGCAACCAAACAGTGGACCGCAGCCCAAGAGAGTGTGTTATCTGACTGTAGCCAGGAATTCCCATCTGACTACAGCCAGCCTCTGAACCGCAGCTCAGGAAAGATGTCATCTGATTGCAGCCAGGAATTCCCATCTGACTACAACCAGCTTCAGGACCGCAGCCCAGAATACCGGCATCCGACTACAGCCAGGAATTCCCATCTGACCATAGCCGGCTTCTGAACCGCAGCTCAGGATAACCAATCCGATCGCAACCGAATTGGGGTAACACGCACACATAACACATAGCAAGCACATGCAGCCCACATTACACCTTGGGAAGGGGGATAAAACGTATAACAAAACCTATACGTGATCCATCACTTACTAAGAATAGTCCTAAGGGGTTCATATCTCTTCCACCTAGGTCAACGGGATACCAATTCAACTAGCATGCAATATAATAGACTCATAAACCTACGAACGGTACCCGAAATATCAAACTAGACATAGGCACGACAAACGGGGTCCGTTGGGACACCACGGGGATCGGGGAAACATCAAACGGGGAAGCCGGGGTCCCGAGGGGGGGAAGATTCCAGCGGGTAGCCGGTGGGTGGGGGTCCACCCGCCGGCTGCCCGCCGGACAATACTGTTCCGGGCAGCGGGTCGCCGGCGGGCAGCTGCCCGCCCGCCTGCTGCCCGCTGCCGGAACAGTGTTCTCGGCCGTGGGTAGGTGGCGGGTCCCCCTACCCCCCACCTACCCCCCACTTACTCTTTCATCAAATTTTCGTCCCGGGAACCATTGTGGAACCCGAAACCATGCTTAGACACTTTTCAACGTAATTAACGACAACACATAGACAATCAACGGATCAAACACGATAAACGAACGGCACATAACCTATCATGCTTTTCTAATCATAATCAACACCCCAAACATGCGATTTCCCCACCCGATAACCCAAGAATAATAACATACGATACAACTTAGGGTTCTAATTGTTTTTATATCAACAAGAATGCGATTCACCTTCCAATTGCAAGATTCGGTAAGAATAACACATAAACATCAAGATCATCACACAATTATCAAGAACAACACATAATCATCAAGAACTCTATATAATCATCAAGAATTCCGTAATCATCAGGAATCTCCCAATATCAAGATTATCAAGATCCCTCATGGGATCATCACATCAAACATCAATAATAATCATCATATCTCGCCAATACACAATAATATGGGGGAAACCCTAAGGGGGAATCATAGCTATGAAAATAGGTTTTGTTGAGACATGGGTTACCTCTTAGCCTTAATTAATTCCTTGGCTATGAAGGATCTTTCTTTAAGCTTTCTTGCTTTCTTGATTTCTTCTAAGGGAATTCTTGGAGCTCTCCTGGGGTGATGGGTGTTTATGCGTGTGGGGGTTCTGGGTGTCTCCTAAGTTCTCTATTTATATATTTAAGACTCCTAATTAGGGCTTGAATGGTATGGGTTTACTAATCCTATTCCTTATAGGATTCAGGGACTCGCTTTAGGGATAAGGGTCCATATTAATTAAAGCGGATCCTAATCACAATCTGAATAGTAAAAGGTTTACTATCTTTATTCCTAATAGGCTTAAGCCTCTAATTTAGGCAAGGGTCTACGGTTCATGGTGGACCCCATTAATTAATTAAAGGGGAACTTAACTTAATTAATCATATTTAATTATTATTAGCGGAATTAATTAAATAATTAATCCAAGATTAAAGGTCGTAACACGGGGTGTTACACTCTCCCCCCCTTACAAGGGGCTTCGTCCCCGAAGCCCGGTGTCGTAGTTCACCCTTTCACCCCTAGACATCTCGTAGTTCGGCCTCCTGGGTAGGGGTGTGGCCCTACGTTTGTCTTAGTTTGGGGTAGGCTGTACTTTTGGTGGCGTCGTGATAGAGGAGTTATGGGTGTACCTCGGTTTCCTGCGCTGGAACTGGGTGCCCCACGAGTACCCAAGGCGGCCTCGATTGCTGCCACCCTCTGATCGAGTGCGTGTGTGGTGCGAATCAAGGATGAGAACCCTTCTTCCATGATTTGGTTTTGCCGGTTGAGCTGTGCGAGAATGCGCTCATTGACCGAGCTCTCGCTTTGATCTCTCGGGTCCCTTCCGGATTGTGATTGTACTGTCGGGTCGGGCCCGTCATCCTCCTCCTGTTCCTCATTCTCTCCCGTGCCTCCGCAATCTTGCATGGCTCGCTTGAGCTTTTTGTTGGAGATGTTCAACCGATCAACCAATTCCCTACGTTCCTCCTCGGGTTTTTGGCAAATTTCTTCGAGGGTGAGATAGTGTCCTCCCTCGGTGTAGTAGATGTCGTTGCGGCGGAGGTTTTGGGCATTGAAAACCATGCCATTGGCGGTCTTGACTTCGGTGTGGCTTAGGTCTACCCCCTTCTTCTCCATGATCCAGCTTAGGATCATCCCGTAAGGTAGGCTAAGCCGGTTGCTTGCTTTGCAAAACTCTATGTGTTTTAACATGAGTGCCGACAGGTTGAACTTGATTTTATGTTTTAGGAGATACGCAAAGGCGCACTCCAAGCTCCCTACATCCTTGCTCTTGTTATTGGTGGGCAAGAGGCTATCGGTTATAATCATAACCAGTATCTTTTGCTCCGCCGATAGCCACTTTCGGTTGGGTCGAGTAGCCGAGGTGAATCCGTCCTCTTTCCCGAGTAAGTACCCGAGATAGTCCTTGTATCCCGTAGTTTGGGTGTCAATCCACCCTTTCCGGTCATAGTCGGACACACCCGTGGTGGTCAATTTCAAGAGCTTGGCCAAACGGCCCTCGGAAAGCACAATTTCTTTGCCGCGGACTTTGGTGGTGATTTCTACCTTGTCACCCCGTTTGGTGGCCACAAGGTGTTGATAGAACTCCTTCACCAATTCGGGGTATGTGTCCCCTTTGATGGTGAGATATGTATCTAAAAGTCCTTGGTATTTAAGCATATTAACCAATTCCGGGGAGAATTGGTCGGGTTCAAGTGCTTTACCTCCGATCACGGTGTAATCGGCATTGTTCCACTCCGGGGTGCGGATTCCGAGGGGTTTCTTTGGCATCGCGATAGGTGGTACTTTTCCGGAGGGTTTTCCGGCGAGGCTTCCGGCGAGGTTTCCGGCGAGTCGCCGGCGAGGTGGGCAGCGCGGTTTTCTTCGTGGGCGAGGAAGGTGGCGGCGAGCTGGGCTCCGGTGAGGGCTCGGCGAGGGGAGGCGGCGGCTTTGGAGTGGGGTTGGACAGAGCGTGGCAGCGGGTGGCGTCCGGGCGAGAGGCGGGCGGTGCCGATGTCGCGGGTCCTCTCCGGCGGTGATGGCGGCGTGCGGTGGGGTGCAGCCTGGGCGGTCGGTGGTGGCTCGGCGGCTGGCGGCGGTGGTTTCGTGGGGCCGGTGATGGGGCGGCGAGGCGGTGAGATGGGTAGGAAGGGTGAGGGAGAGGGAGTGTGGGAGAAGGGGAAGAAGGAGAAGAAGAAGAGGAAGAAGGGTTTTTGATTTGGGGATTTTGTGGGTTTAAGGGTTTTGGAGGGGTTTATTAAGAGGGTGTTCCCTTGTGGTTTCAAGAAACACACATGGGCTAGCGGTTAAGGCTTTAACTTATAGATGAGAGGTCTAAGGTTCCATTCCCAATGGTAACATTAGGCATTCCTTGATGAGGTGATTTTTTTGTCATTTTCCTTGTTTCGTCTTTTAGTGGGGAAAGGTTGAGTGGATGACGTAGCTTGTGTTTTACTCGCGTAGCGGAATTGGAATTCGAACCGAAGACGAATCCTTATTCATAACACTCTCTAAGTAGCTAAGCTAAGTAGACATGGTGCTCCCGAAGTAATTTAAACTAAATAAGGGGTCGATACGATATAGGGAATGATTACACGGGGTGATGGTTCATCCTAGACAGAATTCGCTTCCGGGATTTTCTTCGGCGGGGTCCGTATGGTCCTCGTCTTCGGGGTTTGGGTTTTCCCCTCCTAGGTCTTCTTCGTTTCCGAGGTCGGCTTGCGTTTGGCTCATGACGAATACCTTCCCGGGGGCGCCGTAACTCCTTTGATGGCTGGTGCACCCATATTGACCCACGGTGGTGGGGCGTGGTCTTTGGGGTTGTGTGCACTGGAAGGCCTTGTGTCCTTCCTCTCCGCAATTGAAGCATCGCCAGGGGTTGCCCGCGCAATCCTTGCCCCTGTGGCTTTTGTTGCATCTCGGGCAAGGGAAGCCTCTTGGATTAGCCTCGTTGTTTCCCAGGGGCGGTCTTTGGTTGGTCGGGTTGCTCGACCTTGTGCCGGTGTCGTTTCTCGTTCTTTTTACCGGCGGTGCCCCACTTCCAGTGTTTCTTCTTCGCATTTGTTCCTGAACTCCGCGTTGGAGTAATTGGATTCGATAGAGATTCGCGGCACTGGAGTAAGCCTCGTTGAGGGTTCGAGGTCTGCTTACCACTAGCGCCTTTCGAGCTTCGAAGTTGAGGCCTGACACGAATCTCTCTATCTTGGTCACCTCGGTGGGGACTAGCTCTGGCGCGAAGCGTGCCAGCTCGAGGAATCGTTTATGGTAATCTATGACGGTGGCCGTTCCTTGTTTTAGATGAAGGAACTCTTCGTACATGGATGCTTTTACGTGGGTTGGATAGAATCTCTCTCGTAGTCGTGTCTTGAGGTTCTCCCAATTGAATCCTGGTTCTTGTTGATAAGTGGGCCCCTCGTGGATCCACCAGAGATCGGCCTCGTGTCCGAAGTAGAACGAGGCTATCTCTACGCGGCGTTCCTCTGGGCATTCTACTACTCCAAAAATCTTATCAAGGGTTCGGATCCATTCTTCCAGGACTGCGGGATCCTCTTCTCCTGAAAACGTGGGTGGTCGGTGATTTGAAACTTGCCGGACGACGTCTGAGTTTGCGTTTGATGGAGGTGGCGGGGGCCTGGTGTTGCGAAGGGCCGCGTCGCTTAACGCCTGCGTGACTTGTGTTAGTTGCTGCAGGGTTTGGGTCAAGGGGTCGCTGGTGGCGGGTTCCGGAGTCCTTGATTGTCTCCTGTTCGGTGCCATGCTATCGTCTTCCTGGTCAGTGTTTATAAGAATGTCAGGTTAGAGTTAGACGCACTTCTTATGAAGTGATAAGTGGGGGGAGGGTTTAGAATGAGCGAGGGCAACGTGTAGGGAAGTTATGTGTAGGTCTCACAATCTCACTGCGCGTCCTAAGGTTCCTGAGTCCTATGTTCCTAGGTGCTTTAGAGTTCAAGCCTAACGTCCTAAATTCCGGTCTTAAGAGTCTTTCCTAGGGTCAAACTTAGGCTCTGATACCAACTGTAACACCCCTGACTTTCAAGACATTTAAAACTTAATAATAAAGGTAATATCTCATTAAATCCCACAGCGTAACATAAGTGTACGGGGTGCTATGCCACACCTGGGCTAGAGAACCCAGGTGCACAGGCTGTCTAACTACTATCCTCTGAAATATAAATGCATAACATGGCACGCAGGCCGAAAGGGAACTATACTACTTCTACGCTCCAGTTCTAGCGCGCTCCAGTGCTCTAATCTTCTGTGCCTAAAAGCCAAATATATCTGTTCAGCGAGAGATGCTGGTAACCCACACCAACGCGTTGAAATACAATACATATAGAGATATATATAGATATACGAAAACCATTGCGAGCATGAAGATATGTCCTACGAACTCTAGCTTTTAAAACCGGGAATGACTTGACAGATAAGGTCAGACGCAAGCAATAGTTATAACAGTCATATGCAGTTTACAATAGATAAGGCAGATAAGGCAAGGCATAAACACTGATCACCACCCATCATAAACAATCCCCAACATAAATCCCACAGTCATATTTCTCAAGACACTCATAATCACCACTCATCCATGTCACAACACATAACACACTTTGTTGGCGCCACAGGACCAATCGCATGCCCATACATGAGGGTCAGCGCGTATAGCTCTGACACGGCCCCGCAGCACCCTGCCCCGTATCGCAACACGGAGGGGTCGATCGCAACCGACCGATGAACCGCAGCTCATCATAATGTTTGATCGCAACCAAACAGTGGACCGCAGCCCAAGAGAGTGTGTTATCTGACTGTAGCCAGGAATTCCCATCTGACTACAGCCAGCCTCTGAACCGCAGCTCAGGAAAGATGTCATCTGATTGCAGCCAGGAATTCCCATCTGACTACAACCAGCTTCAGGACCGCAGCCCAGAATACCGTCATCCGACTACAGCCAGGAATTCCCATCTGACCATAGCCGGCTTCTGAACCGCAGCTCAGGATAACCAATCCGATCGCAACCGAATTGGGGTAACACGCACACATAACACATAGCAAGCACATGCAGCCCACATTACACCTTGGGAAGGGGGATAAAACGTATAACAAAACCTATACGTGATCCATCACTTACTAAGAATAGTCCTAAGGGGTTCATATCTCTTCCACCTAGGTCAACGGGATACCAATTCAACTAGCATGCAATATAATAGACTCATAAACCTACGAACGGTACCCGAAATATCAAACTAGACATAGGCACGACAAACGGGGTCCGTTGGGACACCACGGGGATCGGGGAAACATCAAACGGGGAAGCCGGGGTCCCGAGGGGGGGAAGATTCCAGCGGGTCGCCGGCGGGCAGCTGCCCGCCCGCCTGCTGCCCGCTGCCGGAACAGTGTTCTCGGCCGTGGGTAGGTGGCGGGTCCCCTACCCCCCACCTACCCCCTCTGACTCTTTCATCAAATTT
This sequence comes from Ipomoea nil, assembly GCF_001879475.1. Taxonomy (NCBI): domain Eukaryota; kingdom Viridiplantae; phylum Streptophyta; class Magnoliopsida; order Solanales; family Convolvulaceae; genus Ipomoea; species Ipomoea nil. The sequence continues at coordinate 850,287 of NW_017617665.1, forward strand.
TCGTCCCGGGAACCATTGTGGAACCCGAAACCATGCTTAGACACTTTTCAACGTAATTAACGACAACACATAGACAATCAACGGATCAAACACGATAAACGAACGGCACATAACCTATCATGCTTTTCTAATCATAATCAACACCCCAAACATGCGATTTCCCCACCCGATAACCCAAGAATAATAACATACGATACAACTTAGGGTTCTAATTGTTTTTATATCAACAAGAATGCGATTCACCTTCCAATTGCAAGATTCGGTAAGAATAACACATAAACATCAAGATCATCACACAATTATCAAGAACAACACATAATCATCAAGAACTCTATATAATCATCAAGAATTCCGTAATCATCAGGAATCTCCCAATATCAAGATTATCAAGATCCCTCATGGGATCATCACATCAAACATCAATAATAATCATCATATCTCGCCAATACACAATAATATGGGGGAAACCCTAAGGGGGAATCATAGCTATGAAAATAGGTTTTGTTGAGACATGGGTTACCTCTTAGCCTTAATTAATTCCTTGGCTATGAAGGATCTTTCTTTAAGCTTTCTTGCTTTCTTGATTTCTTCTAAGGGAATTCTTGGAGCTCTCCTGGGGTGATGGGCGTTTATGCGTGTGGGGGTTCTGGGTGTCTCCTAAGTTCTCTATTTATATATTTAAGACTCCTAATTAGGGCTTGAATGGTATGGGTTTACTAATCCTATTCCTTATAGGATTCAGGGACTCGCTTTAGGGATAAGGGTCCATATTAATTAAAGCGGATCCTAATCACAATCTGAATAGTAAAAGGTTTACTATCTTTATTCCTAATAGGCTTAAGCCTCTAATTTAGGCAAGGGTCTACGGTTCATGGTGGACCCCATTAATTAATTAAAGGGGAACTTAACTTAATTAATCATATTTAATTATTATTAGCGGAATTAATTAAATAATTAATCCAAGATTAAAGGTCGTAACACGGGGTGTTACAGGGCAACTGCCCGCTGCCGGTGTTTCCCAAATAGGCCGCGGGTAGGTGGCGGGTCCCCTACCCCCCACTGACTCTTTTTCACCAAAAATGCCCCGAGAACCTTTGTGGAACCCGAAACCATGCTTAGACACTTTCAAACGCAATTGATAACACACGTAGACATTTAACGGATCAAAAGTCAAGAAACATACGGCACATAACCTATCATGCTTTTCTAAACATAATCACCAATCATGCAAACTCCCACCCAATATACCAAGAATAATTCCATACGAATTCCACGATATAACCTAGGGTTGTAATTATTTTTAAATCAACAAGAACACAATTCATCTTCCAAAATCAAGATTCGGTTGGAATATCATATAAATATCAAGAACCTCATATAATCATTAAGAACATCAAGAACACCATATAATCATCAAGAACGTCATATAATCATCAAGAACACCATAATTATCAAGAACCTCTCATCATCAAGATTACCCATGGAATCATCCCACCAATCATCTATAATAATATCACAAATCATCAATACACAATAATATGGGGAAATCCTAAGAGGGGAATCATAGCTATGAAAATAGGTTTTGTTGAGACATGGGTTACCTTTTAGCCTTAATTAATTCCTTGGCTATGAAGGGTCTTTCTTGAAGCTTTCTTCTTTCTTGATTTTTCCTAGGGGAATTCTTGGAACTTCTTGTGTGGTGAGGGATTATTGTGGTAGGGGGTTCTAGGTGCCTCTTAAGTCCCCTATTTATATATCTAGGAGTCCTAATTAGGGACTAATATTGTAGGCTTACTAATTCTATTCCTTTTAGGGCTAGGGGTTGGGTTTAGAGGTGAGGGCCCACGGACTATGGTGGGCCCTTTTCCTAATTAATTATTGTAATTTAATTCTTTCTTTTGGGTAATTAGTTAAATGATTAATTGGTTTTAGGGATCGTAACACGGGGTGTTACAGGTTTACTTGTTGCTCACTGTGCATTGAGTCTTACAGCATGGAACGACATAGAGCACCTCCTGAACTAACAGGTGACAACTATGCGTACTGGAAGGTCCGCACCAAAATGCATCTACGAGCTCAAGGGGAGAAGGTCTGGAGGAAAAACCGTAGCCTTTTCTGTCGAAGACTCTGGAACAGTTTCTGATCCAGATGAGGTAAGTGACGATCCAGTAGTCTTTTTAACTAAAGGGTTTTCTAAACTGTTGCAACAGGTAAAACGACAAACTGGAAAATTTGGTAAGGTTCAAGGTCAAAGAGGACCGGGGTCAAGTGCTAATCGAAACAATCAAAAATCAAACTCGTCCAACCAACGACCAGGGGCATCTAGAAACTCTCAATCCAAAGACAAAACCGGAGGCAAAGGGATCAAATGTTATGAGTGTGAAGGGTACGGTCATGTGCAGGCTGAATGCCCAACCTATTTGAGAAGGAAGAAGTCAATGAAAGTTTCCCTTACCTGGAGTGATGATGATGAACCAGAAACTGATCCAGGATCTGATCCAGATGAGATCTCCGGAAACTTTGTTGCCTTTACAGCTCTTACAACTACAGTACCTGATCCTACAACTGGCGAAGAATCAGAAATTGAAGAGTATGTGTCATCAGAAGATCAAGATTTACCTGCTCCTTCATTTGAAGTAGAATATAAAAAATTGTATGCAAAATGGGAAATTCTTGTAAAAGTTAATAGATCTCTGTCTAGTCAGGTTAGCATTCTAGAAAACGCCAAAAAGGTGTATCTATCTAAAATATCTGACAGCGACAGCATCATTGAAGACAGTCACAAGAAAGAAGAAAAGCTCAAACATGAGCTGGACGATCTCAAAAAGGAACTGGAACATCTCAAACGCAAGATACAAATGATGGACAACACATCCACCTTAGACCAAATTTTAGATTATGGTCGAAAGACATCTACAAAATATGGGTTAGGCTATTCTGGAGGAAAGGACAAAGCTACTACAATTTTCGTCAAAGCCTCAGGCCCTGACTCAGTCTCTGGAGCAAATCAAGATAGTCCAAAAACTAGTACAGCTCAACGTCAAGTCAAATTTGCTCCAAGTAAAAAGTCAACCAAGGTTAGATTGTATAACCCTATATGTCACTACTGCAGGATACGCGGACATACAAAACCGGAGTGCTTCTATTTCTACAAAGACCAACGTTTTGAGAAATACACCAACAAGTCTATCACCCCGTTTGTCAAGCAAATTTGGGTGAAGAAAAGTGACTTTGTCTGACACGTCTCTTTCCACTCTACGAGTACTAACAGAAAAGAGAGATGGTACTTTGATAGTGGATGTTCGCGTCATATGACAGGTGATGCTAAGTTTCTAAACAATATAAAGGGAAGTGCAGGAGAAGTAACTTCCGGTGATGGGGTTAAGGGTAAGATCACTGGAATTGGCACCCTAAATGTAACAGGACTACCAAAACTCAAACAAGTTCTCTTGGTGGAAGGCCTTCATGCAAATCTGATAATTATCAGCCAATTATGTGATCAGGAATGGAAAGTCTGCTTTACAAAAGATAGCTGCAACATCACAGACCACCAAAAGAACTGTGTCATGGAAGGTAAACGCTCTTCTGATAATTGCTATATACTTACTAACGATTCTTATTGTTACAGGTCCAGCATAAAAGAATCAAAACTATGGCATCAAAAGTTAGGTCACTTAAATTATCGCTTTCTTGAAAAATTAATCAAGATTGAGGGTGTACGAGGTCTACCTAATATCAAGGTAGAAACAGCCGGAGTATGCAGCGCTTGTCAAGATGGAAAACAAACTACAGCAGCATATACCTCTCAAAATTCGATCAACACTACACACTGCTTGAAACTCATTCACATGGACCTCATTGGTCCTACCCGAACAGAAAGCATTGGAGGTAAAAGGTATATTTTAGTTTGTGTTACCGATTTTTCTCGTTTTTCGTGGGTAAGTTTTCTCAGGGAAAAGTCAGAAACTTTCGAAGCCTTCAAAGCTCTGGCCTTAAAACTCCAAAAAGAGAAAGATGAGCCAATCATACGCATTAGAAGTGATCATGGACGTGAATTCGACAATCAAGTGTTTGATGATTGGTGTGCATCGGTTGGTATCTTCCATGAATATTCAGCACCGAAAACGCCACAACAAAACGGCTCAAGAGATGGCTCGGGTTCTTCTAAATGCAAAAGATTTGCCTAAGAGATTTTGGGCTGAAGCAGTAAGTACTGCTTGTCACACGATAAATCGAGTATATCTACGACCTAGAACGCATCACACTCCATATGAAATATGGAAAGGTAAGAAGCCTAATATTAACTATTTTCATATTTTTGGCTCACGGTGTTTTATTTTGAAGGACCGAAACCCAACTGGAAAATTTGAGCCTAAAAGTGATGAAGGGTATTTTCTTGGGTACTCAACGAATAGTCGTGCCTACCGTGTCTACAACAAAGTTACAAAATCCATCATGGAATCGGCAAACGTGGTGGTTGATGATCAACCTCAGGAAATAATCGATGTCATAAGAGTCTCTGATCCAGAAGTTACTCTAGAACCTGACACAAATAATCCAAAACCCCCTGAAACTGCATCATCAGATCCTACTCCGACTCCTCCATTTCCTAGTCCAGAACCTGGTCCAGAACCAGATGCTGGAGCACTCGAAGTGGCTGTCCGAACTCACAAAGATCATCCTACACAAAACATCATAGGAGATCCATCCTCTGTAGTACGAACTAGAGGAATTAAACGAAATTATCTTGAGCTTGCAGGGTATACGTGTTACACATCAAAGATCGAACCCAAGACGGTAAAAGAAGTCCTATCGGAAGAACACTAGATTAAAGCTATGCAGGAAGAACTTGGACAATTTGAGCGTAACAAGGTATGGAATCTTGTCCCTAAGCTTGACGGTGTGAATGTTGTAGGAACAAAATGGATTTTTCACAACAAGACTGATTCAGCTGGAAACATTACTCGCAACAAAGCAAGACTGGTTGCACAAGGCTACTCTCAAATTGAAGGAATTGATTATGAAGAGACATTTGCACCGGTAGCACGCCTAGAATCTATTCACCTTCTTCTATGTATAGCCTGTGCTCTAGGGATAAAATTGTTCCAGATGGATGTCAAAACGGCTTTTCTAAATGGATATCTGTCCGAAGATATATATGTTGCTCAACCTAAAGGGTTTGAAGATCCTCATCATCCTGACCATGTCTACAAACTGGACAAGGCTCTATATGGTCTAAAACAAGCTCTAAGGGCCTAGTATGAAAGGTTATCCCAGTATCTTCTCCAGCACGGCTACAACCGAGGGGGAGTTGACAAAACCTTATTTATCAAAAGGTCAGGTATGCATATTACAATTGCTTAGGTTTATATTGACGATATTATCTTTGGTTCCACTCAAACAGGTGCTACAGATCAGCTGGTTCAAGTCATGCAACAGGAATTCGAAATGAGTATGATCGGCGAACTAACCTATTTTCTAGGACTAGAAGTCCAACAAACCAATGAAGGAGCATGATCGAGAGTCTACTGTATCTGACAGCCAACCGTCCAGAAATTATGCTCAGTGTTGGAATATGTGCCAGATTTCAAGCGGCTCCTAAAGAATCACATCTTAAAGCCCTGAAAAGAATAATCAAATATGTCAAAGGTACTCTCAATTATGGCATTTGGTTTTCGAATGATACTAATCTGAATCTTGTAGGATACAGTGATGCCGACTGGGCCGGAAATGCAGATGACCGCAAAAGTACATCTGGTGGGTGTTTCTTTTTTGGAAAAAACTTAGTCGCCTGGCTAAGTAAGAAGCAAAATTCGATATCTCTTAGCACAGCTGAAGCGGAATATATAGCAGTTGTTAGCTGTTGTACGCAGCTCCTATGGATGAGACAAATGCTTCAAGATTATGGTCTACATCAAGAATACATGACTCTCTATTGTGACAACACTAGTGCTATCAACATCTCCAAAAATCCAGTTCAACATTCCTGAACTAAACATGTTGAAATACGACATCATTTCATAAGAGAATTGATAGAAGACAAGGAAATCAGCCTGGAATACATTTCCACAGAGAAAAACCTAGCTGATCTATTTACAAAACCTCTTGATAACACAAGATTTGAATTACTTCGAGCTGCTCTTGGAGTGTGTAGGTTTTCGACCTAAGTTTTTTTTTTTTTAAAACCAAATAAAGTTTTTTGCATTTCTTTTGCCTTGTGTTTGTTTATGTTTTTTTTAGGGTTAATCCAGACATTTCTTCAGATCTGCTCTCTGCTCCAGGAAGTTCTCCAGACCGAAAATTAAGCCCTTCGACCGCACTATATGCTTAGAATTATTTATTAATTCTTTCTCTCTCCTGGCTGTTACACACCACCGTCTTCTTCCCCAAATTTATAGAATCAAATCCCTAATATCTCTCCCATTTTCCTTTAAACTCTTCTCAAGCTCTCCATCTAAACATTCGAATCCTAGCCTAAATCTTCTACCCAATCGATTCGATTTTACCTATCTCACATATGGCTAGACATTCTGATCTTAATCCTTTCCTTTTCTATCTTACGGAAGATGAGCGTTCAGATCTCTATCGCCAAATCCTTCGAGGCACAGCTCTGATTTCGGACCTCTCATCTCGCCGAGTTCTTGCGACGCTACTTCGATACCCATCTCTGATGGAGGAATTATCCGTGAAGGACTCCAAGGAGATCTTTGCCAGGGCTTCAGGAATCACGGATGACCCATGGCCTCTTGATGACATTTTAGATGAGGAGAATCTTCAGGCAGAGCTTCGGGCTAGGCAACTACGGACTCAATCTACGGTTTGATTTCTCTATCCTCTTAGGAAGCAATCTCTTATTGCTTTTGCTTAGGCATGCATCGCATTTCTGTGCTCTAATTAGCATATATTGTCTTGGTTATGTGTGGTCTGCTTTTTTTGAGATTATTCCTTTGTCTTGCGCAATTAGGATCCCTCTGCTGGTATGTCTCTTGTGCCTCTGTCTAAGATTGCTTTCACAGGTTCCCTAGCTCAACGCACTGACGAGGCCAATCCGAAGATGGCTGAGCACTCACATGGTCCAGTCACTGTTATGGCTTCTACTCCAGCCGTTGCTCCAGCCACAGATCCTGCTTCTGGTGATCTAGCCTCTGTTCTAGGCTCTGTTTCGAAGGTTTCAATTCATGACATCGTTTCTGAGCCTAAAGATCCATCAGTTCAAGCAACCATTGTCTCGGACACCATTGCTAATATGCCAAACTCTGCCCGTGCAAAGTCGGCTGTCCCAATTGTCAAAGTGCCTTTTGCTACATCCAAGGCCAGAGGGAAAGCCAAAGTTACTGATCCAGATGAAGCTCCAGTTGCACCTGTTCCAGCTCCAGTAGCTAAGAGAAAGCTTCATGTGTATGATGAGGTTGAATTTATCTCTGAATCTCGTCCTAGCAAGCGTTCTGAACATCGTCCTGCAGGTCTTGCTCTGCGTACACGATCGAGAACTGGTGTGTCTACTCCGGCTCCTCCTCCAGCTTCTGCTCCTGCTTCAAAGCCGGCCACATCATCAAGGTCCAAGACCCCTAAGGTATCCAAGGAGACCATGTTCATACCTATCCTGCTCTCTCCTGCATTAGAAACAGTTTGGCATCAACACTCCAATCGTGACATCTTGGTTGAGAAGAATTTCAGTATTGAGTACCTCATCCACACGTGCAATATCATTCCTCTTCTTCGGGCTCAAAATCTTCTCTAGACTATCCAGAATGTGGGATCTTACTCTGTCTGGCTCATTCCGGAATTCTACGCAAATCTCTCATCTGATTCTCTCCTGCCGGCCTCTCCACATTATCATCAGGTTTTTCTGCGCGATGTTTGATATGATTTTAGTCCCTCTATCATAAATTCTTATTTTCAGCATGAAGCGTGCGATGATCTATTTGAGCCTGCTGGGGATTTTCTTGCATCCCATCTTACCCACAATGAGATCACAATCTGGTCAAAGGATGGTCTTCCCTCAAATGTCCTTACTGCAGTGTACTCGGTTATGTTTCGGCTAGCATCTAGCAACTGGATTCCAAATGTCTCTGTGCACACTGTCACTAAGAAAATGGCTTCTCTGTTATACAAAGTCCGACATCAACTACCTATTGATCTTGGTCATCTCATCTACCATCACATTATGAGTTTTGCTAAGAAGAAGGAAGCCAAAATTCATCTCCCTTTTCCATGTCTTATCACCGGGATTCTGCAACAACAAAGGCTTCAACTCTACTCCAATGAAGAGCTCTGTCATGTTACTCACAAGACCTCTATGGACTCTTGCATCTTCCAAAGGTCCTACTATGATGATCGGGCCACTCTCTCCTCAGTTCCACCTGCTTCTACTCCAGCTGATCCTCCAGCGACAGGCTCTACACCTACTGCTTCCGTTACTGATTCTGCTTCAACTCTGGCTGTTCTTCGACAACAAGTTACCTTTCTCACCTCACACATTGCTACCATGAAAGATGCCTCTCTTGCCCTTCAATCTTCCATCTCGACTGCCGAGGCTCAGCTGCTCCGCACCAATCGTCAGATTGCTTCTTTTGAGAGCGCTTCTACTGCTGCCCCTGCTGGTGATGATGAAGACTTGGAGACCTCCTCCTCCTCCACTCAGTCCTGATGCTGCTCTTTGACCATTAGCTTGAAAAAAAGGGGGAGTGCACGTAGTAAGGGGGAGTTTTTGTGAACTTAGCCATAAGTGCCAGTGAATAATGTGGTGTGCTCTACCTTTATTTTGCTTTTATATGTGTTAAGGTGCTGCGTGTTTTTCCTTGACTCTGTGGTAAATGCTATGCAGCTATATTATGTGATATTTATGTGTTCTGTGTCTCTTTGTGCTTTAATTTTCTATGTGCTTGTATGCTTTAATTGTGTTTGAACTTCTCTGGCACAACATTGGTTAAGTTTAAGGAGGGTGTGTGTCTAGCTACTCTTGACTAGTGACTAATCCGATTTCTATTGTATAGATTATTCATTTGGCAATTATTTTGTTTATTAAAGCCGATGATATCTTTTAGTAGTTTTGTCAACTAATAGCCAAAGAGGGAGATTGTAAGTGTAAATATATTTCACATTTAAACCTCTTTATTATTGGCTTAGATTAGTTGTCAAAGTAGTACTGGATTAGTTGCTGGATTAGTCACGTCGTCTGGAGTAGTTGACTGGATCAGCGCAAGGAAGTAATCCAGGAGGTATGAAGCTTGTTCAAAGTATTTATTCAAGACCCTATCAATGGGGAGATCTAAATCTAATGGAGCAGCCGAATTCAAGGAGTGGAAGAGTGCATGTTTTGAAAATCAAAACATTCTTTACAATTTATATATAATGCTACCTTAATTAGCATTAATTACGCACTCTTTCACATAGCTTTACTCTGAAAATCTTGGTGCATCTATACCAAATACATCCTGTACTGTTGAGTGTGAAGAAGATCTTGTAATCAGATCATGAAGCAATGAAGAACGCTTGCACATCGGATCCACTAGAGTAGGTTCTGGAGTAGTTATAGGTTATACTTTAGTGTGTAATTAACTCTCCTCTTGTACTCTGTTTTTATCATAGTGGATTTGGGTTGATGTGAGTGGCCCCGCAGACGTAGGAGTGAGGCTCCGAACTGCGTGAACATATCCTGGTGCATGCTTTCTTTTACTGCTATTTATTTCGTGTTCTTTATTATATCTGGAATATGTTTTCATCTAGTCCAGCTTTATAATTGAAATAAATCAAAGTTTTTAAGAGCTAAATCTTGCATTCAAGACTCACGTATTTTTTCATATACCCGTAGATTTTCCTTAAATCACACAGCTCAGCACGTGATAGTGCCTGAGTTTCACGTAAGCCATCATGCGGTAACTGCCTGAGTGTCACGCTGGCCATCACGCAGTAATGGCCTACATGACGAGGTGAACTGCATCTTCATAGGACTCCCTCATAAGGCGTGTTACCTCGTGATTATTGGCGTGATCAGTAGAACTCAGCCATAGAAGTTTGTATCACGAGCTATGTTACCGCGTGACTTGTGGCATGAATTAGCTTGTAGATGTTTATATTACGCCATTGGTCATGTGGTAACACCCTACGTGATGGTCCATTCCCGCACCTTTCGTATTTTGGATCCTTTTTTTTTTTTACCATTGTGCCCTTGGTTTGGTCCTTTGTACTTAAAAAAGAATACAAAAGTATCTCAACATTAGCACTAAACTCAATTTATAGAAATTTAGACAATCTAAACTACACAATATGCTCAAAGGACAACAATTATAGCACAAATTAACTCCAAATCATCCCACAAGCAAAACATCTTTGGCACTTATCAAGTTGCAATGGTCTAATGACTCCTTTTTGTTACACTTGGATGAACTTCATCCGAGGATGGTCATCCTTAAATGTCCTCCAATTGAGATGCTTGGAATATAGTAAAACATCCCTTTTTATCAGTCAAAAAGAGTTGCCAAGACTCTTTCTGGTCTTTGACAACTTCTAATCCCCTTCACTTCCTTCTGACCTGGCTCCTTCCATTTGTTTCCTTCCGCAGCTCTTCCTTCCAAAACTGCTTCCTCTTGGTCAATCCATCTGCGAAACTTATCTAAATTTACAACAAAGAATGATGGGTCTTGTTGAAAATTTATATAGTAATGGAGATTAATGGTTCAGATGGACTACCATGAAAGCTTAAATAATCTTTTCCAACAGGTCTAAAGTTGTAATATGAATACACTCTACATCATTAAAATCTATTACAATTCTTCATAGAAGTGGAATATAGCCATTAAAAACGTTAAAATCGTAAGAGATATTTTGAAAATTCTTGGGCTTTTTAGGTGCATATATTTTTTGAAATTGGGGTCTTGCCACATTACTACGCACTCTAGAAAAAGATTGTTGCTTGAGTCTATGCAACCTTTCAAATTGAGCTTTTGACATAGGTTTATGGACCATGAGCCAATATTCATTAGAAAGATACCTCTCGGCACCCCTCATTGGCTTTCTAGCTTGCCTCTAGGGCTTCTTGAACCTTTGCAGTAAACTCCTTGAGTTACGGCCCATAGAGTAGTTTATAGGGTTTCTGCATGAAGAGTTATTCTTCAAGAAGTGACTCTTGGTGGGCTCACCTCTCGGTTTCCCATTACTAGGTCCTATCCGATCCGATGAGTAGCTTGACTACCTTTCATATTACTCCTCAGATGAACTTTACTCTTCGTAGCTTACACAACAATTCGAATAGGTTGACTCTTTAGTCTACTATTAGTTTGTGGTTCCTTACCCTTATCAACAACTACTTTTAACAGGTTCAGGTTGCTTTTCTTGACTCTTAACAAAGATGGATTTTAATCCTCCATTGGTTGAAGGATCCTTTTGTTTAGTCAGGACAACATGTGCATTAAAGCTGGAGTTAAAGTCAAGTCTTGCTTTATCTGCGTACGATTTTTGAATATTTATCATTTTCTCCATTATTTTGGAGGAATTAGTAAATGTAACAATAACCTCATGAAAAGTATGTTCTCTTAATTTTATTGCTTTACACTCTTCTCTTAGTTGAATTATCTCAATCTTGAATTCACTTAGTTCGTGAATCATTTATGATTTTTTACCATATAGTCATAAAAGATTCACGTTCGGCCAATAAGTAAATGTTTTCTTCTTTGAGTTTAGAATGATGAGTGTATTTTACACATTTAAAATCTTTCATCAGTTTGAGAACTAAATCCATAAGATCTACACAGGTATCATCACTAGGATGCGAGCTTAAAGAATCAGAGGTAGATGGAGAATGAATTAATATCACCTTTAGTCCCACAACGTCCTATTAATTTTGGTGCACAACTTTTAAATTTTTCAATTTTGGTGCCTAACTTAATTTTTTAAAATTTTTTTTTATCAAATGTCGCCCTTCTAGCAAAATTAGCCGAAAATAGCTGTCGACTTTTACAGCTTTATGGGCAAAATGGTTAGCTCCAAAACAAATACAATTTCCTCCATTTATTTCCTAAAGACTAGGTGTAATCCTCCATTAAAAAGGGGTATAACTTAGGGTAACTTCATTTCTTCTAATAGCATAGCCCTAATCTTTCTTCATTGCAGCCTATTTTTCTCTCTTGTTCCTCTCTGCAAATCACGTGTGTAACTGTGGGTGTGTACAAGCTATGGAGAACTCATCTCCTTCCTCTAATTCACACAGCGAGAACATCGTATTTGGTGAAAAACTTCCAGTGGAGCATTGTTATTGCGGAAGACAATTGAAGCTTCTCACTTCATGGACAAATGAAAACCCATGTTAAAGGTTTTGGCATTGCCCTAACAGTACGGTAAGTGTTTTCCCAATTGTTCAAAAAAAAAAATGGTTTGAAATGTATTTACAATTTATTGCTTATTTGGCATTCATCTTCACACTTGATGCAAAGGGGTGTGGGATGTGAATTCATGAGTTTGTATGATCCTCATATGTGGAATCGATCAAAGAGAATAATCCTAGGTTTGATGAAACGGATAAATCTACATGATGAAGAAATAACGAAGTTGCAAGTGAAATTAAGATCTTTTCGGAATAGTGTGAGCAAAGAAGAGAAGTTATTGATCAAGTGTATTGCTAATGTAGTTGTAGTGTTCGTAGTTCAAGTTATAGCTATCTATTGTGGGAGTTTGAGATCAACAAAGGCTAGTAATTTGGCAATTGATCAGATATTGTAAGTTTTTAGTTCATATTATGAAATGGTAAGTTTTTTTTTTTTTTTTTTTTTTTTCTTTTTATAGAAGTGATGAAATGGTAAGTTGGTCAACAATTCTTGTAAGTTTTTAGTTCAAATATTGTAACCTTTGTCCTGAACAATTATTTATGAAATGGTAAGTTGGTATGTAATGACAATAGCAATACAATAGATGCTATAGGCTGTAATAATTTTTTAAAGGTGGTATTGAGTATCATTGAGAGTGGGCTTTTGTTGGTTAGATATAGAACACTGGTGGTTGTTAGTGAGAACAATTGAACCTTTTTTTTTTTTTTGTACAAATTGCAGTACACAATTGTATGAAACTGCTACTTAAAGAACCAAAGACAAAGGTGGAAGTGGTGGAGCTTTATATGATACTGGCCACTCATCAGGACATGTCATGGGGTTCATGCACCCTGCATATATCTTAAGTAAGTTTCTTTGGAGTAGCAAGGGTGAACATAATCATGAACTGCCATCTTGCCCCTTTTCATCCAAATGGCACAAATTGCATGCTTACCAAGAATACCAGTCAAATCCCACATTCCACAAGAGCAACTTCTCCCCTTCAAATCCACTTGTTGCTGGTCTCCATATATTGCACTGGCTTCAAATTTTTTTCAAATCACATTGTGCTCCAGCATAACTTGTAACTTGTTTCTCAATCATTTTCAGCTTGTCAACTATCCTAAGACAGATTTGAGAGCTCCAATCCAATGTTTTTGCCCTATGCTAAAACATCCTTTTCATCATGATGTGCCTTATATTTCTAGACATCTAATTATGAGTTCTTTCCTTGCATCCAAAATGACCCCATTGAAGCACTCTGATAAGTGTTTATTTGTCTATATTTTCCCCCCTTTCACTAAGTCATTTTGTTTATAGATCATTCCAAATTTCATGATATAAGGACTAAATTGTGTTATTTTGAAAGGATTTTGGTTTGGAAAGCATTGGAAGAAATGATGAATATTTTCATGCATTTTAGTGAGCATTAGGACTCAAGTGGAGCATTTTGGATACATTTAGAGTCAATGAGAGCCTAAGAGAAGCTATGGAGATGGATGAAACACTTCCAAAGGAGCCAAAGAGTGGTGCTTTCAATGGTTTTGATCATATGGGCAAACCAAGGCAAGGGAAAGGTGGAGCAAAATATCAAGAGTTAAAATTTCAGCACAACATGACCACAGCTTGGTATTTGGACCTTATCTCGGCCTAAAAATGTCTAAATCAAGTGATTCTTATGTCATTAGAAAGACAACTCAAAGGGATAAAATTCTTATGAAGACATCAAAGCCTAAAAAGGAATCCACAGGGGTCAAAATTGTCCTTGAAGTGGAGGTTCCAAACTTACAAATTTCACCCAAAACCGACCATTGTTTGGTATTTTGACCATATCTCGGCCTCAGAATGTCCAAATGAAGTGATTCTTGCGCCATTGGAAAGAAGACTTGAAGGATACAACATTGTTGAAGACTACAAGGGCCAATGAAATAATTTTGAGAGTGAAATATAGCCTAGAAGTCAAAGCAATTGCACAGGATTCTGCTTGCATGGGTATACAGCCGGGGGCACGACCGTGCCAACCCAAGACAGTGTGCACTGCATTTTTAGACATCTTTAGACACAGCAGTGACACGGTCGTGCCTTTGGCCATGCCGCCCATGCTTTTCACTATTTATGCGAGATTTTATCTATTTTCAACTCGGTTTTGGACCTTGTTCGAACACTAGACATTTTCTACTCATTTCTTTCATATTTTGGTGTTATATTTCGCTTGTATTTAGGTTCCTAAACATATTTGAAGCTTGTAATCAAGGATTAAACACTTGGATTCCAATATTTCCCATCCGTTTCATTACAGAAGTTTTCTTTCCCTTATCTCTTTTCCTATGCAATGTTTATGTTTATTACTTATGTTTTTGTGTTATTTATGTTATTTCATCATGAGTAGTTAGTTTATGGACTTGAGTTAGGTTCTATTATCTATCTTGATGCTTAATTTGTGATTATTGCAAAAGGGGAAGAACTCTAACCTAAGGTTCATGTGTTTATGAGTGTATTGTGTTTATATCTTGTTAATGTTTGATGTACACATTCATTGGCATGTATTTGGAGAATTCTTGGCTACAATGAGAATTGGGCCAATGATTTTAGCCACCCCTTGCATAAACTCGATTTGTTCATATAAAAATAGGAGAAATTAGGGCCTTTAGATGCTTTATGTGCTTGATGGACTAGGAATTGATACGTCACAAGAGTGGGGAAATTCCTTGTTCTAACCCTTGTTTATTAATCACGAGAGTGGTTCATAAACTAGGATACCTACGTGCATTCCCACTTGATTCCTTGGTATTTGTTCTCACTAATCCCATAGGTTGTTGAAGTATCTAGAAGATAATGCTCTCTAGCTTGAGTCCTATTTCTTTGTTGCATGTTTATATCTTGTTAATATGTGTTTTGTTACTTTGTTTAGTTACCGTAACCTTGAAACTTGTTATTTGCTTAGCTTCTTGTTGATTTCCTTATGCTAGTTCCTAGTTGCTTGTGATTGCGTATTGTGTGATAAATCCCAATCTTCTAAGAATGACATTTCACACCCATACACTCACCATCACTCATTTTTGCTACAATCACACTCACAAATGTTGTTAACCAACATGTCATAGTGGAGGATTGTAGAGAAGTGAGATCTTGTCCATTCTCTTGGAGACTTGTCACTTAGCCATTCATATGCATTATTATCTAATTGTCTTAACTTCAGAAATCCATCTTTGAAGGAATTGACAGTAGTGGCCCTGGCACATGACCAAAGTGCATCCTTTAAAGCCTTCCCTTGATATCCTGCTACTTTCATGTTTCCATATAGATGCCGCACACAGAATCTATGGTTAACATTAGGCATAACAATCTGAAAAGTTGGGATTAATCCCTTTTGCTTGTTAGTAATGAAAAGTTGGGATTAATCCCAAATCTGATTTCCATAATCTTAGGAACCAACACCAATACTCCTTTTTCTTTCATCCAACAATTGCATAAGCTAGTGGGAAGATATAATCATTTGCATCTATGCCAATAGCTATGAGTAACATCCCACCAATTGATGTCTTTTAAGTGACAACCATCTACACCTACAATAGGTCTGCAGCTTCTAAACCCTTCTTTGCAAGCATCCCAGTATATGTACATCCTAAGAAACCTTCGTTGCCCATTCTCTTCTACTAAATCATTAAGTTTCTTTAATAGTATTCAAAAAAAAATCATTAAGTTTCACAACACTTGTTGACTTTGGGTTTGTCTTATTCATTTGTAAAGTGTAACTCCATATCTTTCTAAAATTGGCTTCCTCATCCCCTTGAATTTGCCTCTTTGCTTTTTGTAAAGTCTTGTATACTTGTTGAGTATTAACTTCAAACCCTTCTTTTGCTTTAACCTTCTCCATAAATTTCTCCATCTTCCAATCAAGGTGATGCCTTACTTCATTTGTCCACCTCTTGGCAACTACGCTAGGTTTCACTATTGAATTTTTCCAAACCCATGAACACCCTTCATGAATGTCTTTGAAAGTTAATATCTTCCCAGATAAGGAATTTATCACTTTCCTTAAGCTTATTTTCCAAGGACAACCATCATGTTTGCACTTTACAATAAACCTTTGTTTATCATTCTTCACAAATTGCAAGTCCTTCTCATTTTTAAATGCATAATTTTGAATAGCCTGTTTAAACTCTTGTTTACTGGCAAAAGGCATACCTAAAGCAAAGGTGGGATACATCATGTCAGAACTGGCTTTAAAGGTAGACCATTTACTTGAATTACTACCATTACTATCAGAATTTCTAAGTGATACATCATCAGAAAAGTTGGGCTCTATCATTTCTTTCTTTCAAACTTTTTCCAACCTGTTCTCCATTCTCCATTCTCAATACCTCCAATGCCACCAAATTCAACAGTATGGTCCACATGCTATGCATATTCTAAGTCATCCAAACACCATTATCACTATTAGTTAACTCTTCCCGTTCACCATCTTCTTCTTCCTCATATGCTACATCAACTAAACCATTTTCTTCTTCATCAACTGTTGCATCAATTAAACCATCTTCATTGTCCCTAAATTCAGCGCATAACTCTAAGCA
This sequence comes from Ipomoea nil, assembly GCF_001879475.1. Classification (NCBI taxonomy): domain Eukaryota; kingdom Viridiplantae; phylum Streptophyta; class Magnoliopsida; order Solanales; family Convolvulaceae; genus Ipomoea; species Ipomoea nil. The sequence goes on from NW_017617665.1 coordinate 867,163, forward strand.
CCTACCTTTATCCATGTACAAATTATCAACTGCATCCCACATATCCAATTCACTTTCTATAAAAGTTAGAAGATTCCCTGGCAAGTAATACACCTTAGCTTCCTCAACATTAGAGTATCCTAGTTGCAACAGATTCTCATTCAAATAAAATTTCCCAAATTCATTAGGGTACATAGGGTCAATAACTTCAATCCCACCCCCCCCCCCCCCCCCCCAAATAACAAGGTTCACCTACATTACTTATTCTTCCATCATGTTGAATTCTAAGAGTGAATTTGGTCTGAACTAGTACATATGTTTTCAAAAAAAAAAAAAAAAAAAAAAAAAAAAAAAAAAAAAAACATGATGAAACTGTACAATGAAATAATGACAACTACAATACATATGGGGTCCACTAGTCAAACAATGTATCCCCAGTAAAAAAACACATATATCCCCAGACACCTACTTTGTAAGTGTAAACCCAATCACAATACAAAAACATGTTTTCCACATAAAGTTAAACTTTTTGGTCCCCACATGCATATAATAATCAGGGTTACAAATACCCACAAAATCGTCCCTATATCTATTGCGTACAAAAATATATAAATTACAATATACTTTAAAATTGAAAGTAGCAAACTAGATATCTACTTCATAAAAACTAAATGAATTCCATATTTCAATATACTTTAGTACTTTTAATTTTGAATGTATAAAATAACAAATATTTCCTTTCAAAAAAAAATAAATATTACCAGTTACCTAAAGCAAATATGCTTGAAGAACCCATCCTTTAGCTTAGAGGTGTCAAAACGGGGTAGCTCGGCCCATATGGACTGGCCCGTTATGGGTTGTAGGAAAACGGACCAACCGTAGTTCGGCCTGTTTTACAATACAGGTTGAAAATTATGACCCAACCCGTGCACAATGGGCTGGCAAGCTAAATGGGCCAGCCCCCCAGCCCGTTTATTTTTTTAATAAATTATTTTATTAATGTTACAAAATTTTTGTATAAAACAAGATTTAAACCTTAAACCTCTCACGTAATAATTAAGCTCTATTTTAATTGAACAACATATACTTTTGAAGCAAAATGTGTGTATAACCATAAATAAGTGTATATATATATATATATATATATATATATATATATATATATATATATATATATATAATTGAATTTATAATTATTTATCTGTTATGTTATATATAATTTATATCATGCTAGTTTATTAAATGTCAACTAATAAATCAATTACATGATCATGATTAATGAATTATACAAATATATAATTATGGAACATAACGTATGTAATTATGAAAACATATAATGTTTGAAAATAGTTTATATACATATATAATCATACAACATATGAATAGTATGTGGTATTAGGCTAATTGGTAATAAGCAAATGATAAAAGTATATTAAATTGATTGAGAGGTTATGTTTTCAAGTCTTGCTATAAACAAATATTTTAAACTTAAATCAATTAAATTAAAAATATATTTAAATAAAAAAAAACGTAGGCTAAACGGGCAAACCTGTGTAACCCACGGGTGACCCGTTTGAACCCGTGTAACAGTCGGGTTACATGGGACGAGCCTAATTTGGGCTGGGCGGAAAAGTGCATGGTCCAACCCACCTAAAATGTGGGTTAAACGGGCCCAACCCGCCGTTTTAACAACTCTACGTTAGCTTAACGAAAATCTGCTCAAATCATCACTTAGCTTAGCGCACACAATTTAGCAAATACCCAATCCTTTGGCGTATGCTTAGTGGAGGTTTACGGTAAGGGGAGGAAGGATGCAAGGAAAAAGATTAGGGCTAGTTTTCGGAAGAAAACGGAGGAGTTTTTATTTAATTTGGAGCTGACCATTTTGCCCTTAAAACTATGAAAGCCTGCGGTAATTTTCAGCCAATTTGGACGGAAAGACGACATTTGATAAAAAAAAAAAAAAAAAAAAAAGTTAGGCACCAAAATTGAAAAAATTAAAAGTTGTTCACCAAAATTAATAGGACCCCATAAGTCGTGGGACAAAAAGTAATATTAATTCATGGAGAATTTACCTCATTTTCGTTTCCGATTAAACAAAGATCATCCTCTTCTTGGTCCTTGGACAAAAGGCAGATGAGTCCCTTCTCATCACTTGAGTTCTTGCTCTAGTTGCTTGAGCTTGAGGAACTTAACTCCTCGGGTAACTTTTCGAACTCATCAGTGACTAGGGTTTCTTCCTCCTTTCACCTTTTGAATGACTCATTGAGTCACTCTTCGGAGCACGATTACTTGTTTCTCCTGGAGTATTTCTCATCTCCTTTTTGCTTGAACTTCTTGGCTAATCCTAGTTCTTGCTCACCACTGGGTACAGATAGTTAGCCTTGAAGTGTCCTGGTCCTCGATAGTTATGGCACAAGTTTTGAAATTCTGTAACCTTGTTACTTCTCATATCGAATGAACTCTCGGAGTTTCTCTTCGTTGAAGAAGATGGATTTGCTTGATTTCCTTGGGCATTTTTCTTCTTCATGAACCTTTTAAACTTAGACACAAACATGTCAAATTGTTCATTAGTTAAGAAATCATAAGGGTTAGAATTTGACCTAGATGAAGTTTATGGTTCATTTGCAACTAAGGTAGTGTTACATTTTTATCCTCATCCCTTGAACTCATCTCAAACTCGTATGTCGTCAAGTCTCTGAAAATTTGTACCGTGGGAATGATCTTGAGGTCACGGTGATATCTCATGGCAGTCATCTTCATTTCCCAAGGTTTTGGTAGTCCACGCAAGATTTTCAAGTTGGTCTCATTCTGGCTAATTTCCTTCCCCAAATCATTTATCTCACTTAGAAGCTTCATGAACTTGGTTTCCATGTCAACTATTGACACTCCGCTAGCCATCTTGAAATCCTCAAACTTCTTCATGGTTATTGTCAGCTTGTTTTCCTTCTCTTGTTTTTCTCCTTCTTCTATTTGAAGAAGGACTTGCCATATTTGTATAACCATCTCGCATTTCCTTATGCGAGTGAAGATTGTTTCGTCTATAGTGTTGAATAAGATATCTCGAGCTATGTTGTCAAAGTTGATGCACTTCCTATCCTTGTTTGACTACTCTTAACGAAGCTTAGGTATATATCTCGGGGTCTTAGCGTCCTGGACAACAATTGTATTGACCATAATGATTTGTACAATGCCATTATTGATAACCTATCACATCTCCTCATGCAAATTCGATAGGTGTGCCTACATGCATACTTTCTAGTCATCGAACTTTTCAAGATTAAACATAAGATGCTTAGAAAGTAGACCATCCATATTTTTAAAGAAAATATATGTGTAAGAAAATTTCAAATTTTGAAATGAAGATCACCAGGAAATATAAGCAAATCTCAATCGTTCAATGTATATGCTCTGATACTACTCGTTTGTCCCGATGGGTGAGGGGTTCAAAATTAGAGGGGCGGGGGGTTGAATACACTTGAATAAATTTTGAAAACTTTTGCAAATATCCTTAGGCTTAAGTAAACTTGAACTTATGAAGATTTAAAGTATGCAACGGAAAATAATTTTTATCCCTTTTTTAATTTGTTTGCACGTGTTTAATTATTTAATATAATGCTTTAGGTTTTGTAAGTTAATATTGGAAAATAAAGTGCGATAAGTAAAAGATTGAGAGAGAGAGTTTTGAAGTGGTTCAGCCAAAACCTAGCCTACATCTACTCTTTTTCTTAGACTCCAAGGAGGATTGCACTATACACTCAAGCATCTACGTTTTTCACAGGTAAACACTTGTTACTCCGCCTTTTTCTACTAATCCTAGTAGAGATGGTTGGTTTGAATACAAAGTTGTTCAAGTTTCTCCAACTACAAGACTAGGCGTATTACTCTTCTTTGTTACCATAGTCTCTTGAGCTTGATCTTTCTTTGAAGCGTTAACTCTTTCTTCGTTGACCTTGTGTTTCTCTTGTAAGCCTTTGCACTTTGTATAACTTGTTCTAAAAATTGCCAGCACTTCATTTAGATTTGAATGTAAGTATTTATAGATAAGTTTGAGAATTTGTCAATTGGAAGGAAACAAATTTCAAATGTCTATTAACCATCGTGCAATGACCAGTGGGTAATACGTAGTAGGTTGCTTTTGTCAGATTCCTAGCCATTGATGTGTACTTTTGGCCTGCAGAAAATGTCTTTGGCCTTTTTAGGAAATATTACTTGGGATATGTACCTAAGACACCTTTTATCTTGGTAACATTCTTCGCATTTTGAGGTTGTTCATTGTTTGCTCAGAGAATGTTCAAATAGTAGATTACAAGAGGCTACCTTTTACTCTTCAAAGGTTAACCATTTGTAACACACCTCAACAACCTTTCGGATTTTGACTTTCCTTAGTCAATCCTTACACCTCGAAAATTAACTTCTCACTTTAAGTTAACTTTCCGTTTCCCCTCACTATCCGACTAAGGTTGATCCTTCCACTATTTGGTCAATGAACCTTTCGGTCTTGAACTCTTCGTCTTCTAGTTTTGATCTACTCTTCGTAGCATTACTTCTCGAATAAATTCTACTTCTTGGATAATTTATTTTTCGGTGAGTAAGTTTTAAAGTTGACATTCTAAAGACTGAAAATTGTCATAAGGCTACTTTTTAAATGGTTTACTTTCGGGTTAATTGATTTCCCAGTTGGTAAATTCCATTCTCTAAGTGACCCTTATGGTATCATCAAAATCTAAATTTACAATATTTCTAACAATTCCTCTATGTGACCCTTATGGTATCATAAAAATCTAAATTTACAGTGTTCCTTACAATTCCTTCTTCCTCAGCTCTCTCAGTATTATTGTAAATCTACCTTTTTATCATTTCTGATCTGGCTAGAACTATTTGTATTCTTATAAATGCATCTCTTACTATACTTTGTAGATTGGACTGATCAATGTTAAAAATTTCCTAAAATTATTGGTGTCATCTGGTATCAGTAGACCAAACGATCCATGGCTGCAAACCCTACCAACACCGCCGCTGCCACTAACAAAGTCACAGGCGAAACCACCACACAGCCTCTTCTTATCGCACTGTCTTAGATATTGGCCCTGTTTCGTAAAATAGTTAGGCTATCAGCCAATTTTAGCTTATTTGACCATGATTAGCTGTTTGACTTGGTTAAACAAGCTAACATCTAGTTTACCAAACACTTTTATACAATCAGCTATCAGCCAACAACCATTTACCAAGCACCCCATTATTGCCTCTCTAACCCTAGCCCCAATAAATATTCTACAAACAAACCATCAGTTTATCTCAATTAAAGTTACCTCCCCAAACTACCTATTCTGGAAGACACAATTTGTTCCCCTTCTATATGGTCAAAATCTCAATGGATACGTTGATCTCATATTACCGTATCTGGCTTCATTTATTCAAGCTTTGAATAAGTGTTATATTATAGCCAATCTTGCGGCCGAAAATTTAGTCCGTCAAGATTTTTCTATCTTATCCATACTCATCTCATCTTTGTTTGATGAGGTTATGCAAGTTGCACTAGGACATGCCACATCTGGGGCTTTATGGTAGGTGATAGGGAATATATCCCGAGCTACTGATTAGGGGTGACCACGGTTCGGTTCGAACCGTAACCGGTACTGTGCTAATTGAACCAGAACCGGAACCGTCCGTACGGTTCTGATTCCGGTTGTAGAACGGTTCCGGTTTGGAACGTGAAATTTTTAAAAAATAATAAATAAATAAATAAATAAATAAAATGGCCAGTAGGCCACTAGGCCAGTTGTAACAACCCAAAATTTAATTTTCTAAATTCGATTTTAAGAAATTCTAAAATAGCCGTTTTCTACTCTTACAAAAATTTTGCGATAAACTCGTTGTTTGAGTAAATTATTTTTGAGTGACTTTTAGATAAATCCAACACTGAGATTTATCTATTTCTAAAAAAATCCTAAGTTTCCAAGTAAATTGCGTACCAAGTTTTGAACTGCAAATCACTCTGAGTGAAACCGGGAGCAATCTAAGAAGCCTGAATCAAGTGTTTATTTAGAAATTCATTTTTTAACCCCAAACTATTCCAAATCTTGATTCTAGACCTTAGTCCATGAAGCTTGGTGACCACAACTCTCTAAACACTTGTCTGATGCATTCCTTAGCCAAGTTTTTTTTACCTTTTTACCCTCCACCAATCATTGTGGATTCTCCTAGGGTTTAGTGCCCCTATAAATTAGAAAGATATCAGACCTTTGACTCTCGATTCCCAACCTTGTCTTCCCCAAAAGCTCTGCAAGAAAACCAAAGGAAAGCATAGTAAGTTTCATAGCTAATCTCATTCAATCTTAGCCTTCCATTTCTTCTCTGCATTCCTTCTATCCTACCTCTCTGAGAACATAGTATTAAGATTGTTGTGTGGTTTGTGTGAGGTGTTTAGGAGGTGAAGCTAACTTGGGAAGAAGGTGGAATCCCAACAAAAAAGAGGAAACTACAAAGGTATAACCCCATGGACTACCTTAAGCTTTTACAGACTCTGTGAAGTCTATGTATTGGTTGAAATGCTTAGAAATGCTAGATTATTGTTGTGGTTGAGCTATTAAGTGATCTATCGTTGATCTATGATGTGTTGTTGGGGATTTGGGACTGTTTGAATGCTTAAAGTTGCATTTACAGGTGAAAAAGAACTCATCTGGTGCACATACAGTGTGCACCAGACAGGTTCACGAGACTAGCCAACGGCCGTTGGCCAGCACCATGGAGAGGTGGCCTTAGGGCATGGCCCTAGGCAAGGGCCATGACCCTAAGCCGTTGCTTGGCTGAGCCAAGCGGCAGGACTCCTCAAGCCCCACCGCAAGCTCCGCCAAGCCAAAACTGTGTAGTGGCGCGGGCAGGCCCTTTGTGGCTCAGCTACGTGTCGTTTGGACTGGGACACGCGGGCCCTTGAGGCTCGGACACTCGGGATCGTCACGACGCACTAGTAGATTTTGACTTCGTTGATTTTGGAGTTGAAATGGTGTTGTACAGAAGGAATTTGAGATGTTTCATGCTCAGAAGAAATCTGTATATGTTTACAGTGTTTGAAAATGTGAAGTGTATAGTTTTAACTTTTGTTTGAGGAGCATAACAGTTATTTAATTGTTAAACTAAGAAGCATGATCTTTATTTGATAAGTTTTGCTAGATAAGTATGCCTAAATGTCTATTATGACTTGTTGAGATTTCCTGCCCAGTTTTAGAAATGTGGAAGTGTTCAGAGCATTATTTCTTGACTACTAGATTACAGTGAATGAGTTTATGTTGAGTATTTTGAGTTCAACTGCATGTTCAATACTTGCTAAGTGTTTGCGAATGAGAATTGCTAAGTAATGAGTTTTAAGCATGATTTGGTACATGTTTGAGAGTTCACAGTGAAAGTGAAAGTAAAGCATTTCTTACAGTAAAGTTCATATTTGAGCATATCATGATTTTAAGTACATAAGTGGCTTAATGTAAGCCTAAGTAATCTTTCAAATACGTATCTATTTTGGAAAATCATTATCTACTTGCAATGAGAAGTTGCTTGATATTTGATCTCCTTTTTATGAGAAAAGAGAAGTTGTTGAGAAACTATGTGCATCAGGTTGCATAAGTTGAGTTGTTGCATGAGCTTGAATTGCATGAGTTATATATATATGTATTTAGTGTGAATAATCTGATGTTTTGGAGGCCTGTTAGGACTATGTCCTTTCAGAAGAAAAGAGAAAGTAAAGAAAGAAACGGACATTGCGATCCGATATGAAGTAACGAGGTCAATATTCCCGAGTTACTAGGTTGGAAACTTCCCGCCAGGCTTGGAATCCTGGTCAGAGGGTGTGCACACTGAGAGTTCGATACCTGATTCCACAGAGTTTGAGAAAAGAACCAAGAGAGTGGTTCTGTGGGCGAGATGAGCATTAGGCCGGCTAGATGCCGAGCCCAGATAGGTCCATTCACATTATGGTGAAGTTCCTACCTCGCCCATGAGTATAAGTAAAGAAAACGAGTCATTGTGACTCTAGAGAAAGAAGAGAAAATCGAGTCTGTGTGACTCAAGTGAAAGAAGAGAAAAGCGAGTCATTGTGACTCTAAAAAACCTCTGTGAACAAGTGTTCCTTGTTACCAAAGAAAGAGTGTATATGTATACTTATCTACACTTATACTATAGCATCGTGTTCATCTTATTGCATGGTTAAATGGTTTGCACGTGTTGCATGAAAGTGAGTTAAGAAACATGAGCTTATTGAGTTATATGATAGCATGAGATTGCTTTTGAGTTATATGATAGCATGAGATTGCTTATTGGGTTATATGATAGCAAGAGATTGCTTATTGAGTTATATGATAGCATGAGATTGCTTATTGAGTTATATGATAGCATGAGATTGCTTATAGAGTTACATGATAGCATGAGATTGCTTATAGAGCTATATGATAGCATGAGATTGCTTATAGAGTTATATGACAGCATGAGATTGCTTATAGAGTTATATGATAGCATGAGATTGCTTATTGAGTTATATGATAGCATGAGATTGCTTATTGAGTTATATGATAGCATGAGATTGCTTATTGAGTTATATGATAGCATGAGATTGCTTATTGAGTTATATGATACCTAGAGTTATATGATAGTATGAGATTGCTTATAGAGTTATATGACAGCATGAGATTGCTTATAGAGTTATATAACAGCATGAGATTACTTATAGAGTTATATGATAGCATGAGATTACTTATTGAGTTATATGATAGCATGAGATTGCTTATAGAGTTATATGATAGCATGAGATTGCTTATTGAGTTATATGATAGCATGAGATTGCTTATTGAGTTATATGATAGCATGAGATTGCTTATTGAGTTATATGATAGCATGAGATTGTTTATTGAGTTATATGATAACATGAGATTGCTTATTGAGTTATATGATAACATGAGATTGCTTATTAAGTTATATGATAGCATGAGCTTGCTTATTGAGTTATATGATAGCATGAGTCTGTCTTTTGAGATATTTGATAACTTGAGTTGGTTGTTGAGATAAGTGATAGAGAAAGTATGCATATTTGATAATTAGGTTGCAATATATAGAAATACTGTTGAGTATGCTAAAGTGTTGTTAAAGTGATTAAGTTTACTTGATCCAAGTGTACTTGATAAATGTTTTCCAAAAGTATATACAGTAGTACTTTACAAGGTTGAGTGGCGTTATACTTAGCTTCGTGCTAACGCGTTATTTTCTACTTGTTGTTTGTTAACCCCTTTTAGGTGGGCCCAGTGTTTGAGTGCGCACAAGCTAAGCTAGTTTAATGTGTAGACTTTGAGTTGTTAGATTCTAGTGTAAAATCTGTTGAACTTTGATGTTTAGATATCACTTGATCTTTTGTTGGTGTTGAACACTGGGGCTTCGTTCCCCAAGTTTATCTTGTAGTTTATTTGAGCTTTGACTCCAGTTAGATTCCCTTTTGTAACCTGTGCAGTCACCGTGGGTGGTGACTGTGACGGTAACACCCTTGTTGGATGGTGTTTAAGTTTTAATCTTACTTTAATCTTGTTTAGTTTATCTTTGAAGGTTAAGTAACTGTGGATTAGTGTTAAGAAAAGTGGGGTGTTACACCAGTGGCCGACTGGCCACTTTCGCCACGTGCAGACAAACAACATAACATATAATTTATTAACCGGAACTGCCGGTTCCGGTTCGTCCATTTCCAAAACCAGAACCGGAACCGTGGTCATGCCTACTACTGATCCTTTTGTACTAAGCAGCTGATCGGATCTAACTCCTCGCATAGTGGGGTCTCTTCCCGATCTGATCCGACCTAACAAGATCTCTTTACTGACCCAACCTGTTAGTTAAGCATCTAATTATCTTAATGAACTTTTGCTCTTAACCTTTAGTGTCCGGCCTCGATCTAAATGCTCGAATGGGGCCCTGAGCCCATGTACTTAGCCCTTAAAGATGAACGTCAAGAATAACGCTAGAGCCGGACCTAATAGCTGTTAGCACATGGTATTTCTTTATACGTAGATGTTTCTCCCTAGCCTCTAGGACCACCGAGTGCATCGAGGACATGTGTCGCACATGCAGACCCTTCGGCCTTTTATTAATACCATTTTTGGTGCTTGATGGGGGACTTTTGGCCAATCTCTCTCTAGAGTACTGATGCGCTCGGGAATCTCCGATCTCTTGAATTAAGTACCCGAGCCGCCATACCCACATTACATAATACCACATACAAATACGTATACCCGAGTTAATTAACCTCATCAATAAGCTATTGAAGTCCCATTTGGGTCTTCCTCTTGGGTATGATCTCTGAGTTTCCTTAGTCAGCTTCAGTCTTTGTGCCAAGGGATTTAACTATGACTATTGTGGCAAAGTCAAGCTTTAATTGGACTTCTTGCTGATCAAGTCGACCAATTAGTTTGGATAAACGGAATCTATATCTGTTCAGAGGCCTCTACCATGTGCACCATGCAATGGTCTCCTCATTGACCACCAAAGAACTTGTGACGATCAACAACTATCTCGTTGCACATCAGTTCATCTACGCGGGCCACACGTCTTTGACTACCCCCCCCCCCCCCCTCTCCCAAGAACTACCATCAACACTTGTTTCCCAATGGGGGTCATCCACTGCCTCTCAACCGGAACGCAATGCTAATCAACCTTGAGGACATGTTCATGGCAATAGATCGAGGAAGACAAGGTCGTGGACGACTGGATGTGGCCATGACTACGTTCCAAAGTGTCAAATCTGCAACAACCTTGGTCATACTGTCTTGCAATGTTATAGAAGATATTCTAAAGCCTCCAGTCCTCTAGCAAATGACTTAAGCTAATGATCTAGCCACCACTCCATTCTCACAGAACTGACTCATGAACACTAGTGATACCCATCATGCCACTCCGGATTCCTCTTTATTACAACAAGTGGAAGAGTACATGGGCAATTACACTCTTCAAGTTGGTAATCGTAAATGTTTGAATATTTAAATGTTTGAATATTTCTAGTATTGAAAACATTTCTATATCCTCTCCCTCTTGTTCCATTGTTCCCTTCATCTGCAAAATCTGTTACATGTTCGGGCTCTAACCAACCCTCTTCTATTTGTCATACATTTTGTCACTGACAATCATGTTTTCTTTGAGTTTCATCGATCTTCTTCTTTTTATTTTATTTTATTCTGAAGGATCTCACCACCAATCAAGTTCTACTAAAAAGAGAAAGCTCGGGGGGGAGGGGGGAGGGGGGGATGGGGGTGGGGGTATACAAACTTCCAATCCTAAAACATGTGGCATTCATCACATCAAAAGCACCATTTGAAGTTTGGCACAACCATTTTGGTCACCCCACTCTTGGGTTATGCACAACATTTGCATCACTATTAAGTGTCAAAATCATTAATACTAATACACTTTGTTTTGCATGTCAACTAGGAAAATCCCCATGATTTCATCTAGAAAGATTCCCAAAGACTTGTTCTACAATATTAGACTTAGTCTACACAGACATTTGGGGGCCATCACCGATTTTATCTAATGAATGTCATCGTTATTTCGTTATATTTTTTGATGACTATTCTCATTATACCTGGTTCTTTCCCATGAAACTACAAATAGATATTTATGCCATTTTTCACAGATTTAGAGTACTAGTTAAGCAAACTTTTTCTTGAAAAATAAAAGTCATTCAATCTGACCTAGGGGAGGGGCTAGGGATATCAAAAGTTAAGCACACTCTTCTCTAGTATTAGAATATAATTGCTCATCGTCAATCTTGTGCTTTTATGCAAATGAGAAAAATGGCGTGTTGAAAGATGATGTAGAAAAAATGAGTGATAGTGAGTGAATGGGTGTACAATGCTGTCCTAGGGTTATGGCACGTTATGTATAGGGGCGGATCCATAAATCTTCTCCAGTGGAAAGATTAAAACTAACGAGATATTATGGAAAAAAAAATGAAACACTTAGAGACCGAGTCATAAATTTTGTTGACTAGAGATGAAAAATTAAAATGTATCAAGATAAAAAATATTTAAAGCAAAATATAAAACATAATTAATTAGATAAAATAGTTTGAATGAAAAACACATTATACATCATTCATCTCACTATTAATATTAAAAAATAAAAAATAAAAATAAAAGAAGAGAAGAAGTGAAAACAACATTAAGTGTTGTAGTTTTCGAACCAGTGACCATTCCATATTCCATATATTATATAGAAATAATGACCTTACTATTTAAACCAAATTAATCTCTACTTAAATTTTGGTGTCTGTGTGTGTGTGTGTGTATATATATATATATATATATATATATATATATATATATATATATATATATATATGGGGTGGGGGAGTGGGTGCGTCCACTGTCCCCAATGTGGCTCCATCAATGGTTATATACAAATTTAATTGCACAATTTAAGTTCAAGTGTGTAATTGGACATTTTTAAAGTTGGGGGGTCTAATTACTTTTACACTGACAGTTGAAGGGTTTTAACCATTTCCCTATGAAATATTATATATAAAACTTAAAGTATTGATTATATATGCAATTTTGTTATGGCCCATCTTTATTAAAGCATCCCCAATAGGGGGATTTTGAATGGTTTTTGTAGGTTGGCTTGCTTGTGTGGAGGAGAGTGGGAGAGAAAAGAGAAGATATTGGGTGTTTGTGGGAGAACTTGATTTTTGGAAGAAATTAAAAGTGGGCTCCACTCAAAAAAAAAAAAGCAACCAATCACACACATCAGAAGCGCCGAGACTGCATGTACTCGTTGGGCGCGTTAAACTGAATTTTTTTTTTTTTGCTTTTCAAATTTTACTTTCATTTTTTTTTTAATCTTCTATCTCATCTCCTCTTTGGTAGTCACACCTTCAAAAACTGCTAAAAAATTATGCCTATTAAAAATGCTATTAGATATTACTTATCTCACAAAGTGAGACCCACAAAACCATCTCACATCTTTTATAAAATATTCGCCCTTTATACCATTTTATAGTATGAAAACTCATAGAATTTATTGCAAGGTAATCATGGGAATTGGGAAAACAGTGTAATGCACAAAATCCGACAGTCTCCCATGTAAGAGCTTGTGATAAATCAACGATTTAAAATGTCAAATTTTCCCCGCCCCTTAATAGAATCACTTTTTGCTTATTTTGACATTATTTATTATGCCTTGAAAAAGTAAAAGTAATTATTTCTTTTTTGAAAATTAAAAATAATTATTTCTATTTAATGGCTATCGGAGTATTATTGTACTCCGATCCGTATTAGTTTTTTCTAAGACATCCTAATATATTTATAGTATCTGTTCAATAATAAAAAATATATTACAAACTAATTATCTTTGATTAGTTCTTAATACTTCATATATTTGTAAATTTATAAAAAAGAAATGTCTTCCTTATTATATAGAAATGTCCATAAATATTACTTTTCGATCACTTTTTTTGGTTGTTAAATTTTTTTGACAATCAATTCAAATCTAAAAAATTTAAAAAAAAAATTATATTGTACTTGTACTACATAGTAAAGGGAGATAAGAAGAAAGAGGAAGGGGAGACAATTTTGATCTGAGTTTCTTCTATCTAGCAGAAACATAAGTTGATAGTCATGGATGGCTTTCGACAATCATGATTAATTTTCTTTTTCTTTTTTTTTTCAAAATATAGATTGTTGTTGGAAATTTTGACCACTGATGGTCAGAAACCCATAAATACATTAGGCGGTGAAATTGTCCAAACTTTTGTTGGTGATTCGTGTTTTCAATTACTTTTAATAGGTGACCATTAATTACGACTAACAACTTATCAGACTCTCAAAGTGGTTAGAACAACAAATTTCAATGACATATTGATCACTTTTCTGTGATTAAATTTTTTATTTTTTTTAAATTTTCATATGTTGTATTGCAACAATAAAAATAATTTATTATATGAGACTAAAAAACACAAATTACAACAACAACAACAACAATAATAATAATAATAATAATAATAATAATAATAATAATAATAAAAATTTCCTAAACTCAATATAGATACAAAAGTTCAATATGCTCTACCCAACAAAGCCAAACTCTACCCTCTATAGGCAAATCAACCAACCCATCACATGTCAAATCCATTCAGATCCAACAAAGTTTCCTACACTATTGAAACTCTTCCCAAAACAAAAATTAGGAAATTATACATTCCAAATTATTATTATTATTATTATTATTATTATTATTATTATTATTATTATTATTATTATTATTATTATTATTATTATTATTATTATGTTTCTTTTTCATTTTCCATGTGTAGAGTAATTTATAGCAAACAATTTTGTTGTCATCATTTCATTCAATAGCCAAGCCTTGGCTCTCCCATGGCGACTGTCGGTTCAACTTCTTTTGGCTTTTAATCAATTAAGTAATTGCCAATATGATATGGATACCTTTTACCCACGTTTCATTAAATTTTCACATTTTAGAGTTGATTAGACTAAATAGTGGTGTGACTAATTCTATTTTCTTTTTTTTGGTATAATTAAGTTGACATACTAATTTTTTTTTTTAATTTACAAGAAATCTCGAGGTGCGTTCTAAGTTAAACTCATTTTATGATCATAACAGGTCGGCAAATGATCCATTTTGAGTTAAACTCATTTTATGACCATAACTGTCTGGCAAAGGATCCGTTCTTAGTTAAAACTCGTTTTATGACCATAGCTGGCCGGCGAAAGATCACAAAGAAGTAAATTAGCCTACGTTATTCATAATTGAATGACTCAAATCAAGAAGACCAATAGATAACTTCCACAAAGAGGCAAATTTATAGTTATAGGTAATATAATAAATAGGAATTATTCTCGAGTACTACAATTCACCATTTCAAAAAATAAAAATAAAGAATAAAAAACAAAACAATTTCCATTTTGATGATCCAAACAAAACATTGTAAAATGTGGACAAAACTTTAGTGCTTTCTGGGGCAAAACCATTTTTACTGAAAATGACAACACAGGCAATTAGAAGATGGCACACAACTCGCATACCCTGCGTGCCGCCCAGTGTTTCAATTCTCTAACCTTCACTTAGGTATCTTTAAGTTTGGTTCAGATTCCTCCGAACAACCATTCGAATCATTTAAGGAATTTTCCTTAATTTTTGTTGTAAATTCATGCTGACCTCACCGTACCTTAGATAATATATCCTTCAACGGTGGGAAATCATCGATGACAATTTATATTGTGGACCTCGGTCCACATAGCATTGTGGACTCTGGATCAAAACGACGTCGTTTGATATTTAAGATTTAACAGATTTCGTAACTTCTCATTTCTCATATTTAAATACAAATTTTAATTTATTCTATGCTTAAGGTACATAATTTCGTAACATGATGTATAGTAACGCATAACACGAGATACATACACATGTTTTCTATTTTACTTATTCTCATATATGATTTATGTAAATAATTTATGTCCTATATGCACAATATTTCATAATACAAAGATATAAAATTTGTTAAATAATACACACAATATATATGTTTTGTGTAATACAACTATTATTCAATTTCATGTCAGAATCTTTATGCTTAAGGTACAGAATTTCGTAACATGATGTACAGAAACGCATAACACGATATACATACACATGTTTTTTTTTTTTTTTTGAAAAAAACACATGTTTTCTATTTTACTTTTTCTCAAATCTGATTTATATAAATAATTTATGTCCTATATGCACATCATTTCATAATACAATACATAAATTCGTTAAATAATACACACAATATGTTTTAATACTAGTCAAAAGTTATAATTAGTAATATATATGCAACTTTATTTTTTTTATACTTGCTTGCAGTTAACATCACGTTTCGCTGAGATAATTCTAGTTAAAACATTTTCAGTTGAACCAGTCATGTAATAAGTTCTTCCTAACATAATTTATTTTATCTATAATTTCCAAAATATTATTTAATAATAGAGTTTATCTCATACATACCTACCTGGCTTCAAGTTTTTCTCATCATTAAATAAAAAATAAAAAAAAATAACCGCACTTGTCTTGGAGCAATTCATACTATACCCCGTTCTTCCAAGTACTCAACATAATTATTACAAAGATTCACTAAGGACTTTTTGAGATCATAGCCCTTTTAAGTAACACGTGCACTAGTTTCGTTAAATTTGATTAAAAGGAACTAATGAAGGTAATTTTCGAGAAGTTGAAACTTGAAAAGTCA
This sequence comes from Ipomoea nil, assembly GCF_001879475.1. Taxonomy (NCBI): domain Eukaryota; kingdom Viridiplantae; phylum Streptophyta; class Magnoliopsida; order Solanales; family Convolvulaceae; genus Ipomoea; species Ipomoea nil. The sequence continues at coordinate 883,409 of NW_017617665.1, forward strand.
CAAAATTTAGAAGTAATAAAACTTGATTGCGGTTGTGTCAAAAAGGGAGATCAATAGTGGAAAATCTCTTTAAATGAATCAATCATTAGATTTGACCAACAAGTACACCATTAGATGGTGAAATTAGGGATGCAATTAAGAGTGCAATTAAATTATACGAGTAATTAAAGAGACAAGTATCTTGTGCTTAGATGACATGTAGTGATTCTACTATATGAGAGGTCATGAGATTGAGCCTCATATTACAAATACAATAGAGTTAATAGCTTTCAAACAAAAACAAAAAAAACATAATTATGTGGAAGATAGAAAATTTCCCTCCAAGCCTTTGGAAAAAAACATAATTATGTGGATATTACTATCAATGTTGACTTGTTCCTAATGAACATTCAATTTAAACTGAATGCATATTCACAAGACACATAATTCCGGCACATGATAAAATTTGAGAAGCAAACAAACATTGTTATATATATATATATATATATATATATATATATATATATATATATCAAAAAAAAACACTAGGTCACTAGCACACATAATTAAGGAACTTCTACTGTTCTAAATATTTATAAGAGTTCATAGCAGAACAAAGCATGTGATATATAATATGAAAAATTGTGTTTTAACACTTTCAACTATATATAATTCTAGTTGATTAAATCACCATGTCATTCTTGTCATCCAATACAAAATATACCCCTAACTTTACTGAAATAATCATCCTTCAGCAAAGTAGCTAGGAATCTCAATTGTGATTTATGTCTTATTTCATACCTAGTCAACCTAAAATTAATTATGATAAAAACCTAGATGTTTTTTTGTTTTTTTATTTTTTGTTTTTTGTTTGTTGTTTTTTTGTTTTTTTGTTTTTTTGTTTTTTTGTTTTTTGTTTTTTGTTTTTTGTTTTTTTTTTTTTGTTTTTTGTTTTTTGCTTGAGGTTCACAATTTCGTGGCTGGAGTTGCAAAAATCATAAAAAAAAAAAATTGGTAAACTTAGGAGTGTATTCTATGCAATAATCAGAAGAGATGAATTAGAATGATTAGAATTACATGATTAAGGGGCAAAAAAAACAAATTTTCCAATATGTAATATATGCTATGTAAGTATCTCTACAGTATTTCTATCCCACAAAAGCAATATAAAGATACATGATAACAACCGCAAACTTGAGACAAAAGGAGAAAGAGATGAAAAGGAGGTGGAAAATAGGAAGAAAATTGGTTATCAACAATTATCAATGGACTAAATTTGGTGCTATATTTTGCCCATTGAGAGCCAATGGAGGAAAACAAAAGGTGGCAGCTTTCTGCATAGGTGTGGGGTACCAAAAGCACTAAAGACTCAAATGACTGAATGAGGCCTAGCCTTAATGTGGCTCACATCCTCCATAATCCCAATGCATATCCTTACCATACATCAATTGATGATAAAGAGAGAAAACAAAAATGATATATCTTGCCAATAACGAATATTACAATATTTATTTTTGTATCAGATCACGAGGTGTCATGAGCATGCCCTAACTGTAGTAGGCATCTTTAAGCCCGTACCATATTTAGACTAATCCCCGTTCGCATTGGGCTGGCCCAATTAAGGCGCAAAGTGCTGGTCAGATTGGTTTTTTCTACGAGAGGGGGTTCGTACTCTCGACCTCTCTTAAGGGACAAGAGTGTACAACCACTCACGCCAACCAAGTTGGTTACAAATTTACAATAATTGAGGGTACACTTCCCCATGGATGAATATGTCAAATTGGTTGGACAATCCTAAGAAAGTTAAGTCAGATTATTGGTTTGCTAACTACAAAATTTTAAATTTGACTCCTAGTGGAGCAACTTATTAGCCTTATTAGTTTGAGCCGATCAACTATGAACAATCTAGACTGATTTATCTCATTGTGATCTTTTGTTAACTAGCCTCACAATGTGCAATTTACCCAGTGCACACCGTTGGATAGTGACTCTTAGTTTCCCTCGTCACCCATAAAAAAACATGTGAAATTTCAGCAACCGGGTTTGGATTTGAACCCAATCGTCCTTAAGAGACTCTGACCAATCAGTGATACTTGGAATCAATTATAACTAGTACTGAAGGCGACTCAAAAGATAATAATATATGCTTGATGTTAGAGTCCGTCTATATTCGATGATTCGTTTATACATAATTCCCACTAAATAATAATCTTACCCACTAAATAATAATATTGTGGTTTTAATAACTTGATTTTTGATCATAACATAACTAATCAATAATTGGAGTTGATCTTTCATCAATCATACCTCCCCCAATCCCCACTTCAACACATATTCCTCAATCCTCATCAATCCCACCTTCCAAATCCCACTTCAACAAACCACATCACTACTATTACCTGCAGACTTTACTAATAAAAAAAATATTTAACTCCCAGCAAAAAATATCTGCTAAGTAAACCAGCTACACTACACCTACATATCAATCAAGAATTTAATGGGATAGGCCTAATCCCAACCAAGGTCTTGTTTATCTGTCTTAAGCTAGTGGTGGAGGGCCACTTTAAGCCTTAGCCCTTTGCCTATAAAAGGGAGAACATTCCAAGCATCCAAGTGTGAGTTGGAGAATTGAGAGAATAATATATAGCAGCCTTGAGAGAGATTCTGTCACAGTTCTCTTTTTCACTTTTATCAACTCGAGAATCTTTTCACTGTTGAACTTCCTTTGAAGGAAATGGTGAGTATATATGCAGTACTTTTTAAATTTCTTTAGAAACAGGATGGGTAAATGTTAGGTGTGAGAGTTAAACCTTGGCCACAGTGAAAAAACCCATCATTTTCAGAACATAGATGCATTCATGATCTTTTGTTTCTTTTCTTTTTACAATCTGAATCTTTTGGGTTGAATATTGTGATAGGAGAGAAAGATGAGTTGGACAGTTGCAGATGCTGTGGATTACAAGGGATTCCCAGCTGATAAGTCTAAAACTGGTGGATGGGTTCCTGCTGCACTTATTCTAGGTTTGTCAGCTATCTCTATACCTATATATATTCATATATATTCTTCATCATCATATATACCAATAAGACATGATGAATTCTTGATGAGAAAATAGTGATTTTTCCAATCTTTTGTTTTCTTTGTCAAAGTATTACTATGGTAGATCATCTCAACTTATAATACGCACTGTAAAATTGATGTTTGTCATGACTCGAATACAGTTAAGAGACAGAAAACTGCTAGAAAGATTTTCTATCAGTTAGTGTCCAATCTAGAATCATAACGGGCCATGGTTGATAAAATCCTTGAATTTTGGTTGATGTTTTTCATGACTCAAATACGGTTAGTAGGCAGAAAATTGCTAGAAAGATTTTTGATCTATCAGATAGTGTCCAATCTAGGATCGTAAGGAGTTCGTGGTTGATAAAGCCCTTGAATGTTGGTTGATCATATATGTGATGCAAGAACAGACATGGCTGTTCTGAAAGGTTATACTTATTATCATGCAACCTATGTTGATGTTTGAGTGGACAGGGAAGGGACAGGGTGGGCAAGGAGGGGTAGGGGGTGGTGTGGGGTGGGGGGAAGAGGCATGTTAGTTTGAATGAATGTGTGAAGGGGATTAAGAGTTGGTGGTTCATGCAAAATCAGAGATAGGTGACAGATAGAAAATAGTAAAATTATTAAGTTATTTTGAGTTTAAACCTGTAATCTTCTATTTGAAAGAGTCACAGTTATAGTGCTCAATAAGAATATTTGATTTCACCTTTTTTTTTATATAATTTAATTTATATCTTTTACAAGATTTTTTTTTTAAAGTAACAATAATTTCAAATTAAAGGATGTCATGAAATAATGTAATCTAGCTAGTTTAATCTAGTACTAGTAGTTATCTTTCCCTAATGTTAGGAATGGAGAATATGCTTATACTATTACAGGTAGGACCACTAAAGCAAATGTCTTCCATCATTCTGATAATGGTATCATGCATGTGTCACTCATTTTGACAGAACATAAATTAGAGAGAATATTGTTTGATTTATTGGAATTCCTAAATCCTATGCACTAGTCTATTCAAAATAATCACATTTCGCGATTTATCTCCTGTATAATTTGTCTGAAAAAAATTCTTAAATTTAAGATTAAAATATATGTATTTTCAAAGAAATTATTTGTGTTTATTTAATTTTTAAAGTTTTTTCATTTTATTTTAAAAATAAATTCTTGAATTAATATGAGTAATTAATCTCGAGCAGACAAATCATGTCTAATAGTGATAAATTAATGATTAGTGATTAAAATAAAAAAAAGTGATTCTATGGTACCGATCAATACTAATGTCAATTAATCGATCAATAACATGGGTAAATTAAATATATTATTTTCTTTTGTTACATGATAATGTTACATAATGTATTATCGGCAGCGATATCAATAGTATATGATTGATATAATTTGGTATACCATTTTTTGTCTTGTTTAAAAGCCATCTACATACATAAAGCTCCACTATGATAAATGTGAATAAAACTTTCATGCACTTTAGGCTTTCCATATTAAATTAAGTTAAAACTTTCCAAGCACCAAAAGCGGTCACCATTTATTAAAGCCTAATAAATCATGCTTCAATAATTAATCTTTTGAAGCCATGAACTTTTACTTTCCATAACCATTTATTAAAGCCTAATTAATCATGCTTCAATAATTAATCTTTTGAAGCCATGAACTTTTACTTTCCATAACGGTGAACTTTTGGTCTAGTAACAAACGGAGGTTACATGATCAATTTAAATGTCACAATTGTGATATTTAGGAATTTGTTTTCTCATGACTAAGTCGCTATTCCTTTCAAAAAAAAAAAAAAAAATTGCTATTTTATTTAAGAGAAAGCCCGTAGCCCGCACTAGCTTAAGTTGTCATAGTCTGCACGGGCTTAGTTCAATCGTTTAATAGGCAGTATTTGAGAAAGAGACTAATTAAGGTTCAAACGTCGACAGTGGCAGTGTGGAGATTATGTTCAAAGTGGACTAATCCCTTGTGTGTACCGGCATTTGACACTGTCTACTAAGTTATTGAGTCACCGTGATTTACATCCTCCCAAATGCTCTATCAGACTTAAGTTGTCATAATTGGTCAACTAAAATTGAAAAGCTAATTAGACAGTTCTTTTCGGAAACTAAGTTAGGAATCTTATGGCTACCAAATCATTTGCTCTGCTCGAACAATTCAATTGGGGCTACCTCATGATTAAACCTCTATTAATTTAGGGATAGAAGAAACCTATAAAACTTATAAGAAAGTATTTTTTTATCCTATGAGATTCTACTTAATACGAACATAATTAATCTCGGTAATTCTACTTGAGTGATTAACGAAACCTTTGGTTACACAAAAAAATAAAATAAAATAAAATAAATAATTAGAATTTTATTTTTGAATTAATGGTATTGATTATTAATTCATAATCATATGCTAATATAATGTCTTCAAAAAACAAAAAAACTAATATAATCGAGTAGAGTGTAACATTTCTAAATTTTTATAGGAATTGAAATTGTGGAGAGGCTTTCCACCATGGGAATAGCTGTGAATCTTGTGACATACTTGGGTGGGACTATGCATCTTCCTAGTTCAACCTCAGCCAACATTGTGTCTGACTTCATGGGCACTTCCTTTCTTCTGTGCTTGCTTGGAGGTTTTCTTGCTGATTCTTTCCTCGGAAGATTCAAAACCATTGCAATCTTTTCCGCTGTACAAATGCTGGTATGCTTCAATTCTTGTTTCAAGGTTTTTGCACTTTAAGAATCTATTACCTTATCGAGTTAACAAACTGTTTAAGCTGATAGTAAAATTACACATTTATATGTTGACTTAAACTCATAACTTTTTGATATGTTCTGCATCATTCTCAATTAACAATTCAAACGCAAACTTTTGTCAGGTAGTGTTTGATTAACTAAAAGTTTAAATTGATCATAAAATGTAATTACGCATTTATGTGTTGATTCAAATCCAAAACTTTTTGTCTGGTTGTCTCAATTAACAATTCAAATCCAATACCTTTTTGTCATGTAGTATCTGGTTTAACTAAAAGTTTTAACTGATAATGAAACTGTAATTAGATATTTATGTACATTGATTTAAACCCATATCTTTTTATCTGGTTCCACCTGTATATTTATGTTTTATATATTATATGCTCGATATCACCATTAAAATTGTTTTGTTAACATTTGGTGAATTAGGGGACTGGCACTTTAGCATTAGCAACAAAACTCCCACAACTAAGGCCATCACCATGCAATCCTCACCAAGCTTGCCAAGAAGCCAATGGTTTTCAAATGGGGATTCTATACCTAGCCCTCTACCTCATAGCCTTGGGCACCGGCGGCCTGAAGTCGAGCGTCTCCGGCTTCGGGACCGACCAATTCGACGACAAAGACGAGAAAGAAAAGGCACAAATGGCGTATTTCTTCAACAGGTTCTTCTTCTTCATCAGCATAGGAACTCTCACTGCTGTCACAGTGCTGGTGTACATCCAAGATGAAGTTGGGAGAAGTTTGGGGTATGGGATTTGCTCCATTGCCATGGTTGTCGCCATTGTTGTGTTCTTGTCGGGGACTACGAGGTATAGGTACAAGAAAAGCTCGGGAAGTCCGATTGTCCACATATTTCAGGTCATTGTTGGTGCTGTTAGGAAGAGGAATCTGGACCTCCCCTATGATGTTGGCATGCTATATGAGACCACTCCCGAGCCTTCAAGAATTCATCACACTGATCAATTCCTGTAAGTTTATACACATAGTACACTTGCTAGATTCCTTGCAAAAGTAATGTTTTTTGGTACATAAATTACACTTATTTACTAGGCATGACCATAGTTCTGTTTGAACCAAACCATTCATATACTCGCCAAGTTCGTAGGCTGTTAGACTTGATAACTACAAGGTTACAAGTTCGATTCTCATCAAGAGCCGCTTATTACCTTTCTTGATTTGAGCCATGCTGCTTTATCTTTTGGTGTTTTGCTGACTAGAGTTAGAGCTGTCAAAGTACGTCAAAGCCGTAGGCTGGCCCGCACCCACCCTGCACTGGGACGGGTTAGGGCCAGAAAAAGGAGGGTTCGCGAAACAGCGGGCCTAGCCCACTAAGACTCACAGCACACGCAGGTTAACTCGCCAGGTATGTGGGCCTGGCGAGCTGATATGCAAAAGCCCGCTAGAAATTAGGCCCGTGGTGGGGTCGCTTTGACCGTACTAGCTAAAGTCACAAGGCTGGATATTTACCTGTTTTGTAAGTACTAAATTGAAGTTGTGTACAATGATATGTAGGTGTTTGGACAAGGCTGCAATAGTTGCAGAAGGGGATTTTGAGGAGAATATCAACGGTGGTTCATCATCCCCAAATCCATGGAAGCTAAGCCCAGTGACAAGGGTGGAGGAAGTGAAAATGATGGCTAGACTACTCCCAATCTGGGCCACAACCATAATCTTCTGGACAACCTATGCTCAAATGATCACATATTCAGTCATCCAAGCCACCACCATGGACAGATCAATGGGGAGTTTCAAGATTCCGGCAGGCTCCCTCACCGTCTTCTTCGTAGCTGCCATTCTCATCACCTTGGCTCTCTACGATCGCATCGTCATGCCCCTTTGGAAGAAATGGAAAGGAACCCCAGGTATCCCATCCATTGACTCATAAGCCTCAACTAAATGTTTAAACTAATAGTTTCAAAAACACTTAGTAAAGTTCGTGGCATTTTCAGACAAATTGGTCAGATTGTTGACTTAATAACTACACAGTTACAACTTTAATTTCTTGAACGGTCTATTAACCTTCTCGGTTTGAACTGGTCCACTATAAACAATTTAGGCTAGTTGTCTTTTGCTAGCTATGGATAGTAACTGTGGGTTTTACTCAGTCACTCAAAAAAACATTTAGTAAAAGGTTTTTCATAGTCCTATATACTAAAGAAGTTTCTCCACCATGCATGCAGGCTTCACCAACTTGCAAAGAATTGCACTAGGCCTTGTTCTGTCAACAGTAGGAATGGCAGTATCAGCCCTAATAGAGAAGAAGAGGTTAGCAGCTGCAAATTCGGAGGGCCGACACAACTCAACCTTAACCATGAGTGTGTTTTACCTAATCCCACAGTTCTTCCTGGTCGGATCTGGGGAAGCCTTCATGTACACCGGCCAGCTCGATTTCTTCCTCACCCAATCCCCAAAGAGCATGAAAACCATGAGCACAGGCCTCTTCTTGACCACCCTTTCCCTCGGTTTCTTCGTCAGCAGCTTCCTGGTATCTGTTGTCAAGAAGGTGACGTCAGCTAGCCATGGCGGCCAGGACTGGCTGGCAGATAACATCAACTACGGACGCCTGGATTTGTTCTACTGGCTTTTGGCTGGTCTGGGAGTGATTAACTTTGTTGTGTACCTGATTTGCTCGATCTGGTTTAAGCCCAGGAAGAATAAATCTGCTGTAGAAATGGAGACGGTGATGAATGGGAATGGTGAAGAGAAGTGTTAGTTAGTTAGCGTTTCTTCTTCATTATATTCTTCTTCTTTTTATGTGCAAAAACAAAAAACAAAAAAAGAAGAAGAAATTTAGGGGTGAGTTTTTTAGTTTCTAGTACTGCAACGACAGTGTACATAGAGGAATGATGCTGTGTCTTTTGGCATTGTTGTCTCTGTTTCTGTATTTGTGTTTGATCAATTTCAATGGAAGTGTGTTGGAATATCAATTATTATTTTCCGTTTTGTTGGTAACCATCTTTATAATCATGCAAGTGTTCCCAAATTTTTGGATTTAAAAGGTTAAAAGTATTCTATAAATTGATTCCCCTGTACATGGGTAGTTTTCCAATAACTTCAAGTTCTTCATATTATTGCTGGAAGCCTGGAACAAGACTTTAAGGTGATCGGTTGGATCAACCGAGGTAACCTTGCAGGACATGGATGTAGTCCTTTTGGCAATGGGTTGTTAATGGGAGGTTGCCAGTCTCTCATCTTGTTCTCATTTTTTTCATGGTTGATTCAATTCTGTCCAAGCAAGAATAGGTCAGAGATTCTCTGTCTCTTGTTTTGCCAAGACTATTGGCCACTTTTGCTTTTGTAGGTCTTTGTTTTTTGTGTATTTTGTTTGTTTCTCCCTTAACTTTTGTTGTGTTTTCTTTTCATCTGTTACGGTTCAGCGCAGCCTTCCTGGGTTGGGACTAGCGTGCAATTGTAATACCTATTAGGACTCTATCTTCTAGTCACATTAAAATTTTTCACTTTGTATATTCATTGTATTATTTCTAGTATGACTAAAACTCTTTAAAGCATCCACACTAGTGAATAATATGGGGTTATTTCTACATAAATTTTTTTTAACCAGAGTTAATAGCTGATTTGAGGTGGGGTTAATTCAAAAATATTTCTCCTGCAAATTAAGGCATAATGTCAGAAATTAAAAATAAATAAATAAATAAACAAAGTAGTGAGACGTAGAGTTGCGTCTCACTGACCACCCAACGGGGCGCGTGTGCGACACGTGCCCGGCTGGGCGACTCTCAGTCTTTAATTAATTTTTTATTTTTTATTTTTTTCTTTTCTGTTTGTTTAATTCATTGTTTCCATTTCGTTTTGTTTCACTTCTTTTCGTTTCCATTTTTTTAATTTGTTTATTTTTATTGTTTTAATTTTTTTTATAAAATACCAAATTTAATATTTTTTGAATTAAATTTTGGTTGAGCATATATGGAGCAATTACAACGGTAACTAATTTAACCGCTTTGTATTTTAATTTTTATGTATTTTAATTTATTTTTAACCGCTTTGTATTTTAATTTTTATGTACTTTAATTTATTTTTAACCGCTTTATATTTTAATTTTTATGTACTTTAATTTATTTTAAGTAATTAAATTTAATTATCTTTTTATTTTATTTTGTTTTAACAATTCCAGTTTGCATATTTTGCACATTTCCAGTATGCATGTTGGGGTAAAATAGATAAAGAAATAAAATATAAATTTATAAATAAAATAGATAAATAAATAATTAAAATATAGTGGGTTAAATGGTGGAGTCCACAAAAAACTGAGAAAAAAATTTAAAACTGATGTGGAAAAGAGTTATTTGTGATTGAGTGAGATAGTGGAGAATGAGGGGGATGATGGGGCCCACAAATAACTCCTAAAAAATTCCAACTGATAAGGATGCTCTTAGAGCAACCACACAGGGGAGCAAGTGGCAAATTGTTGTGTGGACCATGGTCCACACAATGTTATGTGGACCATAACAAAAAGTACATTTTTAATATACTAAATGTACATTATTTTTGTACTGAATGTACATTATACAATATAATGTACACTCAGAACAAAAATAATGTACATCCCCTTAATACAATGTACATTATTTTTGTACTGAATGTACATTATTTTTGTATTGAGTGTACATTATTTTACAGTAGACAAAATATGGTCCTCACAACTTGTGTGGACCATGGTCCACACAATAATGATTGGGAGTAAGTGGGGAGAATGCATTACTTTTATTATATTTAATGCTTACATGGATGGATGAGAGATAGAGTGGAGAGAGAAATTTGGAAAGCTTCCGCAAAGATGGGGAGAATGGCAGCATGGTGGGACCTAGCAAAAAAGGAATCAAACGTGACAGTCAATCGTGGCTGTCATGAGTGCACCCAGAGGGCGCGCCTGGCTATCATTATTATATATATATATTTTATTTATTTTAAAATCGGTTTTGTTTTTTTTTTCTCTCCCCTCCCACATTCTCGTTCCTATTCTCCCCACATTCTCCCCAATTGATAATGTTGCTCTTATATCCCTATAAAATATAAATAATAGTCCATTTATGTATATTGTACAATTCAAGTATTCAATAACATTTATTTTTCTAGAATTATTATTCTTCTCAGATATATTGTTTTCATCTGGCATCAGCAAACCTAAAAGATCCATGAATGCCAACCCAACCGCCACCGCCAATGACACTGCGCTGCCACCAAGGCACCAACCACCGGTGACTCAGTGTCCTCTTCTCATACCCTCTCCGATATATCCTTCACCCTCCACCATCCATAAATACCCTAGAGATACCCATCACTTTGTATCCATAAAACTTACATCATCTAATTATTTATTCTGGAAGACCCATCTCGTTCATTTTCTTTGCGGGCAAAATCTCAGTGGTTATGTAGATGGCACATTTCCATGTCTAGCTTCTTTTATTAAGTATTCGGATGGATCTTTTGTAATAGCCAATCCTGCTGCTCAAAATTGGGTACGTCATGATGCATATATTTTGTCCATGCTCATCTCGTCTCTATCCGATGAGGTTATCTACATTGCAGTGCGCCATACCACGTCCCAAGCACTGTGGTTAGCTATTGAAGTTGCCTTTGGGTCCTCCTCTTGGACACATTCTTTGAGTCTCCTCAATCGACTACAGTCTTTGGGCAAGGGAGACTTCACAACGAGTGAGTATATTGGCAAAGCCAAGGTTTTAATTAGACTACTTGTCGAATCTAGCCGACCAATTGGATTAGATGAACAAAATATATATATGTTCAAGAGCGTCCGAACTTAGTATCGCGCAATGGTTTCATCATTGACTACCAAGGAACCTGTCACCATAGATCAATTCAATGAATACCTCACTGCACATCAGTTTATATATGCCGATGATGTCTCGTTAGTTGCTCCTCCAGCCCAACCATCAGTACTTGTTGCATAACGAGGACCAACCACTGTCTCTCTGCAACAACAAAATTTACTTAGCATTGTGGTCGTGGACATGGAAATGAAGGAATTCGAGGTCGTGGACGCGGGCGGGGTTATGTTCCAAAGTGTGAGATCTGCAGCAATCTTGGCCATGCATACTACTCTATAGTGTTACCAGAGATACTCAGGTACTCCCATTCCTCAGGCAAATCTGACTATGCAGATGATCTAGTCACCGCTCCGTTTTCTCAAAATTGGCTTCCTGACACCAAAGCGACACATCATGCATGCCAGTCCAAACTCCTCTTCATTGCAATCAATGTGGAAACCTACTGATAGGCATATTTTACACTCATATTTTAGGTACATCTTTATAATAATTTTGCATTAGTTATTTAATATTATCTTATAATTAATTCTTTTTATATATAATATATAAGAATACATACTACATTACTACGTACCGTACTAGTTTATACATATATATATGCATTGTATATACATATATTATTTTAATATTATTTTGGTCCAATTCTTACCCTAAGACAAAAGAAACAAAATATGATGAAGGACTTTTATTATTAACATTATTGCTTTGCTTCTTTTCTTCGTACAGGTTCGTGTAGCAGCGGAAAACGTCAACTTCAGCGCAAATAATTACGGAGAACAAAATTAACGGAACAATGTCGACTTCAGGACGTGAGGCACAAAAGTAGGAAAATAGGTGGTAGAGGTTAATTGAGTCTATTTTAAAAATACTATAAATAGTAGAAGTTTCCTATTGTAAAATGTTCATTCTTCCCCTCTCAATTATTCTGTAAAGCTGTTATTAATGTCCATTCATTGCTAATTTCTTTAGCTTGGTTTAGTGAATTGAAGCCCCGGAATTGATTATGCTGTAAGATTATTTATTTATTTTATTATATAATTTTTATGCATTTGGGTATTAAATATTCTTCTAACCTATTTGATATAATTCTTTGCTATATTAGATAATGTTGTGCTACAAATTATTCTAATATTCAGTAGCAACTGAGGTTAATTATTGACGGCTTAGTGATAATTGATTTCAGGAAGAATATTTTCCTAAATTAAATGCAATCGCTTGTGCTTGTGTTATTTAGTTTGTCGGTTTTCCTAGTTCCTATTGCTGCTATTAAATTAAATCTATAGCGCTTGTCTTAGGTTATTTAGTAGTTAGGGGTAATTAAACCGCGTGTGCTTTAGTTACCTACAACTAAGGGAAAACGGAAATGAAATAATTTCACGATAAATATTCAATTGCATATTAATTGCTTTATGAATCAATGATCAGTGTTATATTCCGGTGGTGGATCTTTACTAACCAAGATTTTCTATTCTGAGTGTTTTCAATATATTGTTTTAATTGCTTCATTCGTTTATTTTCTTTGATTATCACCTTCATACCAAAACCCCCTTTACTTTAATTTGAACACATACATTAAACTAGTTACTCCTCGTGGGATCGATCCTTACTCCCGCTACTACGTTTGTAAGGTTTTAATTTGGGAGCCTACGACAGCTCACCAAATTTTGGCGCCGTTGCTGAGGAGATTTTCTAGCTTATTTTGTGTTTATTTATTTATTTATTTCTTTATTTGTTTTTCATTTGTCCCAAAAAAAACATTTAAAAAAATCTTTTCTTTCGTTACTTTTACATAAATGCTGCAATATATTTCTTTTTTTCTTATGCCTATAACTCGATCTGCTAATAAAAAAAATCTTGTCGTACTATCCAGAAATTGAAAGAACTATACGCAGGTGGAAGAAACAAGCTTTGAGAAAATTGGAGTTTAGTGATCTGGCTACCAGTTGTACCAATTCTGATTTAGAAGAGGAACCCATGGCTCAAAACCAGACTTTAAAAGAGCTTGGAGCTCCAAATTTAGCTCAGCAACCTTTATGCATCAATTTTCCCGCTCTGGATGCTAATGTACAATTCGAACTGAAATCTGGATTAATTCATCTTTTGCCTTCTTTTCATGGACTTGCAGGTGAAGACCCTCACAAACACTTGAAGGAATTCCATGTGGTGTGTTCAAGTATGAAACCCACAGGGGTTACTGAAGAACAAATCAAGTTGAGAGCCTTCCCATTTTCTTTAAAAGATTCAGCGAAGGATTGGCTATACTATCTACCTCCAGGGAGCATCACCACATGGAATAACCTGAAGACAGCGTTCCTTGAAAAATATTTCTCATCTTCAAGGGCGGCCAACATTAGAAAGGAAATCTGTGGTATAAGGCAAAACAATGGAGAGTCATTGTATGAATATTGGGAGCGTTTCAAAAAGCTTTGTGCAAGTTGCCCACACCATTAAATTAGTGATCAATTACTCATTCAGTACTTTTATATGAAGGACTTTTTCCAATGGATAGAAGCATGATTGATGCTGCAAGCGGTGGTGCTTTAGTTGACAAGACACCAGACGCTGCAAGAACTTTAATTGTAAACATGGCTGCAAATTCTCAATAGTTTGGCAATAGAATAGTCCAACCGTCTAAGCAAGTGAATGAGGTAAATATTTCTGCTCTTGAACAACAAATTTCTGGTTTAGCTACTCTTGTTCGTCAATTAGCAGTATGCAATATGCAAACTGTTAAAGCATGTGGAATTTGCTCGGTAGTTGGGCATCAAACTGATGCCTGTCCAACTCTTCAAGAAGAACCTATTGAACAAGTCAACATGGCTGGAGGTTTTCTTGGACAACCTCAAGGTAAGTATGATCTGTTTTCCAATACATATAATCCTGGATGGAGGGATCACCCAAATCTTAGCTATGGGAACTCACAAGGGAACCAGTTTGTTCAGAATCGTTCCAATTTTCAGCAGTACAGACAACCATTTCCTTCAAGACAACAACCAACCCAAAGCTCTAGCTCAAGTATGAATCTAGAAGATATTGTTAAATCTCTTGCTACTAACACTTTGCAGTTTCAACAAAAAACACAACTATTCCAACAAGAGACAAGAGCTAGTATTCAAGAAACAAAGGCCAGTATTCAAAACTTGGAAAGACAAATGAGCCAACTAGCACCTACGGTAAGTCGGTTAGGAGCACAGAGTTCTGGCAAATTACCCTCACAAATGGTTGTTAATCCTAAAGAGAATGTAAGTGCAATTAATGTTGAAAGTATGTCGCTGGAAAAGAATGTTGATTTAAATAAAGAAATAAGTGCAGGAATCATTGCCAACAATAAAGAGAAGTCCCAAGGTAAGCTTTCTTCTTTTTCTGATTATGAACCAGTACCTCCATTTCCTCAAGCTCTTTTAGAACCAATAAGAGAAAACTCAAATAATGATCTGTATGAGACCTTTCGGGAATGTGAGGCTAATAAACCATTTTTAGAATCTATTAAAAAAGTACCTCGCTATGCAAATTTTCTAAAAGAGGTACGCACTATGAAAAAGAAACTAAATAATGAAAGAATTGAGGAAGTGAAAGTGCAACAGAATGTCTCTATGGCTAGTCAAGGCAATCTTCTTGAAAAGTGCAAAGACCCAGGTATGTTTACTATTCCATGCACGATAAGTGGGGTGAAATTTGAAAATGCTATGTTAGATTTAGGAGCTTCTATTAATGTCATGCCATATTCTGTTTATGCTTCTTTAAATCTTGGACCCCTGAATAAATCCAGTATAATAATTCAATTGGCTGATGGATTTACTACATATCCTAGGGGTGTGATTGAGGATTTGATTGTTGAAGTTGATAACTTGGTTTTTCCTGCTGATTTTTATGTGCTTGATATGGAAAATAATAATCATATTTTGTTAGGAAGACCATTCTTAAAAACTGCAAAGACAAAAATTGATATTCATAGTGGTATGCTTACTATGAAGTCTAATGGTAAACTTGTGACATTTAATATTTATGATACCATGAAATCTCCTAGTGATGATAATTTTGCAATTTTTGTTGATTCTTTGAACTTTGTTACATTTGATGAAATTGCTTCGAATGAAAAAGAAAGAAATAATAAATCATCTTTGAGTACTAATCTGCATGAATGGACTGTTTCTTTGAATACTCATAATCATCGAAGGTACTCAAAAAGACGATGGAAATTTAAAGAAATATCATAAGTCGAGCCAACGACGATAAACAAAGGCGCTGCTTGGGAGGCAACCTAAGGTGTGTTTGTTCCATTTTTTTTTTCTTTTATTCCATATTCTCATTCAATAACCCTTTTTCTGTGCTTTTTTATTCAACATTGGGGACACTGTTGATAATAAGTGTGGGGGAGGGAATTTAGTTTTATTATTTGTTTGCTTATGTAAAAATTTTCAAAAATTTTCACAAATATTTTACTAGTATTTTATGCAAAATAAGTATTATTTTGAAAAAAAATTATATTTTCCTTTCCTGAAATTCATAATGTAATTGAATAAATAGTTCGGCAAAATGTGATTAGTTTGTTAGCATTTCTTGTTTGATATGTAGTGGCTATATTAAGTAAGCAATAAACCTGTGAGATTTTGAGCCTTTGACTGACACTTCGGTCTTATTTTCTTTCTATTGTGCGATTTCTTCCATAATTTTGTTTCTCTAGAACTTGCCTTGATTCTCTTTTAAAGCTAATTAGACCATGCATGATTCGAGTGTGATTAAGACCATTATTTGATCTTAAGCCTCATTAGCCAAATAACCGGTTTGTCCTATGATTTATTTCCCCTTGTTAACCACTTTGAGCTTTATGGCCATTCTTTTCTTTATTTTGAACCACAAGCCTTTTATATCTAAAAATAATGCCTTCACCCAACTGAATAACTAGTGGAGCAAATTTTGGATTATGCTTGAAATCTACGTGAGTTTGTGAAGAATAAGTGTGGGGGAGATCACTTACTTTTTGAGAGTGGGGCGGGTGTTGCATCCTCGTTGCCAATTTGGTTTTGGCCTTTTATGGAAAAGAAAAAAAATGAAGGCAGATCATCATAAAAAAAAAAGTATGGAAATTTGAAAGAATGAAATGAAAAAATAGAGAATATATGTTTGAAAAAGAAAAATATTGCTGAAAATTTATGAGAAAATGAGAAAGAATCAGCAATTGATTTTGAGTTGAAGTTACGTCCAAATAAGTTAAGCAAGGGAATACTGAGGAAGAATTCTATATTTTTAAGAATGATAGTCATGTTGAAACCTCAATAGATTGTGTTTTTGAATGGAAATTGAGGGTGTTGAGCAAGTATCTTGGATTATTTGCACATATTTTGCTCCTCTAGTTTGAAGTTTTTGCTTAAGCTACTTTCCTAAATATTCTCTACCTTAACCCTAGCCCCATTACAACCTGTGGAAAGTCCTTATGATTTGTGTCATGCATGACTCTTGTAGTGGTGATTGAGAAGATATGCAAGCCTATGGTAGAGCAATTTTATAGGAATGAACTTGAGTGAAGTTTATACCCATCAAACACTTGAGTGATGAGTGATATTCCTGTGAAGGCTTACTTATTTAGTCCTCTCAATTTTCAGACAGGGGTGCTACCTTATTAATTACAGGGTGCTTCAGATTGTTGTTCATGATATGTTATGAGTTTTGGGAATTTCATTTTAATTTACTTTGCAAATAATATTTTTGCTTGGGGACAAGCAAATGTTTTAGTGTGGGGGAATTTGATAGGCATATTTTACACTCATATTTTAGGTACATCTTTATAATAATTTTGCATTAGTTATTTAATATTATCTTATAATTAATTCTTTTTATATATAATATATAAGAATACATACTACATTACTACGTACCGTACTAGTTTATACATATATATATGCATTGTATATACATATATTATTTTAATATTATTTTGGTCCAATTCTTACCCTAAGACAAAAGAAACAAAATATGATGAAGGACTTTTATTATTAACATTATTGCTTTGCTTCTTTTCTTCGTACAGGTTCGTGTAGCAGCGGAAAACGTCAACTTCAGCGCAAATAATTACGGAGAACAAAATTAACGGAACAATGTCGACTTCAGGACGTGAGGCACAAAAGTAGGAAAATAGGTGGTAGAGGTTAATTGAGTCTATTTTAAAAATACTATAAATAGTAGAAGTTTCCTATTGTAAAATGTTCATTCTTCCCCTCTCAATTATTCTGTAAAGCTGTTATTAATGTCCATTCATTGCTAATTTCTTTAGCTTGGTTTAGTGAATTGAAGCCCCGGAATTGATTATGCTGTAAGATTATTTATTTATTTTATTATATAATTTTTATGCATTTGGGTATTAAATATTCTTCTAACCTATTTGATATAATTCTTTGCTATATTAGATAATGTTGTGCTACAAATTATTCTAATATTCAGTAGCAACTGAGGTTAATTATTGACGGCTTAGTGATAATTGATTTCAGGAAGAATATTTTCCTAAATTAAATGCAACCGCTTGTGCTTGTGTTATTTAGTTTGTCGATTTTCCTAGTTCCTATTGCTGCTATTAAATTAAATCTATAGCGCTTGTCTTAGGTTATTTAGTAGTTAGGGGTAATTAAACCGTGTGTGCTTTAGTTACCTACAACTAAGGGAATACGGAAATGAAATAATTTCACGACAAATATTCAATTGCATATTAATTGCTTTATGAATCAATGATCAGTGTTATATTCCGGTGGTGGATCTTTACTAACCAAGGTTTTCTATTCTGAGTGTTTTCAATATATTGTTTTAATTGCTTTATTCGTTTATTTTCTTTGATTATCACCTTCATACCAAAACCCCCTTTACTTTAATTTGAACACATACATTAAACTAGTTACTCCTCGTGGGATCGATCCTTACTCCCGCTACTACGTTTGTAAGGTTTTAATTTGGGAGCCTACGACAGCTCACCACCTACACTGAAAACAACACTCTTTAAGTCGGTAATGGTACATGTTTGAATATTTATAGTATTGGAAACACTTCTATATCCTCTACCTCGAGTCCCCTACAATTACAAAATGTTTACATGTTCCAAAACTCACAAATTCTCTCCTGTCTGTCAAACGTTTTGCCACTGACAATAATATTTTCTTTGAGTTTCATCTGTCCTTTTTGTTGTGACGGACCTCACCATCAATCAGGTTCTACTTAGAGGAGAGAGCTCAGGGGGACTAAACAAACTTCTGGTACAAAAACCCATGGCATTCGTCACATCCAAATTATCACCAAAAGTTTCGCACAACCGTTTTGGTCACCCTCATTCTAGAGCCCTACATCAAATTCTACATCATTTTTCAGTGTCAATGTCATCAAGTGATAGTAGTAATTCTCTTTGTTCTGCTTGTCAACTAGGGAAATCCTCACGATTTCCTCTACAAGAGTTACAACATCTAGTTCGTTTGGTTCTTCCCCATGAAACTAAAGACAGACATTTGTACTATTTTTCCTTGGTTTCAAGCTCTAGTTGAACACACATTTTCCACCAAAAATAAAGTCATTCAAACTGATCTATAGGTGGTGAATACAAGAAACTTGGAGAACTTTTTATCAATCTTGCTTGGGATTAACCATCGCCAATCTTGTGCCTACACACACTAACAAAACAGACGTGTTGAGAGACTTCACAGACACATTGTTGAAACATGCCTGACTTTACTTGTCAAAGCCTCTTTCCATACTAGGTTTTGGGCATGTGCCTACGAAACATCAGTTTTTTTTATTAATCGTATGCCCTCTATAGCCTTAAATAATCTGAGCCCGTATGAAATCATCAACAAAAAAACTATGGACTACTCTTTTCTCTGTGTCTTTGGTTGTTTATGTTTTTCCTATCTCTGTCTCTACAATCACCACAAAATAGAGTATCGTTCTGCTCCATCTGTCTTCCTAGGCTACCGAGAGCCTTTAAAAGGATATCATTGCTTGAATCTACATACTAGAAAAATTTAAACAATTCTCCATGTTCGATTTGATGAGTGCATTTTCCCTTTTGCAGCTAAAATTCCTCCATAGGTTTCTACTAGACTCAGGATGCAACACCATGGGCTGTCGTGCACGTACAAAGCAAACCGGGGAGCAAGAAATTCGGCACATCCGTGTCGCCGACATGTTGCGACCGCGTTGACTTTCTAGTGTGTGACACAACCCATACATGGGGGTGTCACAGTACCAACCGCGACAACAACATTCGACACAGGCGTGTCGCCGCCGTTTCGTGACCGTGTCCCAATCTAGTGAGAGACATGGCTGCGACACGCCTACGATACACCCATGTCGCCGACCCCACTTCTCATCCGGCTGATTTTGATCCCATTCCACCTCCAGTTGATCCTACTAGGCTCGAACGTCCTAATTGCACTCATCCAATGATCCCAAGGCACATGACTCGTGATTCCACTGGTAACAAAGCCTTAAGTGCTTGTGTTGATGACTTAGAACCCACGTGTCACTCCCAAGTTGTGAAAAGCCCTAAATGGAGGACCGCAATGGATGAAGAATTTAATGCACTACTGCACAACAACACTTGGAGGCTAGTTCCACATGAACGAAATATGATTGTGATAGGATGCAAATGGGTTTACAGAACCAAAAGAACAACTGTTGGTACAATTGAACGATACAAAGGAAGACTTGTTGCGAAAGAGTTCAATCAGGTTGAAGGTGAACGATACAATTTTCCCACCCATGTCTACATGAAGCAACCACCAGAATATATTGACAACAATTTTCCCACCTATGTCTGCAAACTGCAACGATCTCTTTATGGTTGGAAACATACACCACATGCATGGCTTAAACGTCTTCAGGATTGTCTACTCTCAATTGATTTCAAAGCATCAAAGACTGATGTATCTCTATTTATTTATTCTACTGCTAATGCTCACATTTATCTCCTTGTCTTTGTTGATGACATACTAATTATGAGCAGGAGCAACACTCTCTTGGCTTATGTAACGAGCAAACTAGTTGATGTTTCAAAATATGATATATGGGGCCACCAAGCTTCTTCTTAGGGATTGAGACAGTTTAGAGCAAGGGGGCACTTCTTCTATTACAACGGAGGTACATGCTAGAAATACTCAAAAGGTCCGGGATAGAACACCAAAAACCAATTTCCACATCGATTCTAGTTAACAACAAGCTAAGTGCATCAAACTCCTCTCAACCGTATGAAAATCCAACATAGTATTGTAACATAGTTGGGGCACTCCAATATCGCAGCATTTGAATGTTAAATGTTAGAATATGTTAAATGTGAAATTATATATATATATATATATATATATATATATATATATATATATATATATATATATATTGAAAATAAAGAAACTAATTCATTAATCATAGGCTGAAACGTTTACAATAAAGATCAATGGAATGGTTAAACATTCATTACAGTCAGACATAGAAACAACTTTAGTAGCAATGCTAAAGAAAACTTGATTTACAGACTCTTTCACAAATTTGAAGCTGGATTCTTTGGAGGATTTTAAAGCTTCTTTAATGATTTGGTCAAACGTACCCAAGACTGACAGTGGTTGAATAGTCTTGCACACCACCTGAGTATCTATTTCCATTCTTCTATCTGTTGACAATATCTTCATCAAGCTGAACCACATATCATAGTTCAGAGGAGTCTCTTTTTCATTGTCATGTTTGTCACCCATGATGAGATTCACATACGTCATGACCAATTATATCGTTTTAGCTTTATGAAAAAAGAACTTTCCAAGTAAATGAGAGGAAGTAAGTCCTCAAAACAACGAGAGGAAAAACACAAAAAACGGCAAACAAAATTAAACCAGTAAAACAAAGTAAAGAGAAATAACCGTGTGAAGGCGGAGAATGAAAGAAAAAATGGTGAAGGCAAAGAAGACAATGAAGGCGGGGGTTGTCTGCAATGGAGATGGCGACAGGAGAAAGACGATTGGACGCCGCCTCCGATCCGCTTGCTTCACGGAAGCAGCGCCGCGTGAAAAGTTGAGTAGTCGAAAAGCGACTATATATATATATATATATATATATATATATATATATATATATATATATATATATATATATATATATATATATATATATAATATAATATAATATAATATAATTCATTCATTGATTCATTCAAATCAGACGTATTTAAAATATTATGAATATATATTATTACGTGTAATAAATCATTCCGACTTTTGAATTTGTGATTAATTTTAATACTCCGTATTTTATAATGTTATAGTCTTAAACATTTGAATATGAAAAATAGTTGTTGTTAACATAATTTTTTTAATTGAAAAATATATAGAAAATGAAAAAATAAAACATAAAATAAATAGCTAAATCTTCAGAGTACCAACAAAACCTTACTATGAACTAGGTTCCAACATAGTTTAAGCAAAGGCCCTATTTGGTAAAATAGTTAGCCTATAGGCCAATTTTAGCTTATTTGACCATTATTAGTTGTTTGATTTGGTTTAAAATTCAATATAAGTGATTGATTAATTAGCTTTTTGTACTCCAAAATGCTAAAATTCAAAAAGCTGCTCAAAGAAACTTTTCAATTAACTTTTTGAGAAAAGAAATTATACCAAACAACTATCTGTTGGAAATTAGATACAAACAATGTCTGCGAACCTGGGAGTTGATAACGTCGGGCTGTGGAGGTTTACAAGGTTGGAAATAATTTGGCGAGACAAAAAGGTATAGGAACTTAACAGTTAACACCGTATCGTGTTCGAATGAACACTTCCTTAAAAGTTATTCCCGACTTACCACGGGTGCTTTCGACCGGTAGCAAAGGCACACTCTGTTTGCACTTTGGCAAAGCAGTATTACAGCTCAGACGTGAGAGTATTATAGCAGGAAGAAGGTTTTTTAAGCTTGGATTTCCTTTGCTATCCAGAGGAAGGCTTTTATACTGTTAATGGCTAACAAATTTCCCTGCACTGCTATGTTAATGCGCAAAAGGCGGAGAAAGATGACCACGCACGTTTGCAAGCTGAAGAAACGTTTTGCGGACAAGAAGTGGTCTAATACCGCAAAAAATAGGAAGGAAAAAAATAAAGGCTGAAGATAAAATGTTGCCACACCACCACGCACGTTTGCAAGCTGATGAACATTCTGCGGACAACATTTTAAAAGGGAAGCTCTTTTCTATTAATGATTTTCAACAATCCCCCACACATTTATAGAAAATGCTTAAAATAATTAAGTCTGAGCAACACAAAGTCGGTCTTAATGTGAGTGATTTAAAATCTTGAACTGACACGTAGTGACACTGAGTGAAACAAGTCTTGAACTCTTCGTTTGGACAAATTTTGAACTCAATTGCACACACCAACTTTTTATTTATTTATTTTTGTTTTAACACACGTGAGTCAAAGCCTTGACCACCGAGCCTTATTTTGTCAAGTCTACCTCAACATAGACCACTCTTTTAGAGCTACACAATTAATAGGACTAACATCATTTCACTTATGTGAGTCTTTCCACGACCTCGTCATGAATTCCCCACCTCACTAAATTCAAGCCCATTTCCTTTGACGTCTCAAGGGTGGCTTTTCAGTTTAGCCCTTTTGTGAGAGGATCTGTAATATTCCTCTCAGAATTCACATATTCCATCGTAATTACTCCGGTCGTAATTAACTGTGTACAGACTCATGTCTGACTCTTATGTGCCTTCTTTTCCCATTATAGGCACTATTTTTCGCGACACAAATGGCCGTTTGCGAATCACAATGCAACGGCACTGAAGGTGTTGGACACCCCCACAGTGGTATGTCCGCCAACAAATTCCTTAGCCATTCTGGTTCTTGGCTTGCTAGATCAAGAACTATGAACTCAGCTTCAATAGTTGATCTGGCTATGCACGATTGTTTAGTTGATTTCCACGACACTGCTGCTCCGCACATAGTGAACACATATCCGCTAGTGGAGCTAGCATCGTCACCTTCATTTACCCAGTTCGCATCACAGAACCCTTCCATCACTGCTGGGAATCCTACATAGTCAAGACCCCAGTCCAGAGAGCCTCTGAGGTATCGCAGTACCCTATTGAGTGCATCCCAATGAGCTTTACCTGGGTTGTGAGTATAGCGACTGAGTCTATTCACTGCAAAGGCAATATCAGGCCTAGTATAATTCATTAGGAACATTAAACTTCCAATAATTTTGGCATATTCTCCTTGAGATATAATTTCCTCCTTATTTTTAAAAAATTTGATACTTGGATCGTAAGGGGTTTTAGTCGGGTCCACATCAAAACTATTGAACTTCTTTAATAGTTTTTCAGTGTAATGGCTTTGAGCCAAATGATAACCTTTAATGGTTTTTGTAACTTTTACCCCAATAATCATGTCGGCTTCCCCTAGAGCCTTCATATCAAATTTGGTACTCAAGATCCTTTTAGTTTCAATGGTTGTGTCAACATTTGAACTAAATATCATCATATCATCTACATAGAAACATATAATCACAACTGTAGACTAAATCTATTTCGTATATAGGCAAGCATCTGACCGGTTAGCAGAGTAACCTAGGTCTAATAAAGTATTGTGGAACTTTTCGTACCATTGTTTAGGGGCTTGCTCCAAACCATATAAAGACTTTTTGAGTCTACATACCTTTCGTTCTTGATACCAAGTTCGGCACACCCAGGAGGCTGCTCCATGTAGATTTCTTCTTCCAAGTCACCATTAAGGAACACAGTTTTTACGTCCATCTGGTGAACTAGCAACCTGTGTATTAAGGCAAACGCAAACAAAACACGAATGGTTGCAATTTTTTTACTGGTGAATAGGTATCAAAGTAATCTTCACTAAACCTCTGAGTATAGCCTTTGGCTTCAAGTCTGGCTTTAAACCTTTCAATAGACCCGTCTGGTCTTAATTTCCTTTTAAAGATCCACTTGCAGCCTACTGGTTTACACCCTTTTGGGAGATCTATTAACTCCCAAGTGAGATTTGACTTAATAGAGTCTAACTCACTTTTTATTGCTTCTTTCCATAATGTGCAATCAACAGATCTCATAGCATCGTCAACATTTTTCGGCTCTTCTTCTAAAACTAACTGACAAATAAAATGATCACATATTTCATTTATATCTTGCAATTCAGTCATGTAAGTAATGAAATCTGAACCAAAACTTTTCTCAGTTCTTGACATTTTACTTCTTCTAGGTTCACAAGAATCATCTAATGAATTAGTAAAAGGAAGACATGCAGGTTCACCAAATTGATAGCTATTATCAGTTAGGTTATGAGCATTTTTCAACGGAAATATGTTTTCGAAGAACACAGCATCTCGTGACTCACATATAGAGCGATCTTTTAAACACATAAATTTGTAGGCAGCGCTGTTTTCAGCATTGCACACAAGTATGGCATCTAAAGTTTTAAACCCTATGTTGGGTCTTTTGAAGGATGGAAGTCCCACTTTGGTTAGGCACCCCCACACATTGAGGTATTTTAAGTTGGGGGCATGCCCTTTCCACAGCTCATAAGGGGTTTTCTTAAACCCTTTGTGGGGAACCCTGTTCAATATGTGATTAGCTGTTAACACAGCTTCCCCCCCCCCCCCCCACCCCCACAGGGAGTCTAGAGCACCTACACTGATTAGCATTGCATTGAGCATTTCTTTCAGAGTTCTATTTTTCCTTTCTGCTATTCCATTTTGTTGTGGGGTGTAAGGAGCAGTTACTTCATGAATAATTCCAAACTTTTCACACATGTTTTTCAAAAAATTTGTTTCATATTCACCTCCCCTATCAGAACGAAGTCTTTTGATTTTCTTATCTAATTGATTTTCTACTTTTGATTTGAAAATCAAGAATTTTTGTTCTGCTTCGTCTTTTGTTCTTAACAAGAAAACTTTTGTAAAGCGGGAAAAATCATCAATGAAAGTTATATAGTACCGCTTGCCACCTCTACTTTCAGTACTCTTAAAGTCAACTAGATCATAATGTATCAATTCTAAAACCGTAGTAGAACGTGAGTTTACAACAAAGAATGATTTTCTAGCAAACTTAGCTTCAACATATACTTCACATTGGGAATATGAGTCAGTAGATATATTTGGCAATAAACCCATACTTTTTAGTCAGTCTATTTAAGCAGTTTAAGACAATATGACCTAGTCTACCATGCCAAATATTTACTGAGACAGAAAAGTAAGCAGAAGAAGCATTATTATTATTTGGGCCATGCCAATTAACAACATCATGATTTGGTTTAGACCTAACTACGTTTACATCCAACACAAAGAGGCCATTACGTAAATATCCCTTCCCAAGGTATTTTCCCCCTCGAGTCAAGACCAGACGGTTAGACTCAAAAACTAACTTAATCCCAGCCTTATTCAACAAGGCTCCAAAGATTAAATTTCTACGGAGGGTAGGAACAAATAACATAATTTCTACTGTTCCACTACCCCTTACCTCAGAAACGCTGGAGTTCCCCATGAAAACTTGTTCTCCTTCAGTTGACACGAACTCCTTGAACATGTCTTTGTTGGTGCAGAAGTGACGGGAGGCTCTAGTGTCTACCACCCATTCTTCTTGATTTTGTACTATGTTGGCTTCAGTAATAACAACTACAATTACCTCGGTATCTTTAGCATTCTCAAGTAAGTTAGCTTGACTTCTTGGTTCAACATTATTCGCCTTCTGGAAATTATGATTTTGAATTCCTTTGCGATGATAGCACTGTGCTGCACGATGGCCTTGTTTCCCACAAACGAAGCATGCACCACTTTTCCCCCTTTTATGGATTTTTTCATTTCTGAAGAGCGGTGATCATTGTTGTTGGGCATGTCGTTATTATTATTATTTTTTTTTTTTTGTTTTGACCTCCGTGCTTCGCCCTGTTCTAATTGAAACTAGATTCAACAATATTAGCTTTAAAGTTTCCAGGATAGTTAACCGACCTGTTTTCGCGAATTGAAGCTTCAATATTGATGGATTTCACCAATTCTTCCAGCGTAGTAGCATTTGTGTTATGCTTCATTTTTTTTGGAAACTTTCCTAGGAACCAGGTAATTTCTCTATTAAAGCAACACACAGGAATGTATCATTTACCTGGGTACCTTCTGAGAGCATATCTGTGACCAAATTTTCATATTCATGGACCTGCTCCAACATTGGTTTTGAATATGTCATTTTGAAGTTGAGCCATCGTGCAACAGTGTATTTGCGACGTCCGACATCATCCGAACCATACTTGTTGTGTAGAAGATCTCAGAGAGTTTTTGCGTACCTTTGTTTGGAGAAGAGATCAAAGATGGAGTCTACCATGTTTTGAAGTATAGTTTCACGGACATATTTGTTGTCCTTGTCATATTTCAGGCGAGTTTCTTCAGTGATTGTATCTTCCTTGGCAGTGGATGCGACAGTAGCAGTATTCTTGTCCGAGGCTGCGGTCTGCGATTCTGAAGGCTGAACCGAAGTGGACGAGGACTGCTTTGTTGAAGCTGGTGAAGTCTGGACGAGAAATGGCGCAGGGTCTTGAAGCAATACATAGTTTGTCTCATTCTGCTCGAAGTGCATGAAGATCTTCGCTGACCATCTGCGAAAGTTGAGGCCATTGAGTGGCTCAAGTTTGGCGAGATCAACAGCGATTTTGGTTATAAGTGAAGACATTGTCATTGGGAAGATAGCTTTTAATTGTTGGAAATTGGATACAAACAATGTCTGCGAACCTGGGGGTTGATAACGTCGGTTTGTGGTGGTTTACAAGGCTAGAAATAATTTGGCGAGACAAAAGGTATAGGAACTTAGCACTGTGTCGTATTCGAATGAACACTACCTTAAAAGCTATTCCCGACTTAACACGGGTGCTTTGACCGGTAGCACAGGCACACTCTGTTTGCACTTTGGCAAAGCAGTATTACAGCTCAGGCGTGAGAGTATTATAGCAGGAAGAAGGTTTTTTAAGCTTGCATTTCCTTTGTTGTCTAGAGGAAGGCTTTTATATTGTTAACGGCTAACAAATTTCCCTTCACTGCTATGTTAATGCGCAAGAGGCGGAGAAAGAGGACCACGCACGTTTGCAAGCTGAAGAAACGTTCTGCGGACAAGAAGTGGTCTAATATCGCAAAAATATGAAAGAAGAAAATAAAGGCTGAAGATAAAATGTTGCCACACTACCACGCACGTTTGCAAGCTGATGAACATTCTGCGGACAACATTTTAAAAGGGAAGCTCTTTTCTATTAATGTTTTTCAACACTATCAGCTAGCAACTAATTTACCAAACACTTTTCTACAATCAGCTAATGTAATCAAATAGTTATACCCTCTAATTAACCCAATCAGCTAACAGCCATTTACCAAACATGCCCAAAATCTTTTTTAAGGTTCTAGCAGAACCTTCAAGGTTTTATGACTCATATAATTTTGAACGGCTAAGAAATAATGTTTATAGCATGCATGTTTGGTATAGGGGAAGCACAATTTCTTTCCCACTTACTTTCAAATTAAAATGTAATACATTCACAATTTGGTGGAATATATTGTAATTCCATGGACTTCCCATTTTGAGGAATTGAATCCATAGGGATGTGGATGAGATGACGTCTGTTTCTTCTAGTTTAATCAGTGATCTTAGATCAAGTATTGAGAATGCAGTTACCTTAAAACCTATGAAGGAGTGCTTTGTCGCCCTTTGAGATCCTACCCAACACAAACAGATTAGTCTTATTAGTGTGCCAGTTTGGTTAAGCAAACCTGTCGTCTTACCATTTTTTTCTTTTTTAGGAATTGAAAATCCCAACTCCCCCTACAAATTGCAATGTCATGATATATGAAAGAAAAGTTAGATTGTGAGGACTAAGTTAACCATCCCTACCAATCTTACCTCCTCCCGTAGGAATTGTAATTCTATGAACATTTTGGTCTTTATACAACCCATTCACTTTTAATTCCCATATAAACCAAGTAAAGTACAAAAAAAAATAGGGAAAATGGCACTTTTTACCCCTGAGTTATA
Organism: Ipomoea nil; assembly: GCF_001879475.1. Lineage (NCBI taxonomy): Eukaryota > Viridiplantae > Streptophyta > Magnoliopsida > Solanales > Convolvulaceae > Ipomoea > Ipomoea nil. Next base: position 912,041 of record NW_017617665.1, read on the forward strand.
TACTTATAGCACTTTTCCCCCCTCAATTATTTAGGTAAGCACATTAGCCCCCTCAATTATTCTAAAAGTGGTGTCTTTTCCCCCTAATATATTAAATTGACATTTATACCCTTAAAGTAAACATTTTATTTATTTTATTACTCCAACAAATTATTGCGTATACGTAGGGATGACCACGGTTCGGTTTGAATTGAACCGGATACTAAAGCAATCGAATTAATAGTTTACGGTTATAATTCAGATCTAGAACCCAATATTTAAATGTCAATTTATTAAAATTATGTATCAAAAAAATTGAATCTTGAACCGTGAACCGGCGGTTCCGGATCTGATTCGCGATTTTGAACCGTCTTTATTTTAAAATTTTATTTTTTATTTTAAAATACTCTAAATTCAACAATAAATGTATTTTATTTTTTCAGTTCGGAACATGAACCGTCCGTTCCAGTTCACGATTTTAATAAACTCTAAATATCGAATTTCGATTCTAAATTGTAATTGGAATATTTCGGTTTGGTTGCTATAGTGTTTGTTTAGTTTGAACCAAATTATGGTCATAATTTGTTGAAAAAAAAAATAAATTAAATATTTAGTTTAAGGGTAAATATGTCCATTTAACATTTCAGGGGGAAAAACAGCCACTTCAATAATTTAGGGGGAAAAAATGCTATAGGTATATAATTCAGGGGGAAAAAGTGCCATTTTCCCAAAAAAATAAATAAATAAATAAATAAATTCATAGTAATTCTATTCCCACCAATCAAACAATAGAATTTAATTTTCTACTTTATTCAATTCCCACATTATTCCTTCCCATGGTATTACAATTTTTTTTTTTCCTATTACAAATAATTAAATGCTTCATTATTGTCTTAGAGCCTTTTGAAACCAAATTGATTTTTTTTTTAAATGATGAGAAAAACTTACAATCATTATTCAATGGTGTATAATAAATAAACTCTGCTAGCTACAGTGTAATAGAAATCAAATTGGTTTTGGTGGTTGATGTTATGGACGGTACCAGGCCACTATGTTATTTATAAAAGTTACTTTTCATTTGTCTTTACTATACGCTAAAAATTTTGCATAAATTTGTTCCCCATTCAGCTCCTTCTTTTTCATTTTGGAATATTATTAAAAACTTAACTCTTCAAGTGACTCAAATTTATGAAATGACAAATCAGAGATGCTATGATTATCAAATCCACCATTTATTATAAAATAGTCAAAATTCTCTTCTTCAAAATGTTGAATCTCCAACTACAAAGCCCCCTACACGCCGACCTAACAGAACATTGGAGGATATAAATCAATGGCTGAGCAAACAGGACTAAATATCGGTGCGCACAAGGGATCTGTCCATTTTGGATATAATTCTTACACTGTCGCTGCCGAAGTTCAAACTTTGATCTCTTCTCCCAAATGTTGCCTACTGAACCAGTAAGTTAATCCCGTGCGGACAAAATAATATAATAGTCAAAATTCTCGTTAGAAGAATGTGTAGGATTACTTTTTTCTTTCTTTCTTTCTTTTTGCCATGATAATGTCTCTATTATAAGATATAGGCATTAGCTTAGTCAACTACTACGTCGCATGTCCCTAGCTTCCCACCTAAGTTCCAATGGCATTGGAAGAAATCTTTTGGATGGCAAATAATGCAACAAAGTCAACAAAAAAGCAATAATTTTGTTGACAGTACAATTATATTGGTTTTGAATATGGAAGTCCAAAAGAATAAAATTAACGGTTGAGATGCAGAAGGACAGAATGCCATTCAAGTTCAATCTTCAGGGTGGATCCAATTTTTTTTTGAGTGGGAGTGAAAGATTAAAACAAAAGAGATATATAATTTGAACAATAAAAATAAAACACTTGAAAACATAACTATAAATATTGTTTGATATGGGAAAAAAATAAAACTACATCAAAACTTTATAAAAAAAAAATTATTCATAACAAAATATGAAACATAATTAATTTGATAAAATGATTCAAATAGAAAACACATTATAAATCATGCATATCACTTTTAATATAAAAGAAGCTAAGGTTTGCACATCTTATATTCTAAAGAATAAAAATGAAAATATCACTATTTATATTTTAAAAAGGCCGAGAAAAATAATGTAAAAATCCAAGGAAAACAATGTGATTCATAAGATACATATTATGCAGCTGCAATTAACATATTATGTACATGTAGTTAATTATTAACCGTTTATATTTGGTTAACTACAAGTACAAAATGTGAAAGTTATTTTTGGACCAAGATAAAAAAAATGTAAGGTAAACCTTGATCCATGGTATAATTAATTTGTCTTCAACGTGTTGAGGTTTTGATAAGTTGTTGATTTAGAAACTTTTTGTCAATGACCTTGTGTTCTAGTGGCATGAAGTGGTTCTTCCAAATGGGAGGGATCATGGGTTTGAGTCTCAGTTGGGGTGACTCTTTGTGACTTTCAGTAGGTTGAGAAAGTAGCTATGAACAGATAGTACATTGTGATAGAGTCAATAGTACTCAATATATATGTATAATTCATTCAAATCAGACGTATTTAAAATATTATGAATATATATTTGAGCATCTCCTATAGTTGTGATTTTTGATAATTTTTGCAGGTATGATTAGGAAAAAGAAGATGAGAGGGAGAGTTTTTTGCAGGTATGATTAGGAAAGAGAAGATGAGAAAAAAAAAAAAAAAAAAAAAAAAAAAAAAAAAAAAAAGACTCCATGCGGGCCTCACATTTACAGACAAAACATCAATCCTACTGCAATAATCTCATTTCTTCTCTCTCACCACTCTCCCTCTTCCACATCATTCTTGATTTCTCAAAAAACCCACCAAAAATTATAGGTGAAGATGCTCTTAGGTCTAACAAATCATGCCAACTTTTGAATTTGTGATTAATTTTAATATTTTATAATGTTTTTTTTTTAAAAAGTTACTGACTCTATTACATTGTAGTATATGTTCCCTATTGAAATTCAAATAGAAGTTCAACCCGGGTACCATTAGACCACATAGTCCTGGTAATATTTTATAATGTTAAAGTCTTAAAAATTGAATATGTAAAATGGTTGTTGTTAACATAATATTTAAATTGAAAAATATATAGAAAATGAAAAACTAAAACTTAAAATAAATAGCAAACCCTTCAGAGTACCAACAAAACTTTAGTATGAGCTAGGTTCCATGAGTATCCAACATAGTTTAAGCAAAATCCATATGGTTTTATGACATAATTTTGAACGGCTAAGAAATAATATTTATAGCATGCATGTTTGGTAGAGGGGAAGCACAATTTCTTTCCCACTTAATTTCAAATTAAAATGTAAAAAATTCACAGTTTGGAGGAATATATTATAATTTTGTGGACTTTCAATTTTGAGGAATTGAATTTATGGGAATGTGAATGAGATGATGTCTGTCTCTTCTAGTTTAATCAGTGATCTTGGATTAAGTACTGAGAATGCAGCTACTTTAAAAGTTATGAGGGAGTGTTTTGCCGTCCTTTGAGATCCTACTCGACACGAACATATTAGTCTTAGTGTGCGAGTTTGGTTAAGGAAACCTATGGTCTTACCATATTTGTTTTGAGGAATTTAAAATCTCAAAACTCTCCCTAAAATTTGCGATTTCATGATATAAGTAAAGTTAGATTGTCAGGACCAAGTTACCCCTCCCTACCAATCTTAACTGCTCCCCTAGGAATTATAATTTTATGGATATTTTAGCTATCAAAGGACTTGTAGCCAAATGGCATAGTTGTGATTTTTCAAATGAGAGGTTTTAGGTTCGAACCCCAGTGTGTGTGAGCAACTAATTAAACGCTCCATTATTAATGTCTTAGAGCATTTTGAAATCAAATTTATTTTTCTTTTTAGATAATAAGAAAAATTGCAATAATTATTCAATGGTGTGGTTGATGTTATGGACGGTATCAAGCTTTGGGGTTCGAATTTGTGATCTCACGTATGAAAGAGCCACAATTATACCGCTTAACCACAAGATTTTGGCAACTCTTTTTTCATTTTGGAATATTATTAAAAACTTTCAACTCTTTAAGTGACTCAAATTTATGGAATGACAAATCAAAGATGCTATGATTATCAAATCCACCGTTTATTATAAAATTGTCAAAATTCTCGTTCGAAGGATGTGTATGATTACTATTTTTTCATCCTTTCTTTCTTTCTTTTTGCCATGATAATGTCTCTATTATAAGATATATGCATTAGCTTAGTCAACTACTACGTCGCATGTCCCTAGCTTCCCACCTAATTAAGTTCCAATGGCATTGGAAGAAATCTTTTGAATGGCAAATAATGCAGCAAAGTCAACAAAAAAAAAAATAAAAAATTTGTTGACAATTATGTTGGTTTTGAATATAGAAGTCCAAAAAAATAAAATTAACGGTGGAGAAGCAGAAGGACAGAATGCTATTCAAGTCCAATCTTCGGTGGATCCAGAAACTTTTTCGAGTGGGAACGAAAGATTCAAACAAAAGAGGTAGTTTGTAAAATAAAAATGAAACACTTAGAAGAATAGTCATAAATATTGTTGGAGTGGGCGAAAAATCAAAACACATCAAAACTTTATAAAAAATATATTTATAACAAAATATGAAAGATAATAAATTTGATAAAAAATTATTCAAATAGAAAACGCATTATAAATCATACATTTCACTATTAATATAAAAGAAGGCGTGCACATCTTATATTCTAAAGAATACAACTGAAATATCACAATTTATATTTTTAAAATGCCAAAAAAAAAAAAAAAAAAGACAATGTAAAAATTCAAGGAAACTAATGAGATTCAACTCTTTGACCTTTCCTAAGTTAAGGCATAACTTAGCATCTTTCTTATCTCATCTTTTGATTATTTGTATTTGTATATTTTATTTATATCTAAACATGTACTATACACACACAAGGGATATTATATATGGGGATAGGGTGGGAGGAGGGGAGCAACTGCCTTCAGTGTGGATCCGCTCTTACCAATCTTAATATATAGATCAAAGTAATTTGGGTGGTTAAAAAAAAAAAATTGTCACTTATTAGGTGAGAAATTAAATATGAAATAAACTAATTAATAATGATAAGGCAATGGGTGTACTTGATTTTGATATTGAATGCATTCTGTGGCTATTTCATGTACTTGAGAATAACTAACAATTTAAAATTATACAATTGAATGGATATGGTTTGATGAATGTTTGCTTATTATATTCATTAAAATAATAGTATTTAAAAACATTTATAAATATGCAATTATACAATGTTTTTAAAATATAAAGGCGCGCTATACAAGTTGTTATACCATGGACCAAGGTCCATCTTTTAAGGTGGACCCTGATCCTAAACAATGTATAAATTGTGTATTTTAGTATTGAAATTGTGAACTTTTAGAATATAAATTGTGTTTTAAGTCAAAACACATAATAGCTGTAGAAGGAAATTTGTGAATACAATAAGAATATGTTAATATCATGTGATTGTAGTATTTGAAAAGAACTTGTAAATAGAAAACAAGGTAATCATCAATTACATATATGTTAACATTGTGCATTTTGTAGTATACAAATTATGAATTTTTAAAAGGTAAATTGTGAACATTTAGACTCGAGTCACTTTACAAGGTGAACCTGGGTACACATAATAAATTAAACATCTTGTGATAAATAAGACTAAATTATATTGGGGCGGGAGCATACGAGAGGCCCAAGTTGAGGCATATATGAGAAGGACTAAGGGAGCAAGATAATTTATATCGTGGACCAGGATCCACAATGCTATGTGGATTTTGGATCATAACGACGTTGTTTTGATATTTAAGCTTTAATAGATTATGTAGTTTCTCGTTTCTTATGTTTCAACACAAATTTTAATTTATTCTAGGTATGTACAGAGTCAATACTGTTAAGGTGTACAGAATTTCATAACACGAGATACAAAAACTTACAACACAGGACATATATAGATGTTTTATATTTACTTATTCTCAAATATGATTTATGTAGATAATTTATATCATATAAGCACATAATTTCATGATAGAAGACATAAATTAGTAAAGTATGACACACAAAATATGTTGTGTGTTACACAACTACTAATCTATTTCAGGTACAGAATCCATATGCTTAAGGTACAGAATTGCATAACATGAAATACAGAAACGCATAACAGAAGACACACACATGTTTTATATTTACTTTAGTTCAGGTACAATATCAATATTTTTAAAGTACAGAATTGTATAACATAAGTCACAAAAATGCATAACATAAGATACAAAAACGCATAATACAAGATACAAAAACGCATGTTATATTTACTTTATTTCAAGTACAGAATCCATATGCTCAGGGTATAGAATTGCATAACTTGGAGGGTGTGGTTGAGTGAAAGAGACTCATCCATCCTTAACTAAAGGTCAAGGGTTCGATCCTTGATTTTGAGAATGGAGCAACCTTAAATCTCCAGGCCAGTTGTCCCACCCAAAAGAGGTACTTACAATTCAGCGAGGGGATTAGTCACTGTCCGATGATGAAAACCCTGGGTATACCAAAAAAAAAAAAAAAAAAAAAAATCTCTATAACATGAGCTGAACAACAAACGGTAGCCTTCAAAACGACATCATATAGGATCATTGTAAACCCTAGTCCACACGGCATAACAATTGAAGGTGTAAAGGTTGGGCCTAAAAAATTAAATAATATTTAAATTACTTACACATAATAAAATTCACTAGTTATATTAAAATATAAAATAATAGAAATATTCAAATATAATAAATTTTTTAATGTTTTTAAATAAACTTATTAGTTTAGAACTAAAAATAATAAAAAGTTAGTGAAAATTCTAGAACTTGTATAATTAATTATATACTAGCACTTATTATACTATGGGGGTGTTTGGTAAATGGTTGTTAGTTGATTGGGTTAATAGGTTTAACTAGTTGATAACTTTAACTGATTGTAGAAAAATATTTGATAAATTGATTGTTAGCTGATAGCTGATTACATGCATTACCCTAGCTCCCCACCTAAGTTCCAATGGCATTGGAAGAAAACTTTTGAATCGCAAATAATGCAGCAAAGTCAACAAAAATTTTAAAATTTTGTTTACTAATATACTAATTTAGAAAAATCATCAAATAGATTCGGAATTAATGACCGTTTTGGTCCATCGACTATGTCGTAATTATCAAATTAGTCATCGGTTATCAATTTTGACTAATTAAATCCTCAACTATTGATTTCGTAACTGATTTGGTCCTCCATCAAACTGATCGAGGACCAATTTGGTAATTACGGAAGACCAAATTAGTTACGAAATGAATAGTTAAGGATTTAATTGGTAAAAATTGATAGTCGATAACTAATTTGGTAATTAGGCTATAGCCGAGAGACCAAAATAGTCTTTTTTTTTTTTTTTTTTTTTTTTTTTTGTAACGAAGGAGGGGTGACCCGTAAGAAGACTACAAGCACGGCTACTGCCGGCCTACCCAAGGAGTACTCCGGCCATTCACTCTAGCGCCAAGCGCATCTTCCCAAATGATGTCTTCAATGATCCGAGGCTTGTCTGTTAGCTCTTCAAGCCCCAACTCGTGGAGGAGGGCAGCCACTGCTAGACGATCAGCCACTCTGTTCTGTTCGCGAGGTGCATGCAAGATACTCAAAGACTCAAAGCTCAGGCGTTCTTGATTCAGATGACGGCGAAGTGGCAGAGAAGATAGAGAGGTAGCCGACTTCTTCGTCTTCTTCAGTGACCACTATTTTTTTAAATAGATATTTTTTTATTTTGTATTTAAAAACAACACATTAGCAAATTTCACCCATTTTAACCCTAGATTTAATGGCTTTTTGACTTAATTGTAACAATTTAACAAGTTATTAGTGTAACTAGTAATTGTCCCGTGCGATGCACGGAATATTATTAATTTAACAAATTTACCAATTAAATTTTTGTCCTCTAAATTAGTAAAGAAAGTAATGGTTGTGGAAACATAAAAATGTACTTGAGTTCTTGAGCTCATAATTAGTTTGATTAAAAATGTAAGTATAACTATACTATACAATGTAAAATTTAATATTTTTAAAAGTTTAATTATGTTATTATTATGTTGATTTTAAAGTTTATTATTAATTGTATTATTATTTGAATTTGAATTTTTTAAAAAGAATTTGAATTTGAAATAACTACTTTAATTATATAACTAACGTATTTAAATAAAACTTGTAAATAAAATAACAAACGATATTTGTCGGAAATCTCCACCAAAAACTTATTCATTTGAAAAAGATTACTTATGTAAGAACTATATTTATTTTATATCTAATTTCTCCTATTTATATATGTGGAGTCCAATTAATTATAATTGAGGTTTAAATGAATATATACACAAATTATAATAAATATAAAACTTTACAAATAAATTTGAACACAATAAACTGTTTTCCATACTTCATTATGCTTTAATATATACAGAGATAGAGATAGAGCTATAATAATAAAATATAATTTATAAAATATAAATACATATAATAACTTCAAAAAAAATATGTATAAATACATCTACCCACACAATTAATAAAGATAATAAGGATAGAGATAATATTTGTAACAATAATTGCTCACCAAAATAATAATTGTAACATTAATTACTTCCCAAACCATATAGCTTTATTATAGTTTTTTTGAATGCTAATACATCTACCCACACAATTAATAAAGATAATAAGGATAGAGATAATATTTGTAACAATAATTGCTCACCAAAATAATAATTGTAACATTAATTACTTCCCAAACCATATAGCTTTATTATAGTTTTTTTGAATGCTAATACATCTACCCACACAATTAATAAAGATAATAAGGATAGAGATAATATTTGTAACAATAATTGCTCACCAAAATAATAATTGTAACATTAATTACTTCCCAAACCATATAGCTTTATTATAGTTTTTTTGAATGCTAATAACTCTATTACATTGTAGTATCTGTTCATATACTTTCTCAACCTACTGAAACACAAAGAGCCAATAACGCCTCCACTGAGGCTTGAACTCACAACCTTCCAAATGAAAGTCCAACTCAGGTACCATTAGACCACATAGTCCTGGTAAAATTATTATAGCTTTATTATAGTTAAGATTGTATAAAATTGATAATTTGATATGTTCAATTGCAATTTTTATAGGAATAAGGCTCAAATTAGCCATCGAACGTAACGTGAAAGTGCAATTGGGCTACTCAACTAAAAAAAAAGTGCAATTAGATCATTCAACATTGTAAACTCATGCAATTTGTCACAAGTGACCTGCAGTGGCAGGTTACCAACAAGTAATTAATTAAAAATTTTAAAAGAAATTAAAAATTATTTTAAAACAAAAGATTTTTTTTTTTAAAAAAAAAAAAAGAAGAAGAAGAAGAAGAAAGATACAGGGTCGGAGACCACCAGATTAGATCCATGAAGACTGTCTTGTCTCCATGGATTTTGAAGCGAAAGAGGGGACAATGGTGGCGAGGCTAGGCTTCCCGGCTCCCCTCCTGGCGACGGACAACGTTACGACCAGGAGCAGCGGTGACGACGGAACTCGAAGAAACACGACGGCGAAGCTTTGGCATTGCGACAACGGACGGTGGGCGGCGATCGCGAGGCGATGGCGACAGTGTCGGCAGTAGGATGTTCGGCCATGGCGGTGGTGCTACTCTGATCTCCGGCTCGACTCGGGGTGGTAGTTCTGATGGGGGTGTTTTGGGTGGGAGAGAAGGCAGATAGTTCGATGGTGGCGAAGTAGTGCCGCTTCCGACAGTGGCATTTGGCGTGGTACGTGGCAGTCGCGAGTGAGGCAGTGCCACGCCGGCGGAGGAAGGGCGTCGGTGGCATCGGATGGCAGCTTCGGCGGAGGAAGGGCGGCGACGTCGGCTGTGGTTTCAGACCTGTTGGCGGGCAGAAATGTAGAGGAAATGGTGGCGTCGGCTGTATGTGGTTTTGATTAATGGCTGAAGAGAGGAATGACGTCGGTTGCGCTGAAGGTTGGAGGAGAAATGAATGTCTTTATATGGAGACGATCAGACCCCCGTTTTTTAAAATTTTTAATTTTTAACTAATTACCTGTTGGTAACCTGCAACTACAGGTCACTTGGGACAAATTACATGGTTTTACAATGTTGAATGGTCTAATTGCACTTTTTTTTAGTTGAGTGACCCAATTGCATTTTTCACGTTACCTTTGATGGCTAATTGGAGCCTTATTCCATTTTTATATAAAAGTTTGGGGCCTTATTACTTTTTCGCATAAAGTTTGATGGCCTATTCAACTATTTTCCCAGCTGGTTTGAAATATAAAAGTCCAAAAGAATAAAATTAGCTAGACCTGGCAATTATGGACACGACCCGTTAACACGATACGAAATCGGACACGAAAATAACGGGTTAGTGTTTAGCCTTAACGTGTCCCGGGTCGTTAACGGGTTGACCTGTTAAGGACCCGTTATATTTCGTGTCTTAACATGTCAACCCGTTAAACCTATTAATAACCCGTTTAACCCTTTAATATTATCGTGTTAACTCGTTAACACGAACCCGTTTACCAAACCTGTTTATAACCCGCTAAGAATCATTGTCATTTAGGTAAGAACCATTATTGAGATTAAAAAAGATATTATGAACATGACTAAGGATGAATTTACTACATTAGGCCAAGATCCTACACCAATTAATTGATGTTCAACAATTTGAAATTTGAATTTTTATTGTGTTCAATTTTATTCTAAAAACTTGTATAGACTCCTTTAATTATGATTTTTGGATGTTATTTTATCTTTTTATGAATGTTATGAATTGAATATTTTTAGTTTGTTTGATGAATTGAACGGTAGTTTTTTTTTTTTTTTTTGTTTATATAGAACTTAACTTTAAATTTTAGTTTTTTAAATATATTAATAGAAATAGCGGGTCAACCCGTTAACAAATCGTGTTCGTGTTCGTGTTAAAAATTTGAACCCGTTAACCATAACGTGTCGTGTCCGTGTTTAGCCTTATCGTGTTCGTGTCGTTATCGTGTCGACCCGTTAACGGACCCGTATACACGAATTGCCAGGTCTAAAATTAGCAGGGGAGAAGCAGAGGCCAGAATATCATTCTCCTCTATTGTTTAATGAGTTGTCCTATGCGACTGTCTCACGAATCTTCAACCCCTAAAATTTCATTTTGATATTACATTTTCATCAAAAGTATTACATTTTTAAATATTACACTTTCCATTATAAGTAACAACAAATTTATTCATGATTATTATTACAATTTTTTTCATAAGTATTACACATTCCCTCATAAGTAACCGTCAATTAATTTATCCATGATTAGTAGTGCACTTTTTCTCATAAACAACTCTCTAACCCTAAATATCCATTATGTTTTAAAAAATATTATATTTTTTCTCTAAAGAATCACACATTTTCCTCATAAGTATTATATTTACACTTATAAGTAACATTAAATTTATTCCTGAGTAATATTACATTTCTATATATCTCGACCACACACACACACACACGAGAATATGATCCTCCTGTAAAAAATGATGATTAATCACAGCCGCCCATCAAAGTTAATGAGTTGATGGTTTTAGTAAACAAATTTGATCATTTTTTTACCCTAATTTTCAGCCACTTTCAACCGTTGATTTGCCAAATTGAAATAAATGGATCAAATCAATCATCACTTTTTACTTAGGAGAATGTTCTCATATAGGCACTCCTATCTTATCTTATCTTATAACTATAATATAGCCATATGGTTTGGTGAGCAATTATTGTTACACTTATTATTTTGGTGAGCAATTATTGTTACAATTATTATCTCTATCCTTATTATTATTGTATTCTTTAATTGTTTGGATCTTCTATATTATTATTTAGAAAATGGTGATGATGATTAATAGTCATTTATATTTATAAATAATTGTTTGGTCTTTAAAGGTCAATTGTATGTTGTTACATCTAGAGTTAGAAATCTCAAAGGTCTAAAAATTTGATCCGTGGTGACTCTGAAAATTGTAATTCAATTACTATTGTAGTTTACTAAGTTCTTAAAAATTTGTAATATTAAATACTATGTACTAAATTTTTAATATAGTTTAAGATTTGTAGTAATCACCCACCTTAAATATCAATTCTTATTTTAATTGTAAATATATTTATGTTCATAATTTTATCATAGCAATTCACACATAATTATTAAATAACAAAATTTTTATATATAAATAAACCCCATATAGAGTATATTTTTATAACATATTTTCAGTGCATCGCACAGGACAAATACTGGTATATATATATATATATATATATATATATATATATATATATATATATATATAACGTGGAATACATTCACTTGAACCAATCATAAACGATTTTTATTTTGTTTGGATATTGAATCTCAAAAATATCATCCCAAATTTAAAATTTATAAAATAAAAGTCCAATATCACCCAAACTAAACTAACTCCAATCCTTATATTCTCATTGTCTTGAATTTTTTTTTTATTTTTTATTTTTTATTTTTTTTTTTGAAATCCTCATTGTCTTGAATTAATTATTAAAAAAAATCAATACTGAAGTAGCATTAAATACCTTCATGATCATTTCGTTTGGCATCTAATCTACATTATATAGTCAACGAATTACTAAATATGGCAACTGTTGAAAGACTCTAAAACAGGAAAACTAAAGACTTGAGAAGAGAGGATCCAACGACGTCGCATCTAATTACAAGGCACCACCCATTTTGTCTCCCAGATAATTAAGCAAGCTTATCTTAATTTTGCACCGATGATTTGGAATATTATCTCCATAATTTTCAAACAATTATTGCATTATGCATAAATCTATATATAACAGTATTTATGTGCATGCATGGTGTAATCATTTTAATCTGATTATATTATATCTAACTATTATTGATAATATAATATATAGTGTGCATCAACAGTGGCGGATCCAGAAAATCATCTTAGTGGGGGCGAATATTAAATAGCGTTAGAAATGTCAATGACAAAATATCAAACAACCATAATAAGGTTAAAATACAAAATACATTATAAATTACATTATATTTATGAGAAAATATGAAACATAATTAATTAAATAAAATAATTTGAATAACAATATATTCATAAATACTTTTAAATTTTAATTTATTTTAGTTAGATTAATTTTTCTAAATTAATTCGAATACACAATAAAGTACGGAGTATATTATAAACTTGTATACTACATTAATTAAATGATTTATAAAAACTAGACTAAAAGAGCATTTAATTTGTTAATTAAGTGATTCATAAAAAGTAGACTAAAAATATTTAATTTATCTTGTGAAGAAATGAAAGAGAGAAGATAATTAATTAAAAGTGTTGCTAATGAAATTTGAACCCATGACATACAGTGGCGGACCCAGAAATCTTCTTCAGTGGGGGCGAGAATTTTACTAACGAGATATTTTGAAAAATAAAAAAATAAAACACTTAGAGACCTAGTCATAAATAAAGATGAAAACTTAAAAATACATCACAATGAAAAATATTTAAAACAAAATATAAAACATAATTAATTAGATAAAATAGTTCAAATGGAAAACACATTATAAATTACTCATCACATTATTAATATTAAAAAGTAAAAATAAAAATAAAATAAAGAAGAAGTCACTATTATTCAAATAGGCTTTCAAGACTTCAAGTCATAATAGTGAAAACTTAAAAATACATCACAATAAAAAATATTTAAAACAAAATATAAAACATAATCAATTAGATAAAATAGTTCAAATGAAAAACACATTATAAATTACTCATCACACTATTAATATTAAAAAGTAAAAATAAAAATAAACATAAAAATAAAATAAAAAAGAAGTCACTATTATTCAAATAGGCTTTCAAGACTTCAAGTCATAATAGTGTTAATATGAAGTCATAATAGTGAAAACTTAAAAATACATCACAATAAAAAATATTTAAAACAAAATATAAAATATAATCAATTAGATAAAATAGTTCAAATGAAAAACACATTATAAATTACTCATCACACTATTAATATTAAAAAGTAAAAATAAAAATAAAATAAAAAAGAAGTCACTATTATTTAAATAGGCTTTCAAGACTTCAAGTCATAATAGTGTTAATATGCTTAAAAACGCGTTCAAGTCATAGGGAGGGGAATATGCTTAAAACACGCGTTCAACTCATACGGAGGTTTCGAACCCATGCCTTTCTTTAGGCAAAAACTTATGCACAACCATCTGATCTAACTACTATTTTGTTGACTTTGGCTGTGTCCTATTAGTTATACTAAATCTTGTACTATATATATATATATATATACACATATACATACCAAGGTTATATATGGGGTGGGGGTGGGGTGAGTGGGGGCACCTGCCCCCACTGTAGGTCCGCCCCTGATGACATAAGCCTTTTATAAAGCATAAGATTTAGAGTTCAACAAACTAAGCTACTCAAACTATTGATATTTTTAACATAAGTATAGAGTTTATATAATATTTCATGCTATATATGTATACACACACACACACACACACACACACACACACACACACACACACACACACACACACACATATATATATATATATATATATATATATATATATATATATATATATATATATATATATATATATATATATATATATATATATACTAATAAGAGCCCAAGAGAGTTAGGCCTATAATAGGTAGAAAAAATGGCTGTCAAGTTTTTTAATCAAATGAATGGCTCAGATTGATCAGATTTTAATTTTTTCTTAAGATTTATTAATTTATCCTTAATGAATATGATTATCCGTTAATTTTTCCGTTAAATATTATCTTTTCCGTTAATTTCTGTTAGTTCACCGTTAACTTATTCATTGATTTCAATAAGAAAAGGTCTTAAGTTCGAAGTTTGAACCCCATCCCAATCAAAGTTGGCATATTTAGTACTCTATTTTGCTTTTATTAAATTAAATAATAATTTAGTAGTTACAACAAAAATAATACATATGCATTTCGATCTTTAATTTAGAATTATGTATCTACAATGTTTTTATTCAAAAAAATTATTCATTATCAATAAATTAAATAAGAGAAATAATTTCATTAGTTATATTGCCTTTATTTTTCTCCAATATAAAAATTCTTTACATTCAAATTCATCAATTGATTATATTCGCTACATTATCCTTACAATGTCTTTATTAAAAAAAAAAATTATTCATTATCAACAAATTAATTAAGATAAATAATTTTATTATATTATATTATCTTTATTTTTCTCCAATGTAAAAATTCTTTACATTCAAATTCATCAATTGATTATATTCACTACATTGCCTATTGTCTTTTTTGTGCACTATTTTTTTAATTAAATATCAAAGTTATAATACAAAATAATGTTATATATTTATTTACCAAGTATTTTATTAATACCATGAAAAAATTAAAAAAAAATATAATTAATAAAGCCAATCATATTAACTACTTGAGGAATTTGTTGACAAAGAGAGTATTCAAATCACACAACAAATTGAAGTGAGAACTATCTCGTAATGTCCTTGTTTGACAATCAGTAGTTAGCGGTTAGCGTTAGCGGATTATATTAGCTGATTTGACCAGCGAATTATATCAACGGTTGGTAAAAAGATATTTGAAAAAATTAATTTTTTAGATTAACATGTAAAATGACCTAAGGTATACATATATTTAATAATAATAATAATAATAATAATAATAATAATAATAATAATAATAATAATATATATATATAATAATAATAATTGTTTTAAAAAATAAAAAATATATAATTAAGTCAATCATATTAAATACTTGGGGGATTTATTTACAAAAAGCGTTAGCGGATTATATTAGCTGATTTGACCAGCGAATTATATCAACGGTTGGTAAAAAGATATTTGAAAAAATTAATTTTTTAGATTAACATGTAAAATGACCTAAGGTATACATATATTTAATAATAATAATAATAATAATAATAATAATAATAATAATAATAATAATAATAATAATAATAATAATAATAGTTGTTTTAAAAAATAAAAAAAAATAAAAAAATATAATTAAGCCAATCATATTAACTACTTGGGAGATTTATTTACAAAAAGAGTATTCAAATTACACAACAAATTGAAGAGAAAACTACCTCGCAATGTCCTTGTTTGACAATCAACAATTAGCTCTTCAATATTAGTATATATTTAAAATTTTATGCCCTAATTTTTATTTGCTCTCCCTTATGTCCCGTATTTGGTTTCAACCATACCTATACAATTATTTTATTGACAATTATAATCAATATTGACTATATTATCTTGCATTTGTAAACTTAGAATTACCTATTTAAATACGCAAATTCAACATTCAATTATTTATGCATGAACAATTTTAATATAATCCTGCATTGATATACTTTAAAGTACTTATTAAAAAAAAAACATTGGGCATTATCTCAATCGCGCAATGCGCGTAAAAAACTAGTATATATATAAATAAAGGGGTGGGGTGGGGGGAATGGGGGCAGCTACCCCCACACTGGGTCCGCCCGTGTGCATCAAACTATTTGCACTATATACATTACTACGTGCGGTGTATATTAATGTGCTTCCGAACTCCTAGTTCAATAGATCAATCTAGTTAGCACAACTTTAACCTCTAGAATGTTTATTCAGTCATCACATCAATGTAAGTTACATCATAATCAGCACGTGTTATGATTGACCTAATTTACTATTGACCGATCCCCATGTCACCAGTATTGATGAAATCATGACATGTGCCGGCCCCATGGTAAATGGAATTTTTAGACCAATTAATAGCTTAGAATATTTCATAATCTTAACAGAGCGCGAGGCTTCCAACCCCATATGCTTGTAATCATATAGTGTACTAAAACATCACATCTATAAAATCATTCTACTTCCACTTCTCATTGGAAATTAGAATTCCCAGTATAAATCCCGCGGTTTCCCCATCCAACAAAAAAAAAAAAAAAAAAAAAAAAAAAAAAAAAAATTAAAAGGGGAAAAAAATAATCGGGAGGCAATTAAAATCATATCAATTTGGAACTATATAAATCAATTTTGTGAATTTTGACATTTATGCACTAAAAAAGTCTCAACCCTATGTACAATAACTATGATTAGGCAAATCCCACCGACCAAGCAACCTAACCGGCCTATTGCTTTGATTGAAAAGATTAGGGCTTAGCTTCAAACATCTTTAAAGTTTATGGTAAATGTAGATTAATTGGTTAGGGCCTTTAACTAAATCATTAAGATAGGATATTAGTCCTAAGAAAAAGCATCAAATAAATCAATATACTTATGGCTTTTGTGTAATTAGGTTATTGAATTTAAAACGCGTATAAGTGAATCATCAAACAAGTAAAATATGTATACTTAAGACTTTTTTTATGATAAAATTCAATCACATGACTTATATGGTATGTACTAAGAATTGTCATTTCATTTTCTATGTTATGCTACTTACTTTAGACCTGACAATTCATGTAAATGATTTGTTAATAGGTTGACATAATAACAATATGAACACGATAATGCTAAATACGAACACAACTCATTGTTAGTATTGTTCATATTATTATTATTATTATTATTATTATTATTATTATTATTATTATTATTATTATTATTATTATTATTGTTATTGTTATTATTATTATTATTGTTATTATTATTGTTATTATTGTTATTGTTATTGTTATTGTTATTGTTATTATTATTATTATTATTATTATTATTATTATTATTGTTATTATTATTGTTATTATTGTTATTATTATTATTATTATTATTATTATTATTATTATTATTATTATTATTGTTATGTCTATAGTATATTAGTTTGTGGTAGGAGATTAAGTCTAACTCTACTAGCCTATTAGTTAGGAGTCTTTAGTGGTAGACTACTGATATACTATTCTGTAATCCCTTCTGTTACGTTTGATCAATCTAATCACATTCATCTGGTATCAGCCTAACTAACGGTCCTCTCTCTCTCCAAAACTTCCGCAACCCACCGCCACCATGTCTTCCAATTAATCGGAAAGAACCTTGTCCGCCGCCGGTGGCTCTTCCCCGGCCGGTCTCAACCCCCTCGCCGGAGCTCATCATTTTATTTCGATGAAGCTTACACAAAGGAATTTTATATTTTGGCGTACCCAACTGCTCCCCTTCTTGCGTGGCCAAGACCTTGTCGGGTTCATTGACGGAAGCCACCCCTGTCCGGCGGCTACAATTGCTCCCAATCCGGCGTGTCCAGTTCGGGTACCACCACCACCGAGCCTACTCCCAATCCGGCACACAATGCATGGGTGCAACAGGATCAGTCGATCTTCTCCCTCCTAATCTCCTCAATGTTGGATGAGGTGCTCCATCTGGCCGTTGGCCGGAATACGGCGGCAGAGGTGTGGCAGTCCATCTCCACGGCGCTCGGCTCCCACACTCAGGCGAGATGCCTGAATTTGCTTGGGCAGTTCCAAGCACTCCGGCAGGGCAATGCATCACCGACGGATTACCTTGGACGTGCTGAGCTTCTAGTCGAAGCACTCGCACAAGCTGGCCAACCGCTCTCACTGGCCGAGCAGAATTTATACGTTCTGCGTGGCCTCCGCCCCGAGTACAGATCGTACGTTGCTTCTCTTACGGCCAACGCACCGGTGGGTCTTCCGCAGCTGTCGGACTATCTTCAGGCGGTCGACTTCATCCTCGGTGATGATTTCGCTTCTCCGGCAGACGCAGGCAGTGGTAGTGTCCACACTGCCATGTACGCGGGCCGTGGTCGCACCAACAACAGGAATGGATCGCATGCAGATGGTGGCCGCCGCGATGGTCGCAATGGTGGCAGGAACAACAGTCGCGGTGGTCGCAATGGTGGCCGGGGATCTCCAAGATGTCAAATTTGTAGATCCCACGGTCATTCGGCGGTTTATTACTACAAGCGTTACTACACGGAGCCGCCCGCCCAGGCCAACGTCGCCGTCTCCGGCGATGCTACGGCTGCCGCACCACGTCCCGACGCGTGGTACCCGGACACCAGGGCCTCGGCGCATGCGACTCCCGACGCCAGCATGTTGACGCACTCCGACGAATATGGTGGCCCCGACACCCTCCGCGTTAGAAACGGTACAGGTTTGGTTATCTCGCGGGTTAGCCATGTATCCATTCAGTCCGTGTCAAAACCATTGCACATGTCTAATGTTTTACATGTTCCAAAATTAACCGTACCATTATTGTCTGTTCAGAAATTTGCTAAGGAAAATCGAGTATTTTTTGAGTTTCATGACAATTGTTTTTTTGTGAAGGATTCTAAAACCAGGGCAGTTTTGCTTAAGGGTCCCACCTCGGGAGGTCTGTACGCACTTTCCGTGTCCCGGAGTTCATTTGCTTTTGTCTTGTCCCGTGCTACACCGGTCGTTTGGCACCGCAGGCTTGGTCATCCTCACAGTCTGGTGCAAAATAAAATCCTA
This sequence comes from Ipomoea nil, assembly GCF_001879475.1. Classification (NCBI taxonomy): domain Eukaryota; kingdom Viridiplantae; phylum Streptophyta; class Magnoliopsida; order Solanales; family Convolvulaceae; genus Ipomoea; species Ipomoea nil. Next base: position 931,638 of record NW_017617665.1, read on the forward strand.
TCACATTGTTCGGTCACTCCAAATAATCATGCAGTCGGGTCATGTTTAGCTTGTCACCTCGGCAAGTCATCACGTTTCAAATTAGATAGAGTTGATAATAGTAGTGAAAATGTACTAGATCTCTTGTATACAGATATCTGGGGGCCTGCCCCGATAATCTCGTCTAGTGGTTTTCGGTACTTTCTGTTATTTGTTGATGATTTCTCCCGCTACTGCTGGTTTTATCCATTAAGGGTAAAATCTGACATTTATAAAATCTTTGATTCGTTTCGTGTCTTGGTGGAGCGGCAGTTCTCGCGCTCTATCAAATCTATACAATCGGACTTGGGGGGTGAATACAGAAAATTACATACCACATTTCAAACCTTGGGAATTAATCACCGGCAGTCATGTGCCTACACACATGAACAAAACGAGAGAGTTGAGCGTCGCAACGGACATATTGTCGAAACGGGTTTGGCTCTTCTCGCTCAAGGATCCGTCCCACAACAATATTGGGACTACGCCTTTGAAACTGCCACGTGTTTAATAAACTATCTCCCATCCTCGCTCCTAAATTATGAAAGTCTCTACTCTCGTCTCTATAAAAAGCCACCTCCATATCAGTTCCTCCGGGTGTTTGGGTGTCAATGTTTCCCCCATCTACGGCCATATAATCGGCATAAGATGGAATACCGCTCAGCACCGTGTGTCTTCCTGGGTTACCGACCTTCTTATAGGGGATACAGGTGCATGGACCTAACCAGCGGGAAAACCTATATCTGTCGCCATGTGCGATTTGACGAATATGTTTTCCCATTTGCTACAGGTTCACAACAGCCAGTTGTTTCGCCGATATCTATATCGTGGGGTTCTTGTCCCATTGTACCTACAGGGTCTGTACCCCCGGTAGCTGAGCCTGTTCCCTTGGCCCAAGAAGCACCGACGTTAGCCATTAAGCCCGCAGCGCCGCCTGTCCGGCCTCGCAAACGGGCTAAACGGACTCAACCACAAGATAGGGGGCATGTCATGCGCCTTCGTCACATGACGAAAGGTACCACCGAGGAGTTCCAACCCCTAACTGCAAAGACTGATCCGACGTGCTACTCCCAAGCAGTTGGACACCCACAGTGGCGTGACGCTATGGACCAAGAGTTCAATTCCTTGCTCCACAACAGCACTTGGCGTCTAGTTCCGCCTGATCCGACTATGAACATTATCGGGTGCAAGTGGGTTTTCTGCACTAAGCGGACTGCTGATGGCTCATTCGAGCGCTACAAAGCCCGACTCGTAGCCAAAGGGTTCAATCAAGTAGCTAGTGAAGATTTTTTTGATACCTTTAGCCCGGTTGTCAAACCAACCATAGTACGCATTCTTTTCTCTGTGGCTGTAACAAACAACTGGACACTCCGGCAGCTGGATGTTCACAATGCCTTTCTAAATGGGCATCTAGCAGAAACAGTTTACATGAAGCAGCCTCCAGGGTATGAAGATCCGGCACACCCAGGTCATGTCTGTCTATTACAGCGCTCTCTATACGGCCTTAAACAAGCTCCGAGGGCATAGTTCAAACGCCTTCATGACTACTTGATTTCGGCTGGCTTTGCTTCGTCCAAGACCGATGTTTCGCTCTTCTACTACTCCTCTGCTGAGTCACAGGTTTATCTTCTAGTATATGTTGACGACATAATCATGATGGGAAGCGATGCTGCCTTGGTCAACTCTTTACTCCAGCGTCTGGCCTCTACCTTCAAGATTCGGGACCTCGGAAGACCAGGTTTTTTCTTGGGGATTGAAACAGTACAGTCATGCTCGGGCATGGTTTTGTCACACCGGCGCTATATGATTGACTTGTTGAATCGCTTTGGGATGCTGGATTGCAAGCCACTAGCAACACCAGCTTCTGTCACACATGCTGTATCTCCGTCAAATCAACCGTCTGATAATCCGACACAGTATCGTCGTATAGTGGGGGCATTACAGTATCTCACTATCACGCGTCCTGATCTTTTTTATGCGGTGAATCGCCTTTGTCAGTTTATGCACTCACCCACTACTGATCATGGGCCATGGTCAAACGTGTGTTATGGTACATCAAGGGAACTATAGATTATGGGTTACGTCTATCACCGTCCTCGACTACTGCAATTCATGCTTATTCAGACTCGGATTGGGCTGGTTGCCCGATTGACAGGAAGAGTACAAGCGGGTTTGCCGTCTTTTTGGGGTCTAATCTTGTTTCCTGGCTCTCTCGGAAACAACGCACAATGGCCCGCTCCTCTACTGTAGCCGAGTATAAAGCTCTAACCGATGTTTCAGCTGAAGTCACGTGGATTGTCTCTCTACTCCGTGAGCTAGGGCTGCACTCCGGAGAGCCATCTACTTTGTGGTGTGATAACTTGGGGGCTACATATCTGTGTGCTAATCCGGTATTTCATGCTCAGACGAAACACGTTGAGATTGATTATCATTTCGTTCGCGACAAGGTAGCTTCTGGGGACTTCCTGGTTAACATTATTTCTACTAAAGATCAGCTAGCGGATGTTCTCACCAAACCGCTACCGGGGCCGAGGTTTGCTCTACTACGGGACAAGCTCAATGTTGTGCTTCACCCACCTTGTGCTTGAGGGGGGTGTGTTAGTATTGTTCATATTATTATTATTATTATTGTTATGTCTATAGTATATTAGTTTGTGGTAGGAGATTAAGTCTAACTCTACTAGCCTATTAGTTAGGAGTCTTTAGTGCTAGACTACTGATATACTATTCTGTAATCCCTTCTGTTACGTTTGATCAATCTAATCACATTCATCCTCATTGAGGTTAACAAGTTAGAATTCTAAACACGAACACAAGTTTTAAATGAGTTGAGACAATAAACACATTTTATTAATAGGTTTCGTATCCACATGACACGATATGGCATGATAACCCATTTTAAACTCATTAAACATGTTCATACAATTTTCTTTTTTGAAAAAAAAAAAAAATTAATGAGTTAATACCACAAAGGGTCCTCTGACTATTGGACTAATACTCATTTTAGTCATGGACTTTCAATTCGACCAAAACACGTACCTTGACTTTTATTTTTTACCACAAATAGTCCTCCGTTAAAACTTCTGTTAAATGAGCGTTAAATCTAGGGGTATTATTGTCAAATCAATTAATATGATCATATGATCTCTTTTAGAGAATTATGTGGGTTACTTTAATATCATTATGATCCCCGGATTGTTCCTTTAGCATAATGTCACGCCTATGCCCAATCCAAGTATCCCAACACCATCAATTTCAATTGCTAAATAAATGCATTTTGGGAAACTCCCAGCTGAGTTGATCAAACAATTGATGACTTGATAACGATAAGCTTTCAAGTTTGATTCTCGACAGGAGTTGGTTATTGGTCTTCTTAGTTTGAGGCGATAGTTTATGGATAACCTACCTAGGTTGGCTTAATTACCTAATTGTAGTTTTTTTTTTCCTTCTAGGTCGCAAGATGTGTTTCATCTAGAGCACACTAGGTAGCTGATGTTGACTTTCTGCAAATTAAAAAATAAATTTATTTTGACAATATTAAAAATGATTCACTCTCATAGATTTAATTCAATAAGAATGTGATCTCATATTAACTATATATAAATAATAAATACTTTATATATTTATAAATTAACTTTATATTATTAACTCTTAGTTATATATATTATTTTTTCCCTCCTAAATTCTATCACCTTTTAGAGTCTGTTTAGCCAAACTTATAACTTATCTTAAGCTACTAATAAGCTATACGCTTTGTTTGGTAATGTTTACAAAATAAGCTCCTAACTTAAAATAAGAGCTTATTTTGGAAAAGGTAGTCTTTTCCAAAATAAGTTAGTAGATTCCTAACTTTTTCTTCCCATATCTTTGTCCTTATTATTTTAAAGAAATACTCTGTAACATCTTTTACTCTCCCAATTAAAATCCTCTTCTCTCCTCCTTTATCTGCAACTTTCACCGTAATTATTATTATTATTATTATTATTATTATTATTATTATTATTATTATTATTATTATTAGATGAAGGAGATTCGCAACAATATTGCTACTTCATTATGCGATGTTAGACCATGATTATGCTAATAATTTTATTTCAAAATGTTAATTCTTTTTTAAGACAAAATTTTAAAGTTTAATATGTAAAGAAACTAATTTAAATTTTATGAAGATGTATTTTTTTGTCCTTTTACATTTATCAGTTTATCAAAAAGCTAATTTTACCAAACACTTTCAAGCATAACAACTCTTCTGTTTTCAGCTCCTAGCTTATAGCTTTTCAACTTTCAGCTACCTTTTTCAGCTAGATTTGCCAAACATAGCCTTAGTGTTCACATTTTGAGTGGCAATAAAATTATTTATATACATTGGTTGTTCATTAATTCATCGAACCTATCACAAGTTCAAAAGAGAATCTACTCAATAATCAAATACAAATAATATCCAATCAAATATAATAATCAATGAATATTATAAGGTAAATTTAAGATGAAAGTGTAGTGTTATTAATCATTTATTATTTGTGAAAGAGTTTTTAAAAGCTTGTGGATTATATTTCATTTCTTAACAATAAATTCTATTTTTAGATTTTCAAAATAAGTATTTATTTATTGTAATTTATCAACATATACCATAAATTTGTATCATCTATGAATTTGTTGATACTATAACTATAATATAATTTTACTTTTGAAATAATGATAAATAATTATCTTTTAGAGATTTTAATCTAAAAAGATTAATATTTTAGCTTAAGAATATGAGAATAATTTATATATTTATAATAATTATATTATACTTTACATTTTACAATATGATTTTTATATTTATTAACTTAATTTTTATTAATATTTGAAATTAATTATGTTGCCATATAATTCTTTAAAAGAGGTAATCACAACCATATTAAATTAATCCGCATAATTCTCTAAAAGATGTAATCATATTAATTAATTTGATGATAATACGCATATATTTAACACCCATTTAACAAAAAATTTAACGGATAGCTATTTGTGGTAAAAAAAAAAAAGTGATCAAGGTACGTATTTTGGTCGAATTGAAAGTCGAGAACTAAAAGGAGTATTAGTCCAATAGTCAGAGGACCATTTGTGGTATGAACTCTTTTTTAATCAACAATTAAATCATCTAAGAAAATACTAAAGATATTCAATTCATAACATATCATAATATTCATAAAATTAAATGATAAAAATCATAACTATTGTTAATATGAATGGGTCAATCCGTTAATAATCCGGACATGTTAAGGCTAAACATTAATCCTTTATTTTCGTGTCATGTTAATGAGTCATGCTGCAAATTGGCAGCTTTAGCTAGTTGAGAGGAAATATTGAAATGTTTTCAACTCAAATTAAATTGAACAAATTACAAATATCATGATTGCACATATTTTGCTTTGAAAAAAAGTTAAAAATATCATTATTGAACATATTTTACTTATTTAATAATTTAATTACGCACTTAAATTCAATGGTCCAATTGCACGATAGCTATAAATTTAGTGAATTATTTAAGTGATATGTTGCTGCCAATGAACTTGTGGTCTAGTGGCATGAAGTGACTCTCTCCCAAATGAAAGGTCTAATTGTAACAGAGTCAGTAGTACTAAAAAAAAAAAAAAAAAAATTTAAGTGACATGTTTTCCTTAGTCCAAATTTATATATGATAATTATTTTTTTTTAAAGGATATATGATAATTGTTAATCGTATTGATTATTTAAGTTTTATTGTTAGCTTCATAAATTGTTAATTAATTAGTCCTTATTACATAATTTGTTAATCTCTATCTTTCGATCATTTCCCTTTACAACCTGATGTAACTCCATGTTTAACTTGTGATGGCCCGCATGGGTAGCTCAACGGGTCATAGAGGTGAAACTTTGGAATAATGACTAGGGATTGAGTCTCACCAGCGGCAGTGTGGGAGCAACCTCTCAAAGTGAGGGGGGCTTCTTGTGCGCAGTGAGCACCGGTCTAGCCTCTATGGTTCATGTTCAGTTGAGTCACCATGATTTACATCCTCCCAAATGCTCTGTCGGGCCGGGGTGTGGGGGGCCCTTAGGGTTGGGGTTCAGCCTTTTGGAATAATGTTTAACTTGTGATGGAATGATCGAATAGACTGATGAAGTCACAAACTTACAATTTGTCAATAATTATGAAAATTTAGTTAAATTTCCCAAATCATATTATTTGGGCAATTTATATCCTATACCACGGCGCGCGTTACACTGTGCACCCAGATGCAAAATGACGTCGCTTTAAATTTTTTTTTTTGAAATTTCCCGCCCAAGTGAATGGCAGTAATTTTTTCTTTAAAAAAAACCCGTTGTTCAAAAATGTACATAATGTTATACTAGAATACACATAATTGTATACATGAATGTACATAATTATATAACAAAATATACATACTCTTTTTAAAAGATAATACACATAATCTAACATAATACATAATAAACATAAACTTTTAACATAATACACATCAATTCTTAACATAATACACACAAATTTTCTGATTCGGATGTACATAATTGTATAAAAAGAATGTACATAATTGTATAAAAAATGTACATAACTGTATGAACAAATACACATAATTATGTGAACAAATACACATAATTGTGTGAACAAATACACATAATCACAGCAACTTCCTACCGCGCATCCCAAAACGACGTCGTTTTGGGAGGCGCGCGGCGCACAGTGCTACGCGCGCCGTGGTGTAGGGTATAACGATTGTATTATTTGTGATACCATCTTGGACGAGCCCGTCACACAAAATTTTTATAGTGCGATTTACCTCTCATATGTAATTTGTAAACTATTATACAATAACTTATTTACCTTATACATACCCTCATATAGCGACTGCAAATTTTCTTTATCATAAAAAAATATCATTTAATACTGAAAAAGCATATGAATCTTGAATGCAAGATAAAGCCTTTAAAACATTTAATTTATTTCAATTATAAAGCTGGACTAGATGAAAACATATTCCAGATATAATAAAGAACATGAAATAAATAGCAATAAAGGAAAGCTTGCACCAGGATATGTTCACGCAGTTCGAAGCCTCACTCCTACGTCTGCGGGCCACTCACATCAACCCAAATCCACTATGATGAAAAACGGAGTACAAGAGGATAGTTAATTACACTCTAAAGTATAACCTATAACTACTCCATAACCTACTCCAGTGGATCCGATGTGCAGGCGTTCTTCATTGCTTCATGATCTGATTGCAAGATCTTCTTCACACACAACAGTACAGGATATATTTGGTATAGATGCACCAAGATTTTCAAATTAAGGCTTCGTGAAAGAGTGCGCAATTTGAATGCTAATTAAGGTAGCATTATATATAGGTTGTAAATGATGTTTTGATCCTCAAAGCATGCACTCTTCCATTCCTTGAATTTGGCTGCTCCATTAGATTTAGATCTCCCCATTGATAGGGTCTTGAATAAATACTTTGAACAGGCTTTATACCTCCTGGATTACTTTCTTGTGCTGATCCAGTCAACTACTCCAGACGACGTGACTAATCCAGCAACTAATCCAGGACTACTTTGACAACTAATCTAAGCCAATAATACAGAGATTTAAATGTGCAATAAATTTACACTTACAATCTCCCCCTTTGGCTATTAGTTGACAAAACTACTAAAAGATATCATCGGCTTTAAAATGAATTGCCAAATGAATAATCTATACAATTGAGATCGGATTAGTCACTAGTCAAGAGTAGCTAGCTAGACACACACCCTCCTTAAACTTAACCAATGTTGTGCCAGAGAATTTCAAACATAATTAAGGCATACAAACACATAGAAATTTAAAGCACAAAGATACACAGAACACATACATGTCACATAATATAGCTGCATAGCATTTATCACATAGTCAAGGCAAAACACGCAGCACCTTAATACACATAAAAGCAAAAACAACGGTAAAGCACACCACATTATTCACTGGCACTTATGGCTAAGTTCACAAAAACATACTCCCCCTTACTACGTGCACTCCCCCTTTTTGTCAATCTAATGGACAAAGAGCAGCATCAGGACTAGGTGGAGGAGGAGGAGGTCTCCAAGTCTTCGTCATCACCAGCAGGAGCATCAGTAGAAGCATTCTCAATAGAGGCAATCTGGCGATTTTTGCGGAGCAGCTGAGCCTCGGCAGTAGAGATGGAAGATTGAATGGCGAGAGAGGCATCCTTCATGGTAGCTATGTGTGAAGTAAGAAAGGTGACTTGCTGACGAAGAACCGCCAGTGTCGAAGCAGAAGTAGTCGGTGTAGAGGCCGGGCCTGTCGCTGGAGGATCAGCTGGAGCAGGGGCAGGTGGAACTGAGGAGAGAGTGGCCCGATCATCATAGTGTGACCTTTGGAAGATGCGAGAGTCCATAAAAGTCTTGTGAGTAACATGGCAGAGCTCTTCATTGGAATAGAGTTGAAGCCCTTGTTGTTGCAGAATCCCGGTGATAAGACATGGAAAAGGGAGATGAATCTTGGCTTCCTTCTTTTTAGCAAAACTCATGATGTGATGATAGATGAGGTGACCAAGATCAATAGGCAGCTGATGTCGAACTTTGTATAACAGAGAGGCCATCTTCTTATTGACAATGTGCACAGAGACATTCGGGATCCAATTGCTAAAAGCTAGGCGAAAGAGAACCGAATAGACTGCAGTAAGTACATTTGAAGGCAGACCATCCTTTGGCCAGATGTTGATCTCATTGTGGGTAAGATGTGAAGCAAGAAAGTCCCTAGCAGGCTCAAAAAGATCATCACACGCATCACGCTAAAAATAAGCATTAATAATAGAGGGACTAAAATCATACCAAACATCCCGGAGAAACACCTGATGATGATGCGGAGAGGCCGGCCGAAGAGAATCAGATGTGAGATTGGCGTAGAATTCCGAAATAAGCCAGGCAGAGTAGGCTCCCACATTCTGGATAGTCTGGAGAAGGTTTTGAGCCCTAAGACGAGGAATAATATTGCACATGCGAATGAGGTACTCAATACTGAAATTCTTCTCAACCAAGATATCGCGATTGGAATGCTGCTGCCATACTGTTTCCAATGCAGGAGAGAGCAAGATTGGTCTGAACAAAGTGTCCTTGGATACTTTAACGGTCTTGGATCTGGTTGATGCAGCTGGCTTTGAAGCAGGAGCAGAGGCTGGAGCAGAAGCAGGAGCTGGAGTAGACATGCCAGTTCTCGATCGTGTACGCTGAGCAAGACCCGTTAACCGATGTTCAGAACGCTTGCTAGGACGAGATTCAGAGACAAATTCAACATCATCGGACATGTGAAGTTTTCTCTTAGTCACCGGAGCTGCAGCAGAAGCTTCATCTGGATCAGTAACCTTGGCTTTCCCTTTGGCCTTCGTAAACGGCACTCTGATAATTGGAACAGCCGTTTCAGCACGGGCAGTGTTTGGCATATTTGCAATGGTGTCTGAGATGATGGCTGCTTGAATGGATGGATCCTCAGGCTCAGAGACTATGTCCCGAATCGATACCTCAACATCCTCTGGAACAGATCCTGGAGCAGAGACTGGATCATCAATAACTGGATCCGAGGCTGGAGCAGTGACTGGATCATGCGAATGCTCAGCCAGTTTGGAAGTGGCCTTGTCCGTGTTTTGAGGTTGGGAACCTGTGAAGGAAATCGTAGACAGAGGCACAATAGACATACCAGCAGAGGGATCCTAATTTCACAAGACAATAGCACAATCTCAAAACAAACATACCATAAATAATCAAAGCAAGAAGCAATTTTAGGCATAAGAAACTCGACCATAGATAATCAAGGCAGAATAAGCAAATTAAAGCATAAAAATGCGATGCATGCCTAATTAACAAGCAATAAGATATTGCTCCCTAAGAGATTAGAGAAATCAAACCGTAGATTGAGCCCGCAGTTGCTGAGCCCGAAGTTCTCCCTGAAGGATTTCCTCGTCTAAGATTTCATCAAGCGGCCATGGGTCATCCGTGATCCCTGATGCTCTGGAAAAGATCTCCTTTGAGTCTTTCACAGATAACTCCTCCATCAGAGATGGGTATCGAAGAAGTGTTGCAAGAACCCGGCGAGCAGAGATGTCCGAGATCGGAGCTGTTCCCAAAAGAATTTGACGATAGAGATCTAGGCGCTCATCTTCCGTGAGGTAGAAAAGGAATGGATTAAGATCAAAATGACTAGCCATAAGAGAGATAGGTGCAATCGGATCGATTGAGTAGAGGATTTTTGCAAGGATTCGAAGAATTGGGTAGAAGAGATTTTAAAGGTAAATGAGAGTAATTGTAGGGATTGGATTCTATAAATTTTGGGGAAGAAACGGTGGTGTATAACAGCTAAGTGAGAGAAAGAATTAATAAAAAAATTTGATTATTTAGTGCGGTCAAAGAGGCTTATTTTCCGGTCTGGAGAGCGTACTGGAGCAGAGATCATATCTGGAGGATTTTCTGGAGTAAATCTGAAAAGGAAAGAAATAGCACAAAACAAAAGAAATACAAAAATTTTATTTGAGTCACAAAACAAACTTAGATTGAAAACCTGCACACCTCGAGAGCAGCTCGAAGTAACTCAAATCTTGTGTTATCAAGAGGCTTTGTAAATAGATCCACTAGATTTTTCTCTGTTGAAATGTACTCCAGGTTGATTTCCTTGTCTTCTACCAATTCTCTTATGAAATGATGTCGTATTTCAATATGTTTAGTTCGGGAATGTTGAACTGGATTTTTGGAGATGTTGATCGCACTAGTGTTGTCACAATAGAGTGTCATGTACTCTTGATGTAGACCATAATCTTGAAGCATCTGTCTCATCCATAGGAGTTGAGTACAACAGCTACCAGCTGCGATGTATTCAGCTTCAGCTGTGCTGAGAGATATCGAGTTTTGCTTCTTACTTAGCCAGGCAACTAAGTTCTTTCCCAAAAAGAAACAACCACCAGATGTACTTTTGCGGTCATCTGCATTTCCGGCCCAGTCGGCATCACTGTATCCTACAAGATTCAAATTAGTATCATTCGAAAACCAAATGCCATAATTGAGAGTACCTTTGACATATTTTATTATTCTTTTCACGGCTTTAAGATGTGATTCTTTAGGAGCCGCTTGAAACCTGGCACATATTCCAACACTGAGCATAATTTCTGGACGGCTGGCTGTCAGATACAGTAGACTCCCGATCATGCTCCTTCATCGGTTTGTTGAACTTGTAGTCTTAGAAAATAGGTTTGCTCTCCGATCATACTCATTTCAAATTCCTGTTGCATGACTTGAACCAGCTGATCTGTAGCACCTGTTTGAGTGGAACCAAAGATAATATCGTCAACATAAACCTGAGCAATTGTAATATGCTTACCTGACCTTTTGATAAATAAGGTTTTGTCGACTCCCCCTCGGTTATAGCCGTGCTGGAGAAGATACTGGGATAGCCTTTCATACCAAGCCCTCGGAGCTTGTTTTAGACCATATAGAGCCTTGTCCAGTTTGTAGACATGGTCAGGATGATGAGGATCTTCAAACCCTTTAGGTTGAGCAACATATATATCTTCGGACAGATATCCATTTAAAAAAGCCGTTTTGACATCCATCTGGAACAATTTTATCCCTAGAGCACACGCTATACATAGAAGAAGGCGAATAGATTCTAGGCGTGCTACCGGTGCAAATGTCTCTTCATAATCGATACCTTCAATTTGAGAGTAGCCTTGTGCAACCAGTCTTGCTTTGTTGCGAGCAATGTTTCTAGCTGAATCAGTCTTGTTGTGAAAGATCCACTTTGTTCCTACAACATTCACACCGTCAGGTTTAGGGACTAGATTCCATACCTTGTTACGTTCAAATTGTCCGAGTTCTTCCTGCATGGCTTTAATCCAGTGTTCATCAGATAGGGCTTCTTTTACCGTCTTGGGTTCGATCTCTGATGTGTAACACGTATACCCTGCAAGCTCGAGGTAATATCGTTTAATCCCTCTAGTCCTTACTCCAGAGGATGGATTTCCTATGATATTTTGAGTAGGGTGATCTTTGTGAAGTCGTATAGCCCCGTCGAGTGCTCCAGCATCTGGGTCTGGACCAGGTTCTGAACTGGTAGCTGGAGAAGTTGGAGTAGAATCTGATGATGTAGTTTCAGGGGGTTCTGGATTATTTGTGTCAGGTTCTGGAGTATCTTCTGGATTAGAGACTCTTATGACCTCGGTTATTTCTTCAGGTTGATCATCAACCACCACGTTTGCCGATTCCATGATGGATTTTGTAACTTTGTTGTAGACACGGTAGGCACGACTATTCGTTGAGTACCCAAGGAAGTACCCTTCATCACTTTTAGGCTCGAACTTTCCAGTTGGGTTTCGGTCCTTCAAGATAAAACACCGTGAGCCGAAAATATGAAAATAGTTAATATTAGGCTTCTTACCTTTCCATATTTCATATGGAGTATGATGTGTTCCGGGTCGTAGATAAACTTGGTTTATCGTGTGACAAGCAGTACTTACTGCTTCAGCCCAAAATCTCTGAGGCAAGTCTTTTGCATTGAGTAGAACCCGAGCCATCTCTTGAATTGTGCGATTCTTCCTTTCAACCACGCCATTTTGTTGTGGTGTTTTAGGTGCTGAATACTCATGGAAAATACCGACTGATGCACACCAATCATCAAATACTTGGTTGTCGAATTCACGTCCATGATCACTTCTAATGCGTATGATTGGCCCATCTTTCTCTTTTTGGAGTTTTAGGGCAAGGGCTTTGAAGGCTTCGAAAGTTTCTGACTTTTCCTTGAGAAAACTGGCCCACGAAAACCTAGAAAAATCATCAACACAAACTAAAATATACCTTTTACCTCCAATGCTTTCTGTTCGGGTAGGTTCAATGAGGTCCATGTGAATGAGTTCCAGGTAGTGTGTGGTATTGATCATATTTTGAGAGGTATGCGCTGCTCTAGTTTGTTTTCCAGCTTGACAGGCACTGCATACTCCAGTTGTTTCTACCTTGATATTAGGTAGACCTCGAACACCCTCAATCTTGATTAGTTTTTCAAGTGAGCGATAGTTCAAGTGACCTAACTTTTGATGCCACAGTTTTGATTCTTTTATGCTGGACCTGTAACAATAAGAATCGTTAGTAAGTATATAGCAATTATCAGAAGAGCGTTTACCTTCCATGACACAGTTCTTTTTGTAGTCTGTAACGTTGCAGCTGTCTTTTGTAAAGCAGACTTTCCACTCCTGATCACATAATTGGCTGATACTAATCAGATTTGCATGCAGACCTTCCACCAATAGAACTTGTTGGAGTTTGGGTAGACCTGTGACATTTAGAGTGCCAATTCCAGTGATCTTTCCCTTAACACCATCGCCGAAAGTTACTTCTCATGTACTTCCATTTATATTGTTTAGGAACTTAGCATCACCCGTCATATGCCGCGAGCATCCACTATCAAAGTACCATCTCTCTTTTCTGTTAGTACTTGTAGAGTGGAAAGAGACATGACATACAAAGTCACTTTTCTTCACCCAAATTTGCTTGACAAACGGGGTGATAGATTTGTTTGTGTATTTCTCACAGCGTTGGTCTTTGTAGAAGTAGAAGTACTCCGATTTTGTATGTCCGCGTACCCTGCAGTAATGACATATAGGATTATACATTCTAACCTTGATTGACGTTTTCCTTGGAGCAAAGTTAACTTGACGCCGAGCTGTACTAGTTTCTGGACTATCTTGATCTGCTCCAGAGACTGAGTCAGAACCTGAGGCTTTGACAAAAATTGTAGTAGCTTTGTCCTTTCCTCCAGAGTAGCCTAATCCATACTTTGTAGATGTCTTTCGACCAGAATCTAATATTTGGTCTAAGGTGGATGTGTTATCCATCATTTTTATCTTGCGTTTGAGTTGCTCCAGTTCCTTTTTGAGATTTTCTATCTCATGTTTGAGATTTTCTTCGTTCTTGTGATTGTCTTCAATGATGCTGTCCCTGTCAGATATTTTAGATAGATACACTTTTTTGGCATTTTCTAGAATGTTAACCTGACTAGACAGAGACCTATTGACTTTTACAAGAATTTCCCATTTAGCATACAGTTTTTTATATTCTACTTCAAAAGAAGGTGCAGGTAAATCTTGGTCTTCTGATGACACATACTCTTCAATTTCTTATTCTTCGCCAGTTGTAGATTCGGGTACTGTAGTTGTAAGAGCTGTAAAGGCAACAAAGTTTCCGGAGATCTCATCTGGATCAGAACCTGGATCTGTTTCTGGTTCATCATCATCACTCCAGGTAAGTACAACTTTCATTGACTTCTTTCTTCTCAAATAGGTTGGACATTCAGCCTGCACATGGCCATACCCTTCACATTCATAACATTTGATCCCTTTGCCTCCGGTTTTGTCTTTGGATTGAGAGTTCCTAGATGCACCTGGTCGTTGGCTAGATGAGTTTGATCTTTGATTGTTACGATTTGCACTCGATCCCGATCCTCTTTGACCTTGAAACTTGCTAAGTTTTCCAGATTGTCGTTGTTTTACCTGTTGCAACAATTTAGAAAAACCTTTAGTTAAAAAGACTACTGGAACATCACTTACCTCATCGTGACCAGAGACTGCTCCAGCGTCTTCGACAGTAAATGCTACGGTTTTTCCTTTTGTTTCACGTCCGCCTAAGATTTCCATCTCATACGTTTGTAGGCTTCCTATCAATTGTTGTACCATTTTCTTTTCCCATCCATCATGTTCCTGAATGGCTGTAACTTTCATTCGAAACCTTGGAGGGAGTGAACGAAGAATCTTTTTGACAAGTCTTTTTTGAGTGATTGGTTCGCCTAAAATGCTTGCTCTATTGGCTAATTCTTGTACCCGAGCATGAAAATCCACTATGGTTTCATCATCTTTCATCTTTAGATCTTCAAAGTCGGTTTGAACCATTTGTAACTTGGATTGTTTAACTGATGCAGTTCCTTCATAGGTAGTTTCTAAGGCATCCCAAGCTTCTTTAGTCGAGTCACACCCTGCAACAATGGTAAATTGACTCTCATGCATTAAAGAAAATATAGTATCTAACCCTTTATGATTGAAGCTTGCGGTAGTCATCTCAGTCTCTGTCCATTCTGCTTCTAGTTTGAGGACTAGAGGATCTCCTGTATTGACTCCATCTTTGGTGGGATGAGACCAACCAGTGAGAACAGCCCTCCAGACCCTCTCCCCTTGAGCTCGTAGATGCATTTTGGTGCGGGCCTTCAAGTACGCATAGTTGTCACCTGTTAGCTCAGGAGGTGCTCTATGTCGTTCCATTCTGTCAAACTCAATGCACAGTGAGCAACAAGTAAACCAGATACACAAAAAAAAAAAGAGACAGATGCTGAGATCTTGAGTTCAAAAAACACGTGATAGCCAGATCGGTTAGACTAGTAATTTAAGTCTCCGGGCTTTGATACCAATTGAAAAAGCACGTGAATCTTGAATACAAGATAAAGCCTTTAAAACGTTCAATTTATTTCAATTATAAAGCTGGACTAGATGAAAACATATTCCAGATATAATAAGAACATGAAATAAATAGCAGTAAAGGAAAGCTTGCACCAGGATATGTTCACGCAGTTCGGAGCCTCACTCCTACGTCTGCGGGGCCACTCACATCAACCCAAATCCACTATGATGAAAAACGGAGTACAAGAGGATAGTTAATTACACTCTAAAGTATAACCTGTAACTACTCCAGAACCTACTCCAGTGGATCCGATGTGCGGGCGTTCTTCATTGCTTCATGATCTGATTGCAAGATCTTCTTCACACACAACAGTACAGGATATATTTGGTATAGATGCACCAAGATTTTCAGATTAAGGCTTCATGAAAGAGTGCGCAATTTGAATGCTAATTAAGGTAGCATTATATATAGGTTGTAAATGATGTTTTGATCCTCAAAGCATGCACTCTTCCATTCCTTGAATTTGGCTGCTCCATTAGATTTAGATCTCCCAACTGATAGGGTCTTGAATAAATACTTTGAACAGGCTTTATACCTCCTGGATTACTTCCTTGTGCTGATCCAGTCAACTACTCCAGACGACGTGACTAATCCAACAACTAATCCAGGACTACTTTGACAACTAATCTAAGCCAATAATACAGAGGTTTAAATGTGCAATATATTTACACTTACAAATACAAATGAATGAGAGACATCCGAAGAAGTTAGGAAGCATTGTTATGAGCAGCAAGATTGAATGCATGGCTTCTAGGTTTGACATGCATACAACATTTGGGGTGTCATTGTTATGAGCAGCAAGATTGAATGCATGGCTTCTAGGTTTGACATGCATACAACATTTGGGGTGTCAAATACAATGAGTATTCATCCAATGTGTTTTACGTTGTATTAATGTTAGAATAATTATTAATGTTGTTATTCTATTGGCTCATAAATATTTATTTATATTTAATAATGAAATAATTCTATGATTGGCCAGTTAAGGATAATAGCAGTTCCAACTGCTTATCAGATAATAACCTCTCAGGTTGATGGAACCGAGAGATAATGTTTTTACCATTATTCTGATTCTCTGGTCCTCTCTCCAACCTTCAGAAAAATAAAACTAAAGTCTCTCTCCATCAGAGTTCTTAAAGAAAGGAATGTTGAAGGTCTAGAGGGAGAAACCAAGTCTCTAGTTCAAGCATTCACGGGACAACACCGGAGCCAGGTATGTTCACTGAACGCCAATTGAATACAGTATGTGAAATCATGTGTTCTGAAGATCTGGTATTTTAGGATTAACTTACATGTGGTATCAAGAGCCAAGTTGTAGAACATATGTTTTCCATATATTATGATGAAAGGTTGTATGTACGTCCTTTTGATGGCATGAAGCATAAAGATTACTGTAACTGTGGTTTACTTCGTTTATATATGTATGTATGTACTGTTGATTTATTTGCATATGTATGCACTGGTTTGGTAATCAATGATTTTCCGCATGGTTCCGTAATGATTTACAATGACTTCGTAAAATATTGATGGCATGAATTGAGTTTGTTTATTAACTTTTGCATATGTATGTATTGTTTATTATATAGTTTTTATGTGTTTAAACTTACTGCTTAAGCATTCATATGTACTGCATATATACGTCAGCTTTATATACATACGCAGACATCATTTTTATTTTTGGCTTCCTTGTTGCGTTTTGTTGTTGCGTTTCCGTATGTTTATATATTAATGATGACGAGTGTTGCTCTATATATGGCTTTATTTGTATATATATATATATATATATATATATATATATATATATATATATATATATATATATATATATATATATATATATATATATAAAGTATTTCGTATGTGCAGTGTTTGATAGTATACATAGGATTTGTTGTTTGTACATACTATCTGTATTGGTTATATAAAAGAATAGAGAGCATGTGATGGATTGCTATGAAGTTTTGATACTGCATAGTCTCTCGTAATTATGGTATTACTGCATATGTTCATAATGATAATCATTACTATTTTTCATACTTCATGTTTGCGTATCATCATTGTTGTTTTCTATTTATATGCATATTTAATATTTAAGTTTTCGTATGTGCTGGACAAGTAGTGAGTTTTGTTAAACAAATGATGCAGTGATATATATAATGTTTAAGTGTTCTACCGTAATATGCAGTGATATACGAATTTTTCTGTATCATGCATTTAATGTGTTTAAAGTTTAAACATAGGATGGATTACAGTATAAAGGATTAATGGAGTATATGATACTGTGTGCACATGTTTATAATAATTGTGTTTGGCGCATGGTTTTTAAAGCATGAGAAATCATGGTGCATGTGTTTATCGCTTCCGCCATATTACTGCATATTAATTTGTATAATTAATTGTATGTTAATTAATTATGTGATAATTATGTATGTGGATTAATTATGATTCTTTGTAACCAACATGATTTGCATGGTGGTTTAGAACCTTGCCCTTTAAACTTGATGTGAAGGGTTCGATCTCCACCCATGTAAATGCAGCAAATCAATTTGGCTTGCATATTAGTGATAATTATGTATGTGGATATTTTATGATATTATTTATTATAATATATTCACTTAACTTGGTATCTTATTATGATTAATTTGTTAGTCACCAAAGTAGTCAAATTATAAAGTTTTAATAGATATCAAATTTAAATAAAATTCAATTACCCATGATTATGTGATGCTTATAATGAGATGACATGTTTTGTCTTGTTGGGTAAATTGAAGTTTTGTAATTTTGAAATATTTAAGAGTCACCCAAAGGTTGATCAATTATTTCACAATTATAAACATAATAGTGGTTAATTATTTATATTTGATTGGGTTGTTTAGCATATCCAAAGATAGCAAACAAGTCTAGTCGTAATATACTTAATGACCAATTATATGAATTTTTTTTAGCATCGTATTATGTTTAAAGTTATATGTTGTTGGATCACCCAAAGGAGACCTTCAATGTATTTGATCGTTTATGATTATGTTGAGCTTAGCAACAAAATTAAGGTCCATGGAAATGGACGTGAGTGACACTTTCCTTGTACAATTTTTTTTTTTAAAAACTCTATGCCTCTCGAGTATGAGACATTCCAAGTGAATTAAAATTCCATTAAAGATAAGTGGAATGTGTTCGAATTGCATAAAATGCTAACTCGAGAGGAAACAAGTCTTAAAACAAGGAATTCACTCAATTAATCTCATGAGTCAGACAAGGGCTGGTAAGACGTTTGGAAAGAAGAATCATAAGGGTAAGAAAGGACCAATGAAGACTAATGAGTCCTCTTCTCAAATCCACAAAAAGGAACATAAGAATGACAAGTGTCATTTCTGTAAGAAATCTGGACATTTTCAGAGAGATTGCCTTAAGCGTAAGGCATGGTTTGAAAAGAAAGGTATACATTATGTATCAGTATGTTTCGAATCAAATTTAACTGAAGTTCCTTATAATACTTGGTGGATAGATTCTGGTTCCACTACTCATGTTTCGAATACTATGCAGGGATTCCTTATGACCCAAACCATAAAGCCAAATGAAAAATTTGTGTTCATGGGGAATCAAGTCAAAGCTCCAGTAGAAGCCATTGGAACTTACCATTTAATTTTAGATACTGGAAATCATTTGGATTTGTTTGAAACTCTTTATGTTCCTTATGTTTCTAGGAATTTAATTGCTTTGTCAAAACTGGACTCTTATGGATTTTCCTTTTAAGTTTGGAAATGGTTTTTTCAGTTTATTTAAACAAAATCATTTTATTGGTTCTGGTATTCTTTTCGATGGTTTGTACAAACTAAAGTTTGACAATCTTTTTGCTGAAACTCTTTTAACCCTGCATCATTGTATTGGAACTAAACTAAGTTTAGTGAATGAAAGATCAGCTTACTTGTGGCATAAACGTTTGGGTCACATATCTAAAGAAAGGATTCAAAGACTTGTAAAGAATGAAATCCTTCCTGAATTAGATTTTACTGATCTAGGTATTTGTGTGGACTGTATTAAAGGAAAATATTCAAACCACACAAATAAGAATGCAACCACAAGAAGCACACAGCTCCTTGAAATTATACACACTGATATATGTGGACCTTTTGATGTCCCAACCTTCGGAAAAGAAAAATATTTCATCACATTTATTGATGATTTTTCACGTTATGATTATGTCTATTTGTTGCATGAAAAATCTCAACCAATAGATGCCTTAGAGGTATTTGTGAATGAGGTTGAAAGACAATTAGACAAAAAGGTGAAAATTATAAGATCTGTTAGGGGTGGTGAATATTATGGTAGGTATACTGAAAGTGGACGATGCCCAGGTTCATTTGCTAAATTTCTTGAAAAACGTGGTATTTGTGCTCAATACACAATGCCCGGTACACCACAACAAAATGGTGTTGCAGAAAGATGTAATTGTACCTTAATGGGAATGGTTAGAAGTATGATTAGTTATTTTTCTTTACCCTTGTCATTGTGGACATATGCTTTAAAAACCGCCGCTTATTTAATAAATAGGGTTCCTAGTAAGGCAGTTTCAAAACACCTTTGAACTGCGGACAGGAAGGAAACCTAGTTTAAGGCACCTTCATGTTTAGGGATGACCGGCGGAGATACGCATTTATAATTCACATGAGAAGAAACTGGACTCAAGAACGACTAGTGGATTTTTCATTGGTTATCCAGATAAATCTAAAGGGTATAGATTCTTTGTCCTGGTCGTACTACTAGAATTGTTGAAACTGGAAATGCAAAGTTCATTGAGAATGATAACATAAGTGGGAGTGAACCACGAAAAGTGGAACTTAAAGAAGTTACGGTGCAAGATTCTCCAATTTCTTCTTCTCAATTTGTTGTTCCTATGCATCAAATTACTCTTCAAGGAGTTACTCAAATTGCTCAGTCTGTAATGGTTGAACAATTTAATCACATGCCTGAACAACAAATTAATGAGAAAGAGATTAATGGTCAATCACTCCATGATGAAGTTAAAAATGAACCCACAAATGATATTCCTATAGAAGTAGCATTAAGAAGACCTCAAAGACAAAGGAGACATGCTATATCTGATGATTATGTGGTTTATCTTCAAGAATCAGATTTTGACATTGGTATTGATGAAGATCCAGTTTCATTTTCACATGATATAAATAGTCCTAATTCTTCTAAATGGGTCAAAGCCATGAAAGATGAGTTAAAATCAATGGAACATAATGAATTATGGGATCTTGTTGAATTGCCTAAAGGTTGTAAGCCTGTTGGCTGTAAATGGGTTTTTAAGACCAAACACGACTCAAATGGCAATATTTAATGATACAAGGCCAGACGTGTTGCCAGAGGTTTTACTCAAAAGGATGGTATTGATTTCAATGAAACATTTTCACCTGTTTCAAAGAAAGGTTCATTTAGAATAATTATGACACTAGTAGCTCATTATGACTTAGAGCTGCAGCATAAGGATGTGAAAACTGTCTTTCTGTATTGAAATTTAGAGGAAGAAATTTACATGAAGCATCCTGAAGTTTTTTTTTTTCTTCAATTGAAGGAAAGGAACACATGGTGTGTAAACTTAACAGATTGATATACGGACTTAGACAAGCTTCCTAACAATGGTATCTTAAGTTTAATGATACTGTAACGACCTTTGGATTTAAGGAAAACACTGTTGATCGGTGTATATATCTAAAGGTCAGTGGGAGCAAGTTTATATTTTTTATTCTGTATGTCGATGAAATTTTGCTTGCTACTAATGATATTGGTTTAATGCACGAGACCAAGTAGTTTCTTTCTAAGAACTTTGAAATAAAAAGATATATATATATATATATATAGATGAGACATCCTTTGTGATTGGAATTGAAATATTTTGTAATAGATCACAACGAGTGTTAGGATTGTCTCAGAAAGCATATATCAACAAAGTCTTAGAAAGATTTAGAATTTGGAGTTTGTGCCATGTTTTGTGGCCAAAAATCATGGGTTATCGTGCCGTTAAATTAAAGAAGATGTTCACGAACGAAGAGTATCAATTGAACACGTTAGCACTAGATTAATGATTGCAGACCCATTAACTAAAGCATTGCCACCGAAGGCATTTAGTGAGCATGTTGAAAGAATGGGCGTTATTGGAAACTGTTAACATTATGTTAATGTTTGTGTTTTGATATATTTGATAATTAGAAATCAATATAGTTTCGTTTCTGTATTAAGTATCCTGTTTAGTTTATCAAGTATATATACATGAATGTTTTATGTTAATATAAACAGGATTTGTCTTTGACAAAGACATTATCGTGGACCATCATGAAAAGTTCATTATGAATCATATTGAGTTTGGAATTAATATTGTGATACATGGAAGGGAATGCGTTAAATTAGTGACGTATTACCGCCATGATTCTTATTAATTTCTGACTTAACGATGACTTATGTTCTGACCAATATAATGAAGGAATTAGCTTATACTATGCATATTATGTTTCACGTTCATTATTAAATTTATGACTTATGAGCCAAGTGGGAGAATGTTAGAATAATTATTAATGTTGTTATTCTATTGGCTCATAAATATTTATTTATATTTAATAATGAAATAATTCTATGATTGGCCAGTTAAGGATAATAGCAGTTCCAACTGCTTATCAGATAATAACCTCTCAGGTTGATGGAACCGAGAGATAATGTTTTTACCATTATTCTGATTCTCTGGTCCTCTCTCCAACCTTCAGAAAAATAAAACTAAAGTCTCTCTCCATCAGAGTTCTTAAAGAAAGGAATGTTGAAGGTCTGGAGGGAGAAACCAAGTCTCTAGTTCAAGCATTCACGGGACAACACCGGAGCCAGGTATGTTCACTGAACGCCAATTGAATACAGTATGTGAAATCATGTGTTCTGAAGATCTGCCCGCATGGGTAGCTCAACTGGTCATAGAGGTGAAACTTTGGAATAATGACCAGGGATCGAGTCTCACCAGCGGCAGTGTGGGAGCAACCTCTCAAAGTGAGGGGGGCTCCTTGTGCGCAGTGAGCATCGGTCTAGCCTCTATGGTTCATGTTCGGTTGAGTTACCATGATTTACATCCTCCCAAATGCTCTGTTGGGCCCTTAGGGTTGGGGTTCAGCCTTTGGAATAATGTGTTCTGAAGATCTGGTATTTTAGGATTAACTTACAATTAAGACTTATTTTTAGTGGCAAGAAGATGTTTGATTCCTATAGTCACGGACATTAGCTAGGGATCTGCTAGGTTTGAATTGAAATGAGTTCTTTGTGGGCAGAAGTATATAATCTAATGTTGAGTCTTAGTTTAATTTATCTTTATCTTTTGATGGACTTGGGACATATTTATAGAGTCTACGTGATCTGGCGATATTAAGAAACCTGAGTTATTAAAAAACATAGAATTCTCAACTAACAAATGCAGCCTTGGAATTGTATTCTCCCAATAGTTAATGTGTGGTTGTGTGGATCATGGTAAAAAAATAACGTCGGTTTGCATAAAAAAATTTCACGCGATCCACTTTAACATATATTTTTATAATTCATAATGTACATTATTTTAAAGCATAATGTACATTATTCTAACTCATAAAGTAAATTATATATTACCCCATAAATTTAATTATTCTAACACATAATGTAACACATAAAGTATATTATTTTAACTCATAATGTACATTATTCTAACTAATAAAATTCAACGATGTCATTTTGGACCGTGGTCCACATAGTTGTGTGGACCGTGATTTGCCGTATTCCCCACTTAGGCTATCCTTATCCCAAAAATTTCTCTCACTTTCTAAAATGGGTCCCACTTCCACATCATCAATTTTGCATATAATAAAATAATATTAAAAGAAATAATAAAAATAAAAAAGACATCAAAAGCCTGTGCAAGCTGTCCTTTTCAACAACTTTTGCAGCTTTTTCTCTCATTAGCAAATCTCTCTCCTATTTCTAGTTTAGCAAACTCTCTCTCCCATTTCAATACACATTAGCATAAAAAAAGAATAAAAAAAATATACTCTCTCTTCCATGTCATTTAGAAAGGAGTAAAATTCCTGGGATGGGGTTAGCCTTAGGGCTATTTCTGATTCCAACTACCAAGGTGGGCTGTGTATAAACTTATATTGTTATACCGTGGAACCGTGTCCACCTTGTAAGGTGGACACGGTTCTATATATGTTCATAATTACTGAACTCTATGTTTATAATTATAAAACTCTATGTTCATAATTTTTGAACTTCATATTCACAATTATTGAACTCTATATTCACAATTACAGAACTCTATGTTCATAATTACTGAACTCTATGTTCATAATTATAAAATTCTATGTTCATAATTTTTGAACTTCATATTCACAATTATTGAACTCTATGTTCATATTTTTTGAACTCTATATTCACAATTATGACAATTTTGAAATCGTGTACACCTTGCAAGGTAGACACAGTTCCACACTTAGCTTCCACAGATTGTTATGCCATGGAACCGTGTTCACCATCCATGATGAACACAGTCCCAACAGTGTTAGTACACCGTTATCTTTTTTTTTTTTTTCTTAATTAATCGCGTGACTTTTCTTCTTCACTTTCACATTTTGCGATTTCACTTCCTCTTCGCGCAAGCTTCTTCAACATAATCTCATAAAAAAAAATTCATAATTTCATAACTGCACATTTATAAATCCATGCCAGCACATTCATAATTGCATGGATTTATGAATGTGCAGTTATGAGATTATGAATTTTCTGTTATGAGATTATGAATTTACAATACATTCATAATCTCATAACAGAAAATTCATAATCTGATCAAACGCGCGCCGTTAACACCACATTAGCGAAATTTTTTTTTCCCATAAAAATAGCACCGTTTGGACCCGTGTTTACCATGAAATGGTGAACACGTTTCCAGGGCATAATTTGCCCACTTCCACTGCATAATTTGCCTATAAACTTACAAATTGGCCTATTTCCTAATTGGATTGGGCTTCAGCCATGCCATTAGCCACATTTTGTTTCTTATTCCTGTCAAGCCCTACTGGTCAAGTCCATTCAGAATATAAACCAGGCTGCAGAATCTGGGCTAAAAAAGCCAGAATATGCATGTGTTTTTATTTAGGAGAGATCACAGTTTGGTTCCAGTTTTAAACTGACGTCAAAATTTAAATCTTAGGGGGAATGTTCAGTTCTGATTTTGTAAACAAACTGTTGAAGTTCAAACAATTGGTTTGTATGTATTTAATTATGGTTTTATAAAATAGATAATACCTTATAAAGAATTATGAATATTTTTTTAAAAAAATAATAAGATTCAACTTTTATCATTCACGAATTTGGTTCAAATTAAATTGTGATCATGAATACTGTACTCTTTATAGTGGAAAACTTTGTCATACAATTTGATAAAAATACTCTACTCTTTTAATGAAAAATTTTATAATGTCATATACTTCATAGTTCATGCTGACAGTTTATTAATCAAATTCAAAATTTAAGAATTTGGCAAGCCCTCCCCTCGAGCCTAAGGGGGTCGAGGTAGGCTGGCCCTTTTCAGGTCAGCTTTGACACCTTTAGATAGATGCTATTGGGATGTTTCTTTAGCTTAAATTTTTCTTTTATTAGAAAAAAAAAAATAGAAAAACAAAAAGTAAGATGAACCAATGGGTAAATTTCACCCCCCCACCCCCCCCCCCCGTATTGAACTAGTATAATTAAGCATACTCTTAATACTTAAAATGCAGAAAGCAAAACGTAGTCTTTCAAGAAATAAGAGATCCAAGATGGATATTACATCAATTAAGACCAAGTGAAAAGGGCAAGAAGCCATATATGGTTCCTAGCAACATGTAAATCTCAGACTCCCTGGTACCATGCACACATAACAACATGAATTGAGTACTACTACCTCTATGACTGAACACCATAAAACTCAACAGACAAAATGGGCAGTGGAATGAAAGAACAACAACTCCCTACAACCTCATAACTAGAATTCAAACCCTAAAATTAAATCATCTTTGATGAACAACCAACCCATTATATTGCCTGATCATATCATATCATCAGTTTCAATTCCCTCCTAACCTACCAAAAATGTCAGCACCATTGAATCCAAAGATCATCATATCATCAATCATTCCCCGTTCGATTTAATTGCATTATTATTCTCCCCTTCCCTAATTTCCTGCATCAACAACTTGCCAGACTCCTGATCATCATCATTCTCTCCACTCTTCTTCAGTGCTTCTTTGGCCTTGAGAGCCTGCAACTTTATGTGATTATAGTATGCCACCCCCATGAAAGCCAGCCCATACCCAACCAAGTTGATAGGGGTGACAGTGTCCTTAATCACAGACCATGAGAACGCAATCAACATCCAATCCTTAACCACCCCAGCCACATTCATAGTCAAAGCCGAGGTCTTCCCAACCAGCAGGAAAACAGCAAGATTCAGAGCAAAAGCACAGAAAGAATTGGTCCCAAAGATCATATAATCCAAATGGTAGCTGGAATTCTCCTTCAAATCCGGGTATTCCACCATGACCCACGGCACAAACAAGAATGCAAAGCAACACGGCGCCACGTAGTAAAGGGAGGTAATGGGATTAAGCGTGATACCTGTTAAAATTAACAAGAAACAATAATAACGGCAGAAAGTAAAGAAGGCATGCTTTTACATATTTCAACAATGTGCCTACTTTCGTTTGCTTTTACCAATTTCAACAATGTGCCTACTTTCGTTCCTACAAGGTTTGCATCTTCATAGACATGTATATTTCACCGAGCCTCTCTCCGAGAGGGTGCCCACCAATTTCAATTTGATTCTTCCTGGGTCGATGCCCGAGTGGCTATTTTTGAAACAGGAATTAAAGTAGTAGATCTTTTAGCCCCCTATCCCCGCGGCGATAGGGGGCTAAAAGATCTACTACTTTAATTCTTGTTTCAAAAATAGCCACTCGGGCATGAGTAGCAGGAGCAACTTTTAATTTATTATGAGTCCAAACGAAATCCCGTCCCCACGGCCCTGTTCAGATTAACAAGAAACAATAATAATGACAAAAAGTAAAGAAGGCATACTTTTACCTATTTTAACAATGTGCCTACTTTTGTTCTCAAAAGGTTAAACCCTATCCTCACCGCCTCCACTGGACAGAGCATTTGAGAGATTGTAAATAATAGTAAGTCTGCTGAACACATAGGCTAGACCTTTACTTATTGCCCACAAGTAACGGCCCCACTTTGAAAGGTTGCTCCCACACGGTGACAGGTGAGACTCGATCCTCCGTCATTGTTTACAAACTTCACCCTTGTCACTAACTGTGTGCCTACTTTATTAATAGTAATGTACGTGATAGTGGTAATAGCTTGCTTGATCCTAACGACTGGTTTGTAAAGAAATAAAGTTGTGTATTCACTACTAAATACTCCCTCCGTCCCATTTTCCATGTCTTACTTTCCTTTTTAGTTTGTCCCAAAATGTTGTCCTCTTTCCAAAATTGAACATCAATATCATTCTACTTTTCCAATTTACCCTTATGACTTTTGCTTTTATTTCCAAAAGTAAGAAAAGTGAAGGGCATAATTGGGAAATGACATAGCATTTACTTTAATTCCTTAAAAAGCGTGCAAAAAGCAAATGAGACAACCATTTCGGGACGGAGGGAGTATAACTTTTGGCCCACCTTTAGAGGTGAGGAGAATCTGGATCATGACGAGCCTGGTGGCCTCAAACGCCACCGCTCCGAGCTGCAAAATCACCCCCCAAGAATCGAACTTGGCCTCCCCGTAAGCCGCGATGGCCACCCCGATGGAGATGGAGAGCATGTTGAGCATGGTGTCAGGGCTGAAAGACTCTTTGCTGCAGATAACGCCGATGGAGTAGACCGCGACGGGCATGAGGGCCTTGAGCATCTGGATGAACGAGACAGAGAGGTAAATGTAGGCGGAGTTTGAGAGCCAAAGGGAGAGGGAGTAGAGGAGACCAATGGGGACAACGGATTTAAGGTAGAGCGGCCAAGACATGGAGACCGGGTCGACGAGCTTGAAGACCCGGACGAGGAGATAAGCCAAGGAGGAGCAGAAAGCCATGTGGATCATGGTGAGGGAGATTGGGTAAGGCCAGTTGTACATCTTGCGGTCCAGGATGTACTTGTTGTAGACGATGACAGAGAAGGAGAGGAAGATCCAGATGATGACGTAGGTGTAGGAGAGGACGATCTTCTTCAATACACCCTCGCTCAAAACTCCTCCTCCGCTGCCCATGCTGATGCTTAGCTAATTGGCCGACGACGACGACGAAACAACGTAGTACGCTGGCTGTTGTTGTTGTTAGATCAGACCTGCAGAATCCTGGAAATCCGATCCTTGGCTCGTCAGCAATGTGGGGAATCGGAAGTGTGGATCGGAGAAGAAGATGGAGATGAAAAGGGAGAGTTAGTACTATACGTGTTGAGTGTATGGGGGGCTATGGGAGTAGAGTGCGAATCCGATGATGGTTGTGTTGACGAAGTACGAGGTAATAATCGTTGTACCTATAGCGGGACAAAAGGGAAATTGGTTTGGTTAACAAAAACCTTTCCAAAACTAGAAAATAAAATAAAATAAAACCTTCACAAACTTCTTTCAGCTAGCCCAAATCAGTCTAAGAATAAGTCGGATAGTTATGCTGTGCATCCGTATGCACCACGGATGCCAAAACGACGTCAATTTATTAAAAAACGCGCGTCTCCCCTTTAAAAAAAATTCAGGTTCGATTCCCAGCAACAACATTATATTGTTCATTCATTCTGGAATTTTAGTTCATAGATTATGGAATTATAGTTCATTGATTATGGAATTATAGTTCATCGATTATGGAATTGTAATTCATCGATTCTGAAATTTTAGTTTATAGATTATGGAATTTTAGTTCATTCATTCTGAAATTTTTAGTTCATAGATTAGATTATGGAATTATAGTTCATCGATTATGGAATTATAGTTTATCGATTATGGAATTTTAGTTCATATGTTGTTGCTGGGAATCGAACCTGATTTTTTTTTTTTTAAGGAGAGACGCGCGTTTTATTAAAACGACGTCGTTTTTGCATCCGTATGCACGCATAATTTGCCGAATAAGTCATACTGGTCAATTTATATCATGGACTAGGGTCCATATAGTATTATGAATCCTTGATTGAAACAGCGAAATATTACAATACAATACAAAATATAGTTACAGAATTTCATAATATAAGATACAAAATATTACAATATGTTGGTCCCAAAAGAGGAAACGTGAAAGTCTAGAGCGGGGGGGAGGGGAGAGGGGGGGGGGGGGATGAATAGACTTTCCAAACTTTTTCGCACAGCACAACAATTGCTAAGCCAGAGATAAACCAAAAGTCTTAACTAGATTGTTAGAGTATGGTGCACAACGGAATTAAATAAACATAAAGTGTGTGTGAGATTGTGTGAGCAGTATATCTCGTGTAGAGCGAATATGTAAAGAGCAGTAAGTAAAGAAAGCAGTAAAGAACACAAGACAATTATAGTGGTTCGCGAGGTGGTGTAATCCTCCTACTCCACTTGCTCTTATCTCCAAGAGCAATTCACTATATCTACCACTCCTTGGTTCCAAGATACAATGAATTTCCGTGATCTAGTGCTTTGATCACAAAGCTCGCACTAATCACGCCCAGTGACACCACACTGCTGCTTCGGGTTTCACGTCGCCGCGCTACGATCCCAGGATTTCACGACTCCGCGTTACTTTCCCCCCGTCTTCCACACTCGGGTAGAAACGTATCCCGTGATCTAGTGCTTTGATTACAAAGCCCGCACTAATCACGCCCAGTGCCTCCGACACTGCTGCTTCGGATCTCACAGCTCCGTGTGACAATCCAGGATTTCACAGCTCCGTGCTACTTTCCTCCCTTCTATTGTTTTGCTCCAAAACAAGTGTTGTCTTGCTTCCAACTTCTTAGACTCTGTAGTTGATCTTCAATGATGCGCAGGTCTCTTTGATGAAGATAAACACTCTGGAATGATTTCTCTTGATAG
This sequence comes from Ipomoea nil, assembly GCF_001879475.1. Taxonomy (NCBI): domain Eukaryota; kingdom Viridiplantae; phylum Streptophyta; class Magnoliopsida; order Solanales; family Convolvulaceae; genus Ipomoea; species Ipomoea nil. The sequence continues at coordinate 961,251 of NW_017617665.1, forward strand.
CTCTGAGTGTTTTCTCTCTTTGAATATATCAAGTAAAGCACTTGATATTTTTGCTCTGTTTTGCTCTGTTTAAGAACTCTCAGAATATTTCTCTTGAAGCTCTCTGAGTTCTTTTTCTTTTCTCACTTCTCACTTGAAGATTTTTTGTATGCTCTGTACCAAATGAGATTTATGCTCTATGCTCTTTTAAGCTTAATTGCTCTATTCGTTCCCCTTGATGGGTTCGAATTTTCTGCTCTCTTGTTCGTGAGTTTCTCAACTGCTCTATATTCTTCTCTAGTTCGTTATCTTCAAGTCTTCATATCTTCATCATTTTATAGCTGGTAATGAGAATCTGTCCGTTGGAAAGAGACGCTCACATTTTTGAAATCTTGTATCTTTTTGTCAGAGATCTTATCTTATCTTCTGCAAAGATGCCAGAAAGGATAAGCTAGCCGTTTGATGGATCTTCATCTCCATGTAAATGAGTTCCCAAACTTCATCTGATATTCCTCTGATTTAACGTTGAGTGGGAATATCTGGGTCTCTGTTTTGGTGTAGAATGACTTCTCTGATCAGCTTTGAAGTGGTCCTTGTATCTTTGGGATTTAAAAATATTCATTAATTTAATCCCATACTAGTTAGACTAGTATTTTTCCTTGTGAGAATATTTTCACTGTAAGTTCTTCTTCTTCTTCTCCATTCTCATATCCGGGTGTTCTCAGACTTCAAGTTGGTTTTGAACTTCCACCCAATTTGAATTTCTCATTTGCAATTAACACCCAATTTCAATTGGCTTGTAATTGGCACCCAATTTGAATTTCTCCATTGTAATTGGCTCTCCTGGTGCTTTCAATTGCTTCCCAATTTGAATTGTTGACTTTGACTTTGAAATTGGCTCCCAGACTTTTCTTGGTATTGAATTTCATCTCAATTCAATTTGATCTCCATGTCTTCCCAATTTGAATTGTTGACTTTGACTTCGAAATTGGCTCCTAGACTTTTCTTGGTATTGAATTTCATCTCAATTCAATTTGATCTCCATGTCTTCCCAATTTGAATTGTTGACTTTGACTTCGAAATTGGCTCCCAGACTTTTCTTGGTATTGAATTTCATCTCAATTCAATTTGATATCCATGTCTTCTTCGAATCGGTCCCCAATTCGAATCGGTCCCCAATTTGAATTTGCATCCCATACTACAACGCTTTCAATTGCTTCCCAATTTGAATTGTTGACTTTGACTTCGAAATTGGCTCCCAGACTTCTCTTGGTATTGAATTTCATCTCAATTCAATTTGATCTCCATGTCTTCTTCGAATCGGTCCCCAATTTGAATTTGCATCCCATACTACAACTTCAAACTTCAAGCATCCCATACTACAACTTCAAATGGCTCCCAATTTGAATTTGCATCCCACTTCAATTGGCTCCCAATTTGAATTTGCATCCCATACTACAACTTCAATTGGCTCCCAATCCATGTGAAAATGGCTCCCAATTTGAATTTGCATCCCACTTCAATTGGCTCCCAATTTGAAGCATCCCACTTCAATTGGCTCCCAATTTGAATTTGCATCCCATACTACAACTTCAATTGGCTCCCAATCCATGTGAAACAATCCATGTGATTTCAATTTCTCTGAAACTGGCTCCCAATTTCAATTGTTTCGGCTCCCAATTTCAATTGCTGAAATCAGCTCCCAATTTCAATTCCTATGAAATCGCCAATTTCAATTCCTATGAAATCGGCTCCTCCCAAGTGCGAAATCGGCTCCCAATTTCAATTCCTATGAAATCGGCTCCTCCCAAGTGCAATTGCTTCCCAATTTTCACTTGTAATCGCTTCTCAATTGCCACCCAAGTGTAATCAGCGCCCAATGCTAGACTTACCGCCCACAAATTTTACTGGCTCCCAATTTCAATTGTTTCGGCTCCCAATTTCAATTGCTGAAATCAGCTCCCAATTTCAATTCCTATGAAATCGGCTCCCAATTTCAATTGCTATGAAATCGGCTCCTCCCAAGTGCGAAATCGGCTCCCAATTTCAATTCCTATGAAATCGGCTCCTCCCAAGTGCAATTGCTTCCCAATTTTCACTTGTAATCGCTTCTCAATTGCCACCCAAGTGTAATCAGTGCCCAATGCTAGACTTACCGCCCACAAATTTTACCTTGTAAAATTATTGATGGTGAGATTTGAACTTCAGCCATTTCACATATTATATCAAGCATCATCCACTTTGTCCGTATAACTATTGATTAAATCTCCAATCTTCTTTGATGTACTCCTTTCTTTCCATAGATGCTTGATTTCCAAGTCAATTTCATGCATTCTTCCAATCTTAATTTTCTTCACGAAAATTCTTCTGGGATATTTCTTTGAGTAGTAGCGACGTGAATATTGTATCATTCATCTTCTTCTTCAATTTGTCATTTTCTCCAGACAAATTCTTGATTTTAGGCTTTATATCTTCTTCTTCTATTTTCATGCATCTTCATCTGTTTTTCTCTGTTCTAATTTAAATAATTTCCCGATCATGGTCTAAGACTCTACTAGTCCTAAGAAACAAAATTGGGGGATCTACAAATACATATTTGGCATATCAAAACCATTACACTTTATTCCTAACAATTTCCCCCATTTTGATAATGCCAAAACCTATACTCAGTCATTTGGCTTTAAGTCTTTGAAAAATAATCTTTTTGCTCAATTTTATTTGCCAAAGTCAAGATGAGTTTAACAATGGTTTTCTAGAAACAATCAAAAGAAACTTGTGAATTAATTTTTAGACAAGCTCCTAAACGCATCTTGAATTATTTTTATTTTGATCATCATCAATTTTTAATTTTGTCGTGCGTTTGACATATTTCTTGTCTTTTAATTCATGGAAGTCTAATTACATTAAACAAACAAAATTAAAGACTCAAAATAGACCATGGGAAATTATTATTGATATATTTCGAATTTATAGAGAAAAACGCGCAACAGAGGTTCGAAAATAGAGAGAATATCAGCTTAAGAGAATTTTCAGATTACCTTCTGGGTTTCTTCACACCAGAGTCTTTCTTCAAAATTTCCTTGACAAGTTCTCTGAGCTTGAAGAAATCATCTTTGAACTTTGCATTCTGAAATTTCTTTGTAAGATGTCCGGCCATGTAATGTACAAAAGCTTCTTTGATGTTGTTGCCCGGAAGAGCTCCAGCTTCCCACCATAAGACACATTCTTCGAAGCTTCTTTCTTCTCCAAGATTCATGCCCATATTTCCAGTGAAATCTCTTAGTTCATACCACATCTCGGTTCTTTTCCTTTTGCTTTCTTCTTCTTCTTTATTCTTCTCCGAGATCCATTGGGCTTGATCGGCTGCAGGCCATTTCTTGATCATGCTTGGTAGATTTTCCTTAGTCCATATTGTTTTCTGAGTGGCGGTACCCTTAGAGCATTCAAACCAGCCACGCTGTTCAGCAACCTTCGTTGTACTCGTACCAAGACTAGGATTCGCGAACTGAGCAAAACCAATCTGAGATGGTCCTTGTGAGGATTGTCCGCGGCTTCGGCCTCTACCTTGAGTAGACATTACTAGTTGTTGTTGGCTTCCAAGAATAAATTCTTGTTGCTGCAAAGCCAAGTGACTGAGAATTTCTTCCTCCCTTTTGGCGTTATCAACCAAAAAAGCAAGGGTTTTACAATCTCGGTCTTGGTTTGCTTTCACAGCTTCAACACTGTTGTGCGTTTCAATGGAAATGGTTTGTACGTTGTCCAGCTTGTTTGTTGTAACTGCGAGTTCAACTTCAAGTTTGTTGATTCGGTTTTCTTGATCTTGAATTGCCTTGACTTGTCGCAAGTGACGTTCATTGTGAATCTTTTCAGCTGCTTCTCGTTCCTTATTCATGAGCTGAATCACTTCAAGTAAGCCTTTTGTTAATTCTCCTTTCAAGATTCTTTCTGCTTTGTCAATCTGGGTCTTCAAAATATTTTGATGCTCCATTAATTCCTTCAGATTGACTCGTGTATCCGTGTGTTGTTGATCCATCTTTTGATTTTGTTCAACCAACTTTTCTCCAATTGTTTGACAAACAACATCACTGGATTCGGCCACTTTTGCAAATAGAGATGAAAATATGCCATCATCTTGATCATTCATCTGCACAAAGTTTTGAGGGGATCCGAATGGACTTCTATTCGGATCTGTGAGAACAACTGTATCAATAAGTTGCATCCCTTCTTCTTCAGGTGATTCGGCTTCTTGATTGAGATCACCAATTTCTTCTTCTAAGATTTCTGTTCTTGTGTAGTTGTCTGCAAATAAGTCTTCATTTTCTAGAACAGGGTCCATGGTAGGCATTGTAGACTCCGTATGGTGTACTGGCAATACACTGGATAAATTCTCTATGATTTGTTGTCTACTCTCAGTAGCAACTTTTACTGCAACTTCCACTGGTATATCTCTTATTCTTTCTTCTGACACTTGTTCTCTTACTTCTTCTCGTACTGATACTTCTGCTTCATTAGATCCCACAAGTTGTTCGTTGCACTCCAAATTCACATTAATTGGTGTGGGGGTCAAATCAGATATCAATAAAGAAGCATCATGGACTTTCACAGGTATGTCCATATGATTTTTAGTGCTCATGATTGGTACATCAATGAGTGCCGTCCCTTCAGTTCTTTCATCAAAGATTTTATTATCCACAAGAGATGTATTACCTGGATAATGATGTGTGTCATAGACTGACCTTTGTAGAGCTAACTGAAGTGATATTTCATTCTGTCTTTCTTGTTCAGCTATACGGTCTTGAGCCGTACTTCCTCCTTTTATTGGTGCTTTTCCTTTTTGTCTGGCTACTTTTTCGTGTAGCTTCATGTGGTAGACTTGATTTAAATCCATGTTGAGTGCATCTAGCATCACATTCGTTCCGCACCATTCCAAGGAAAAATCTTCACTCCGTATCAAATCTGGGGTGATTTTTGACATGAAAGAATGATATCTTTCAAGTTTCCATTCTCTCCAAGTTTGCACCATTATTAATTCTCTTAGCAGTTCTGGATCATCTTGAATGAGAGCTGAGTCAAAAACTATCGGTCCTGCACTTCCTTCGGCTGCAGATTGACTCGAGAGTCTTCTTTGTAGATCACTCGAAATTTGCACATCAACTCCTGCAAATTCCATTCTTGTTGTATCGTCAACTCCTTCAGCCAACAAGTTCGGTTCGGCATATTTGAGTGGAACAGCTACCATAGCCGTACTGATGGCTTCTTGATCTCTTCCTGATCGATTGCTTGATCCCATTTGATTACTTGAGGTTGAGATTGCTTTACTGTTTCTCGGTCTGGAACTCTGAGGTGTTTTTGAACTTGTAGAACTCCCACCTTCTTGTCCTCTTCTTTGACTTGACCTTTTTCCAAAATTAGGGCTGAATTTTCTGAAGAGTGCTCTGTAGATTCCAATATTTTTGTGTTTTCTCATTGGAATTGTCTTCTTCCTTAGCAGTTCTCCAATGATGAGACCATATCCAACATTTTGATAGAAACGGTCCACCACAGAAAGTTTCTTCATTGGTTTGGTAGCATGAATAAAAATAACCATCTTCCTGTAGATAAATTTTGCCCATTTGAATTTTATTCCTTTCATAATTCCGTCCATCAGGCACACTGTTGATGCAGTCAAATCTTCAGTACTTCCCAGTTTGTGTTCAAGAATCTTGTAAATCATGTCCACCAACATCTCATATTCAAACTTCAATACATTCTTATGAGCGGATACATCAGAAAAAATTGGAGCCGTAGGACCACGAATCTCGTTCCAAAAATTTTGAACAACATAGCTGTGAGATTCTAGCATTATCTGAGATTCAGGAAAGCTGAAGCACTTGTGTATGTCATCTTCAGTGATCGAGACTTCTGATCCTCCAACTCTAGATTTAATTGAATATTTTTCCACGACTGCATGTAGGTAGAATTCGGCTACATCTTCTTCAAAGGTTCCAAAGTAGTTGTAGGTGAAGAAATCAAACAGTCTGCAGTCTTTTAAAGCTTGAAGAATTTTCTCGACCGTGTCCTTGTTGGTAGAACCTAGTCTGAAAAACTCAGGATTGAGTACCATCCCATTCGTTACTTGTTGCGAGAGGGCGAAAATAGGATCAATTTTCTTTCTTCCAGATTGAGCCATGATGATCAGATCGATTGTTAGAGGAGAGAATTTTTGAGAGAGAGTTTTCTGATATTCTGAAGGTCTTGAAAGAGTTTTTGAAATATAAGTGAGGGGTTTATATGAGGAGGATGACTCGAAGGGGTTTTTCGAATTTAAGAGAGAGAGATGAGACTTCTCAATTGTACCCTTTGATTGAGGTGTGTCAATTGGGTGAGTTTAGGGTAGATGAGTCATCTGATAGAGGGTGTTACGAGGAAAGAAAAAATGTCATCATGAGCAGACAAGAGCATTTAATGCTCACACCTCTTTAGAAATACCCAATGCACGTAGAGGGTGGAGATTTGAAGAGACACTTAGAGAGGATTTGCGTTCTGATCTCCTTAAGATTTGTTTATGGGGATCGATTAAGGGGGTGATTTTTCTGACAGGTAAGAAGGGGGTGTCGATTGAGAGAGAGGATAAATCTGTTTGGAAAGATTTGATCTAGGAGATGATTATGGGGGGAGGTTTAGGTTGGGTGGAGGTTTAGAAAGGGTAGGAATTTATGGGTGGAGGTTTGATGCCCAATTAAACTCTAATTTTCCTCCTTTGTCTCCTGATTTCCTTCTCAAAATCGTGTACCACAGATATAATCATACTCAACATCTTGTTAGTAGCAAAAATTACTCCACAAATAATTAATCACACATACCAATTATATTAAACACATACACGGTAATTTCCAATTAAAACACACAAATTTTGGAAATTAGCACAATTAACACATATATTCCAAATTAATAATTAGAAACATCTTTATATAAAATAACATGCTAAATCAGATTCTAAAAATTTTAGAAACTAACAAAAAGCATTTTAGCAAATTATATAAACATGTATGCATATGCACGTAACACATGAAATAAAGAAAATTTAAACACATTAAATCACATTATGCACATATATAATTAAATAAATACGGTAAATCACATATTTAGGTAGATTGTTCATGCAAACAAATTATTTAAATTATACAAACATGAACAAATACTCATACACTGATTAACACATTAAAACATGCACTTTTAAACTAATTATCCAATAAAACACGAATTTCACATTTTATCAAATTAATTTGCATGGCATATGATCTCACGTTAAGTAACACATGCAAATACACAAATAAATTCCTAACACATATTGCAATTTTATCACATAAAAATTTTGAATTAAAATATGCATATAAACACATAAAACAATTTATTCATATAAAACAATTTATTTTGAGCACAAGTATCAATTTAAATTGAGAGATTAAGTTCAGTGATACTTAGCTCATTTCGATCATTCCCAACTCGTGCCTTAAGGTAGAAAATCTCGTTTCGCATAAAGGCTTCGTGAGAATATCAGCAACTTGGTTTTCCGTAGGGATATATTCGATCTTTAGATTCTTCTTTTCAACGTGATCCCTTATAAAATGATGTCGAATGTCGATATGTTTGGTTCTTGAGTGAAGCACCGGATTGTGAGTGATAGCGTTTGCACTAGTATTATCACAATAAATACTAACGTCATCACAATTAACTCTGTAATCCTTCAATTGTTGCTTCATCCATAAAATTTGCGCACAACAACTTCCTGCAGCAATATATTCAGCCTCGGCAGTACTAGTTGCGATGGAATTTTGCTTTTTGCTGAACCAAGAAACAAGCCTTCCCCCCAAGAACTGGCATGTCCCGGAAGTGTTTTTTCTGTCTATTTTGCAACCTGCAAAATCCGCATCTGAAAAACCTGTTAGAGTAAAATCTGTACCTTTTGGATACCACAATCCAACATTGATTGTGCCTTTCATATATCGTATGATCTTCTTTGTTGCAGTGAGGTGGCTTTCTTTTGGATTAGCTTGGAATCTTGCACACACTCCCACAGCATAAGAAATGTCCGGCCTGCTTGCAGTAAGATATAGAAGAGAACCAATCATTCCTCTATATTTTGTTTGATCGACATCCTTTCCATCTTCATCTTTGTCTAGCCTTATTGATGTGCTCATTGGAATTTTGATCGATGATTTTCCATTAAGGCCAAACTTCTTTATCAAGTCGCGGGTGTACTTTGCTTGATTGATGAATACTCCTTCTTTCAGTTGTTTGACTTGTAAGCCCAAGAAGTAATTCAATTCACCCATCATGCTCATTTCGAATTTATTCTACATAAGCTTCGAAAATTTCTCACACAATGAATTGTTAGTGCTTCCAAAAATAATATCATCAACATATATTTGCACTAATAAAATATGATCACCATCTTGAATTCTAAATAGAGTTTTGTCAACAAGGCCTTTGGTGAATCCACAGCTTATTAAGAACATTGACAAAGTATCATACCAAGCTCTAGGTGCTTGTTTCAACCCATACAATGCCTTTTTAAGTTTGTAGACTTTATCACCTTCGCCTTTTACCTCGAAACCTGGGGGTTGTTCGACATAAACTTCTTCTTCGAGTAGACCATTCAAGAATGCACTTTTCACGTCCATTTGATAAACGGTGAAATCTTTGTGTGTGGCGTAAGTTAGGAAAATTCTAATTGCTTCGAGTCGGGCCACCGGTGCAAAAGTTTCATCAAAATCTATTCCTTCTTCTTGAGAGTATCCTTTTTGCAACGAGCCTTGCTTTATTCCTAACAATCACGCCTTCTTTGTTTGCTTTGTTCCGGAAGACCCATTTGGTTCCTACAACGTTGTGGTTCGCAGGTCTTGGAACAAGTTCCCAAACATCATTTCTTTTGAATTGATCGAGCTCCTCTTGCATAGCATTTATCCAATCCGGATCATTGAGAGCTTCGTCAATTTCTATTGGTTCAATCTGAGATAGATAACACGTGAACAAAGCTTCCATGGTAGATGATCTTGTTTTCACGCCTTCATGAATATTCCCAATAATTAATTCTGGAGGGTGATTTTTGAGTCATCTTAAATCTGGTTCAAATGGGTGCATGGTACTGGGTGGATCCATTTGTTGTGAACTGGCAGTGTTGGTTCGAATTTCCTCATTTAATTCTTCTTGAAATTGATTACCAACTTCACATGCAACTTGATCACAAACTGGAACCCGTACTGCATCCTCATTATCACGTGCGGCATCACTCCCAAAATTATTATTTAAGGAATTTCCAATTTCTTCTAGATGAGGGATGGGATTTTCTAGAGAATGAATTTCCAACTCATCCATTCCCTGCAAAACATCATCTTCACACGTATCATTAGTATCACAAAAATCAATATGACACTTGTTACCATTTTGTGCAATTTCTTCGTCCAGTGCATCATTTTTGATCTGTGATTTTTCATCAAATACCACGTATATGGATTCTTCAACCACCATTGATCTTTTATTCAAAACTCTGAATGCCTTGCTAGTAGCTGAATATCCTAGAAAAATTCCTTCATCTGCACGCTCATCAAAAGCTTTTAGATGCAATTTATCATTAATATGAATAAAACATTTGCATCCAAAAATATGAAAATAACCAATATTTGGTTTTCTCCCTTCATATAGCTCGTATGGCGTCTTCTTGTACTGCTTATGGATCATGCTTCGATTTTGCGTGTAACAAGCAGTGTTGATAGCTTCCGCCCAATAGCGTTTCGGGAGACCGGCAGCACTAATCATCACTCGTGCGGCTTCTTTGAGCGTCCGGTTTCTTCTTTCGGCAACACCGTTTTGTTGCGGTGTTCTTGCGGCAGATAATTGATGAAAAATTCTGTGTGAATTGCAAAAAGCTTGTATAACTCCATTCACGAACTCGGTTCCGCGATCCGTTCGTATTTTTGATATTTGCAATTCTTTCTCATTTTGTAGTTGCTTCAACAGCTTCGGTAGAACTTGCTCAACTTCATTTTTCTTCTTGAGGAACACAGCCCAAGTGTACCTAGAAAAATCATCAACAACAACGAGAGTATATTTCTTACCACTTACACTTATTGGATCAACCGGTCCAAATAAGTCCATATGTAGCAAGCTTAGCGGTCTTGACGTTGACTCGTGTGTCTTTGATTTGAATGATGATTTGATTTGCTTTCCACGTTGACATGCATCACACACTTGGTCCTTCTTGAAGATAATATCTAGCAAGCCTTCTACTAGATTCTTCTTTGCAAGCTGATTGATAGTCTTGAAGTTTAAGTGGTTGAGCTTTCTGTGCCATTCCCAATTAGCTTCATTTGAATTTCTGGCCATTAAGCACACTGAATCTTTGCTTGTACTCCAATCAACAACATACATATTCCTTCGTCTTTTTCCAGAGAGAACAATCTCATTTGTGAGCTCATTTTTTATTAGGCAATTATCTTTAGAAAATTCTACAAGATAGCCTTTATCACAAAATTGACTAGTGCTCAACAAATTAAATTTTAAGCCTTCAACGAAAGAAACATCTTCAATCTTCAATCCATTTTTCTTGATCGTGCCAACTCTTTTTGTAGTTCCATAATTTTGATTTCCTCCGAATATAACTTTTGGTCCATCGATTTCTTTGAAATTCACTAGATATGATTTATTTCTAGTCATGTGGCGTGAGCAACCACTATCGATGTACCAAACATCCTGCAAAAAAGATTAATTAACTTTAGGTACCTATACTTGCTTGGGTCCTTTACTGTTAGTGATTTTTGGTAACCAAACCCACCTTGATCTTATTGAATTAAGATGAGGCGGTTTGTAACCATTAGAGACACGATAATCATAACTCACTTTTGAAAACATTTTTGGCGCCGGGTTTTGAAAATTATTTTTAAATTTTGGCACCTGGGAAGAGAATGGTTGCTTTGGTCTATAAAAAGCATTACATCTATTGCACAACCAATGTTTTTGAGTGGGATAAAATCTCCCAACTTTATTTCTAGAAAAGCTTCCCTCTTTTCTATGAAATCTTTTTGCACTTGACTCTTTGGCATATCTTTGCTTGATGAATTTTTGTTGCTTAGCCGTACTGTAGAATTGTTTCGGCATTTCAACATTCAAATTTTCTTTTGTTTGATAGCCAAGTCCTTGTCTCATCATGCTATTCTGACTTTTAACAAATTTTACCACTTGAACTTTATTATTTAAAGTAGTAGTAGAATTAGTCAGATTTTGAGGGGTTTGAGAACATGTGGAGTCATAACCAATTCCGGTTCTATCTCCTGATGGCTTTTGCATGCTCACCATTTTATCTATTATTTTAGACGAATTAGTGAACGTAGCAATAGTAGCTCTAAGATTATGTTCTCTAACCTCTCTTGCTTTACACTCTTCTTGAAGATGAATGTTTTCATTCTTCAACTTACTCACTTCAAGTAAAGCATCTTGCAATTTTTTATTCATTTCTTCTTTTTCAAGAATTAGAATATTATTGCGCTCCTTGAGTTGAGGATGAGTGAGCATAATCTCTTGACATTCTCGCATTAGATTGTCAATAGATTCACGAGAAAAAGAAGAATTAACAGAATTAAAAGAATTAGATGTTACCTCTTCTTCCTCTGCTTCAAGAGCCATAAGACAATCTTCACTTGTACTCAACTCGATTGAGTTGCATACTAGCGCCGTATCATCATCCGAACATGAACTTTCATCGCTTGATGATGAATCCTCCGAATCACCATTTTCGTTCGGTTCGTTGCTAACGAGAGCTTTTCTTTTGTCGCGCTTGAACCTTTTGCTTTCGGATTTGTTCGGTGTAGATTCAACATTTTTACCTCGATACTTGCTAACGATCGGATATGGACAATTTATTTTAAAATGTCCGGGTTTGCGGCAATTGTAGCACAAATCCTTATTTTCTTCGACTTTTTCTTCTTGTGTTATGCGAGAGATGAATTTTCCACGAGCAGAATTTTTGTTGTCTCCTTTTCACATAAACCTTCTAAACTTTTTGACAAAAAGAGCAAATTGTTCGTCAGTCATAAAATCAATATTATTTTCTACTGACCTGGAGGTTGACGGTTGTTCGGCCATTAGAGCAGCATTTCGAGCTTCATGAACATCATCATCTTTGGCCTTCATTTCGAACTCATATGCTTTTAGATCACTAAATAATTTGTCTGTTGACAACATTCTTAGATCTCGGTGATCGCGCATAGCCGTAACCTTCATATCCCATGCAGATGGTAAGCCTCGTAGGATTTTGAGATTAATTTCTTTTTGGCTAATATTTTTTCCAAGATCACTAATCTCTCCAAGAACTTTGATCATTCGAGCTTCCATATCTGCAACACTTTCATTTGAGAGCATTTTGAAATCTTCGAACTTCTTCATGGCGATTGTAAGCTTATTGTCTTTTTCTTGTTCATCTCCTTTGCCAATCTTGATGAGAGTTTCCCATATTTCTTTAGCAGTAACACACTTTCGGATCTTCGGAAATATTACATCATCAACGGCTTTGAATAGAATATCCTTGGCAATATTGTCAAGATTATTCCGCGTTCTATCGTCCAATGTCCATTCCGGTTTTGGCTTTTGTACGTACTGTGGAGCATCCGGGGATATAACAAATGCCGTATTGATCTTTAATATTTCTATAGGGCCAGTGGAAATAACTTCACACATTTCATCATGTAAAGCCGATAAGTGTACCTGCATACGAACTTTCCAATCATCAAATTTATCAAGTGAGAATAATAGATTTTGAGCTAAATCTTTCTTCATCATCCTCACGAGAGATATGAAAGATTAATCCAATTCACACACTTTGTAGAATGGATCAGCCTAGCAGTCAAAAACAGTTAACCCAGTTGGGCAACGTGTTTTAATACAAAGGTTGGTATAAACTGACTCAAATAGGCTACAGGCTCTGATACCAATTGTTGGTCCCAAAAGAGGTAAAGTGAAAGTCTAGAGGGGGGGGGGGGGGGGGGGTGAATAGACTTTCCAAAATTTTTCGCACAGCACAACAATTGCTAAGCCAGAGATAAACCAAAACTCTTAACTAGATTGTTAGAGTATGGTGCACAGCGGAATTAAATAAACATAAAGTGTGTGTGAGATTGTGTGAGCAGTATATCTCGTGTAGAGCGAATATGTAAAGAGCAGTAAGTAAAGAAAGCAGTAAAGAATACAAGCCAATTATAGTGGTTCGCGAGGTGGTGTAATCCTCCTACTCCACTTGCTCTTATCTCCAAGAGCAATTCACTATATCTACCAATCCTTGGTTCCAAGATACAATGAATTTCCGTGATCTAGTGCTTTGATCACAAAGCCCGCACTAATCACGCGCAGTGATACCACACTGCTGCTTCGGGTTTCACGTCGCCGCGCTACGATCCCAGGATTTCACGACTCCGCGTTACTTTCCCCCCGTCTTCCACACTCGGGTAGAAACGTATCCCGTGATCTAGTGCTTTGATCACAAAGCCCGCACTAATCACGCCCAGTGCCTCCGACACTGCTGCTTCGGATCTCACAGCTTCGTGTGACAATCCAAGTTTTTACAGCTCCGTGCTACTTTCCTCCCTTCTCTTGTTTTGCTCCAAAACAAGTGTTGTCTTGCTTCCAACTTTTGAGACTCTGTAGTTGATCTTCAATGATGCGCAGGTCTCTTTGATGAAGATAAACACTCTGGAATGATTTCTCTTGATAGCTCTGAGTGTTTTCTCTCTTTGAATATATCAAGTAAAGCACTTGATATTTTTGCTCTGTTTAAGAACTCTCAGAATATTTCTCTTGAAGCTCTCTGAGTTCTTTTTCTTTTCTCACTTCTCACTTGAATATTTTTGGTATGCTCTGTACCAAATGAGATTTTTGCTCTATGCTCTTTTAAGCTTAATTGCTCTATTCGTTCCCCTTGATGGGTTCGAATTTTCTGCTCTCTTGTTCGTGAGTTTCTCAACTGCTCTATATTCTTCTCTAGTTCGTTATCTTCAAGTCTTCATATCTTCATCATTTTATAGCTGGTAATGAGAATCTGTCCGTTGGAAAGAGACGCTCTCATTTTTGAAATCTTTTATCTTTTTGTCAGAGATCTTATCTTATCTTCTGCAAAGATGTCAGAAAGGATAAGCTAGCCGTTTGATGGATCTTCATCTCCATGTAAATGAGCTCGCAAACTTCATCTGATATTCCTCTGGTTTAACGTTGAGTGGGAATATCTGGGTCTCTGTTTTGGTGTAGAATGGCTTCTCTGATGAGCTCTGAAGTGGTCCTTGTATCTTTGGGATTTAAAAATATTCATTAATTTAATCTCATACTAGTTAGACTAGTATTTTTCCTTGTGAGAATATTTTCACTGTAAGTTCTTCTTCTTCTTCTCCATTCTCACGTCTGGGTGTTCTCAGACTCTAAGTTGGTTTTGAACTTCCACCAAATTTGAATTTCACCTTTGCAATTGACACCCAATTTCAATTGGCTTGTAATTGGCACCCAATTTGAATTTCTCCATTGTAATTGGCTCCCAAACTTCTCCTGGTGCTTTCAATTGCTTCCCAATTTGAATTGTTGACTTTGACTTCGAAATTGGCTACATTGGCTCCCATCTTGAATTGATTCACATGTGAAATTGGCTCCCAATTTCAATTCTACATTGGCTCCCATCTTGAATTAATTCACATGTGAAACTTGCTCCCAATTTCAATTGATTTCAATTTCTCTGAAACTGGCTCCCAATTTCAATTGCTTCGAACTAGCTCCCAATTTCAATTGCTTCGAACTAGCTCCCAATTTCAATTGCTTCGAACTAGCTCCCAAGTGCAATTGCTTCTCAATTCCCACTTCCCAATTTCCACTTGTAATCAGCGCCCAATGCTCTCAATTGACACCCAAGTGAAATTGCTTCTCAATTGCCACCCAAGTGAAATTGCTTCTCAATTGCCACCCAAGTGAAATTGCTTCCCGATTTCCACTTGTAGTGAAATTGCTTCCCGATTTCCACTTGTAATCAGCGCAATTCCTTTGGATTGGCTCCCAAGTGCAATTGCTTCCCGAATGCTCCCTCTCAATTGCCACCCAAGTGAAATTGCTTCCCAATTTCCACTTGTAATCAGCGCCCTCTCAATTGCCACCCAAGTGAAATTGCTTCCCAATTTCCACTTGTAATCAGCGCCCTCTCAATTGACACCCAAGTGAAATTGCTTCCCGATTTCCACTTGTAATCAGCGCAATTCGTGAAATTGCTTCCCAATTTCCACTTGTAATCAGCGCCCTCTCAATTGCCACCCAAGTGAAATTGCTTCCCGATTTCCACTTGTAGTGAAATTGCTTCCCGATTTCCACTTGTAATCAGCGCAATTCCTTTGGATTGGCTCCCAAGTGCAATTGCTTCCCGAATGCTCCCTCCCTCTCAATTGCCACCCAATTTCCACTTGTAATCAGCGCCCTCTCAATTGCCACCCAAGTGAAATTGCTTCCCAATTTCCACTCACCCAATTTCCACTTGTAATCAGCGCCCTCTCAATTGCCACCCAAGTGAAATTGCTTCCCAATTTCCACTCAGCGCCCTCTCAATTGCCACCCAAGTGAAATTGCTTCCCAATTTCCACTCACCCAATTTCCACTTGTAATCAGCGCCCTCTCAATTGCCACCCAAGTGAAATTGCTTCCCAATTTCCACTCAGCGCCCTCTCAATTGCCACCCAATTTCCACTTGTAATCAGCGCCCTCTCAATTGCCACCCAAGTGAAATTGCTTCCCAATTTCCACTTGTAATCAGCGCCCAATGCTAGACTTAGCGCCCGGCTCCATCAGATTTAATTAGATTTGACTTCTCAAATTTTACCTTGAAAAATTATTAATGATGAGATTCGAACTTCAACCATTTCACATATTATATGAAACATCATCCACTTTGTCCGTACAATTATTGATTAAATTTCCAATCTTCTTTGATGTACTCCTTTATTTCCATAGATGCTTGATTTCCAAGTCAATTTCATGCATTCTTCCAATCTTAATTTTCTTCACGAAAATTCTTCTGGGATATTTCTTTGAGTAGTAGCGACGTGAATATTGTATCATTCATCTTCTTCTTCAATTTGTCATTTTGTCCAGACAAATTCTTGATTTTAGGCTTTATATCTTCTTCTTCTATTTTCATGCATCTTCCTCTGTTTTTCTCTTTTCTAATTTAAATAATTTCCCGATCATGGTCTAAGACTCTACTAGTCCTAAAAAATAAAATTGGGGGATCTACAAATACATATTTGACATATCAAAACCATTACACTTTATTCCTAACACAATACAAGACACATTTTAAAAAAAATATATGGCTTTTATTATTAATTCTCAAAGAATTTGTGAATACAAGAGGGTGGGGGATTCCGTCCCATTAAGGCAGCAATGAACTGTCCCTCTGTGTTTATTAACACTGGTCCAAAGCCGGATTCCGTCCCATTACTGAAGGTTATTGCGTCAAATTGACAGACTACTACTACATCGCGTGCTTGTGCTGCATGAGGGAATCTAAATTAGTGTAATTTTTAATTTTAAAAACTAAAAACCAAAATCTAAATTATATATATATATATATATATATATATATATATATATATATATATATATATATATATATATATATATATATATATATATATATATATATATGTATGTATGTATATATATATGTATATATATATATATATATATATATATATATATATATATATATATATATATATATATATATATATATATATATATATATATATATATATATATATGTATATGTATATATATACATATATATATATATACATATACATATATATATATATATACATATATATATATATATATATATATGTTCAGGTTCAGGTGTATTTAAGTGTTTCTTGTGCGGTTGTGCGGGTGATTAATGTGCGCGAGTTTTGTACTAAAGAAGAAAAAAAAAAAAAAAAAAAAGGAAACAAAATATTTTTAAAATAAATAGAAAAGAGATAATGAAAAGCTAAATTTATATGGATTTTAAGGCTTATCATTAAAACACTATGTTCTATAGTGTTTGGAAAAAAATCTAAAATAAGTGGGTTCATTGCATAAAAAAATTGAAATACGCAAAAATTAAGTTTAATAGACCATTAAGTTATCAATTAGAAGGAGCCAAGGTTTCTAGATCAGGAATTTCATTCTTGGGATCTATTCATTCTAAGGGATATTGTTGGATTGAGCTTCCCTCCTATGTGGTAAATAGCTCAATTTGGACCAAACATATTTTTGTATCCACCATAACAAATATTTGTTCAACCTGCACTTACTGACATTTAATGACATTCATTAAATGTCATTTGAATATTTTTGAACGTTGCTTGGCGGTGGAGCTGTTCGGCAGAAGTCAAGAAGGAAATTTATTTTTCTTTGTTTCACACTCCTTTTTGCAGCATAGATGTGAAAATGTTGAAAAATAGATTTCTTTATTCAATTCCTATTTCGGATGTCAACATGGAATGAGGGAAAATTAATTGTCTTTGGTTGATATATACATACTCTACTACTTTCATTGGTAAGATGCAAAAGATAGTAGAAAATAGAGAGAGAAAATTCCATTTTCTCTAAGTCTTCCTTCATTCCGCAGTGAGGTAGAAAATAGAGAGAGAAAATTCCATTTTCTCTAAGTCTTCCTTCATTCCGCAGTGAGGGGGAGAAGGAAATCATTTCATTTGTTTCATCCTCCATTTTGGCGCAGTTAGTGGCGTTGGTTTGCCGAAGCTCTTAGGTACTTCATCAAATATTTGTAGAGGTCAATTAGCTTGTTTGTTCCAGGCATCGTTTGGGTAATCTTGTACTATTTATATTCATTTTATCATATTCGTGGTGGTTGAATATTTTGAGTACGAGATATTATTCCTTTTAGCCTGTGAACGTGATAGAATGTATTTGGCCTAGTATTGTTGTATTTGATGATTTTATAGATGCATGACTCGTGTGATCACTACAAGAAAAATGCACATAGACAACGGTTAATAACCGTTGTCGTAGGGGTATAATTTCTGCTGTTGAAGCCGGTGTTGTTGTAAGTCCCGCGCATAGACAACGGTTTTTTAACCGTTGTCTTTTCTAGAAACGACAACGGTTTTTTAACTGTTGTCTATTAAGTGTTGTTGAAACCGGTGTTGTTGTAAGTCACGCACATAGACAACGGTTAATAACCGTTGTCTTTTCTAGCAACGACAACGGTTTTTTAACCGTTGTCTATTTAGTGTTGTTGAAACCGGTGTTGTTAAAAGTCACGCACATAGACAACGGTTAATAACCGTTGTCTTTTCTAGAAACGACAACGGTTTTTTAACCGTTGTCTATTAAGTGTTGTTGAAACCGGTGTTGTTAAAAGTCACGCACATAGACAACGGTTATTAACCGTTGTCTTTTCTACCAATGACAACAGTTTTTTAACCGTTGTCTATTAAGTGTTGTTGAAACTGGTGTTGTTAAAAGTCACGCACATAGACAACGGTTATTAACCGTTGTCTTTTCTACCAACGACAACGGTTTTTTAACCGTTGTCTATTAAGTGTTGTTGAAACCGGTGTTGTTAAAAGTCACGCACATAGACAACGGTTATTAACCGTTGTCTTTTCTACCAACGACAATGGTTTTTTAACCGTTGTCTATTAAGCGTTGTTGAAACCAGTGTTGTTAAAAGTCACGTACTTAGACAACGATTTTTAACTGTTGTCTTTTCTTTAAAAGACAACAGTTATAAATCGTTGTCTGTTGTGTGTTGTTGAAATCGCTTTTGTCACACCCATAAACTGTTGTCTTTTGTAGAAAAGTCAACGGTTTCTAACTGTTGTCTATTGTAAAATAGACAACGGTTTTTAACCGTTTTTCACCTGCTTAATTTATAATCGTATAAAAAAAAAATTTATCCATTCACCATATGTTGCAAAGTGTAGTTACATAATTGTGCACAAGCTAATAAGGTTCAAAATAACAAGTCAAAAGATTTCCATAACCAGTTCTAATTATTATCCAAGTCATAATACTACTACACAAAAAACAATTCCACGAACCAATTCAAGTCCAAAATGATCACAACGTTCTAATGACCAAATCATACCTACTCTATAGGACTTGATAGAATATCGGCCCATTCAGATCGCACCAGATCAATAACCGCTTTGTCATAATCAACTTGTTGAAACTACATGTAAAAAGTAAGAAAATAAATTAGTATAGATATAAATAATTTGCAATGAAATGCAAAATAAGTTTGGAGTAATTCCGAAAGCTCTCTAAAATGGCAACTTGCTAGACAAGAAACACAAAAATGGCATACTAGTGTCTAAAATGGCAACTTGCTTCTTTAATGAAAGACACTTGAAAAAGCAATACTGCCCTCTTACTCTCACCACTTTCATACTCAAACTGTTCATAACAAGACGCTTAATCTAGCATATGCGATGACTAAGAGGGTCCCACACACGAAATCTAATGTCCCAACCAAACATCAATCTAGCATAAATTCATTTCTTAGTATTTCTGAATGTGAAGTCTAGAGCTAAGAGAGATAATAAACTCTACATCATGATACCTTTGCATCTCTCCAAACTATTATTTGCATACTGCCACCAACATTGGACCATAGGAGGAAGTGTGTAGTAAAGCTGCAAACAATCACAAAACTAAGTCAAGTGGTCCTCCCCTGTGCCTCCCAGATACTAACTCAGATCTTCATACCAGTATCTGTACCCTCAGTTCCTTAATCGGTAAATTTCACAATACACAGAGTATCATTTACTTCAGCACAAATCAGAGCCTTTCCTAGTTCCTTACGTACTGCACCAATGACTTTATCCTTTCCCTTTCTTTGAGCAGCCTGATCAGAATCCACTAGCTCAGCCCCCTTCTTATCATTTTTAGTTGCTGAGCCCTCAGTTTTAGGTCCAATTTCTGCACCAAAATTGCTAGATTGATCTAGCAGTGTCGAAGGCTTCATTATCACAACCCTATCACCTTTGAAACCTCAAACCTAACAATTTCATATTCCCAAATCAAGAATTCACCAATCAATTCAATAAATTAAGAACATTCTGATATTCAGCACACATTAACATTCATAGCTTTCATATATGGAAAATTCAACAATACAAATAAGAAATTAGGGATTAGGGTAAGATCAGAAGACCAAGAAATTAAATTAAAAAATCTGGTCGCCGGCCATACCTGCAGGGTAAGAACTATCCATGTAATAGTTGAAGTATGAACCATTATTTTAGACGAACCTTGCCACTGAAAAACCTGTGTCTTCTACAGATCTTTTAGCAATCGGACTTCCATATGATGGAAACCTGAATTCATGGAAGCAAGCAAGCTAATTAAGAGTGAATCAAAAGAGAGAGAGTTAGAATAATTCTGTTCCGATCCAGGCTTACCATGCAGTCCAGAGTTCTAGCACCTATTTATACAATCTACTTACCATGGGATTGGGGGCGTCGTCTTGTTTACAGACAATCCAAGGGACACCAGTGTTGAGACCTACAACCATTTGTGAAAACCATTTTCTATAAGCTTTACCTTTGGCACCAATAACACACCCCACTGGTCCATACTCGTTTTCAAACTACAGTAAACACAAAGACAATAATAGTTATACAATTAAACCAATATACAATATAATCCATCTTCTTCCTTAGCTTCAATTCTAACCTGATTCATAATAATAGGTCCACCGTCAGGTTCAAACATTTTCTCCACTTTCATCATGTTCACAATTTTTTCAACAAATCGATGCATACCCACCTTATTGTAATCACCATAGTTTAGCAAACCAGAATATATAGCAAAATATATATGAACAAATTAATTAAGTAGACAACCTTAAAAGGCTAATTGTCTGTTCTAAAGGATATTAAAGAATTATTGCTATGATTGGATAAGAGATATCTCTGGATAAGAGATGATTCATTTTAATTGTCTTCTGAATTGGTTTGTTTTCACTAGTGTTAAACATCATATATACTTTTTTTTTTTGAACTAGTTAAGGTGACACTTCCAAGATTTCAAATTGATGAAGTATCAATAGTGAGTGATGTCTTCTAATGGTAGAGTCATATAATTAATTCAATTTCTCAAATATACTTGTCAAATAATTAATTCAATTTCTAAAAGCAAAATTGCAAGAGAGAAGTGGTAAATAATAAGAGCTTTATTTATAACAGCCAAATCATGCAGCGTAGTAATTACATACAATAAACAACATTTAATTTAAAAAAAAAAAAAAAAAAAAAAAAAAAAAAAACCTTGCACACTGACTTGATGATAGCAAGCAAGCATAGTAGACATTATAGATTTGAGTTGGTAGGAAGGTGAAAAATGACACCTTTACTGCTCCATCATTTTGATTAGGCCTTACTATCTATCACCATGGGAGTTGCTTCATGCTTTGCAGTCGCGCCCTGTATATATACATATTTTAACACAAAACACTGTTAGAATACATCAGAACACAACACAACAACTAAAAACTATAAGTCAACAAACATACCGCTGGTTTAACTTGCTCCATTTTACTCATCTTTGCAAAAATGTTGCTGTAGAACTGTGCATCCTTCTTGTTGTACTCTCTGATTTTCTCTTTCAACATTCTGTACTCTACTTTTACAGCCCTATTATCTGGATCAATTTCAAGTGCTTTCTTGATGTCCGATTCCACTAAATCCAAATTAGGGATTAGGGTTAAAAAAAATTGAGGACTAACCTGGAGGGATGATGCAGCAACGGCGGCGGAGGTTGGAGGCGGCGACGACGGCGGAAGTTGGAGACGGCGACGACGGCGGAAGTTGGAGACAGCGACGACGGCGGAGGTTGGAGGCAGCGACGGCACTGACGGAGGCAAGGGCGGTATCTTCTGGACTTCGGCACTGGGAGGCGACGGTGGTTTTGTGTGTTTGCGCTGAAGTGTTTTGGCAAAATTAGTTTTGTTTTGTGTTTTAATTCCTTCTTTGGAGCTTTAGTGTTAATATTCAAATGAAGTCAAAATTTACAAAGAGGGAATTATTTGATTTGAGAGGGAATAAGATTTTTTACAAATTGTGTAAGTCTTGAAAGTCAACATTTAAAGAATAACATATATATCTAATATATATTAAAATCAAAATTATTTTAACTTTTATTTCTTTTAAAGAATAACATATATAATATATATATATATATATATATATATATATATATATATATATATATATATCTAATATAATAAGTAAAATAACGAAAGTTTTATTTTTATTTTATACTAAATCTTCATTTTTTTACAAATTAAATAACTATATTGATGATTTATTATAGGTATATAGGTACAGAACGGGGGACAAGAAAATAGTAGCTTTATAACTCGTGGTGATAGGTCCAAAATAGTACGTATAAAGCCCGAGGTACAAGCCTAGAGTAGCGGCCCAAATACAAAGATCACGTCCCATTTCCCTATAATGTAGATTCATAATTTCTATACAGTATATTTCTAATTTAAATACAGTTGTATAGATTAATAATTTCTATACAGTAAATTCATAATTTCTATACTGCAGATTCATAATTTCTGTATTGTTGATTCATAATTTCTAAACTGTATAGTTATCAACACTTGGGAATATGAACATCGCAAATTATAAAACATAAAGTTCTGTAATTGTGAATATAGATCAGAGTTATTCAATCATTATGAATATGCATTTCAATTCAAAAATTATGAATATATAGTTTGGTAATTATGAACATAGAGCTAATTAAGATCGCGGCAAAAGAAATGGGATATAGCTAACTGTACGACATCGATCAACTACTCTTTCATATCCATTCTCAACGTGTCCCAGGCATGCCGGAAGGATCGATTAACAACATATAGCTAACCTTGTTAGTCATGCGCTAGCTGGAATGGTCGATTAACAACATATAGCTAAGCTTGTTAGTCATGCGCTAGCCGGAATGGTCGATTACCAACATAGCTAACCTTGTTAGTCATGCGCTAGTCGGAAGGGTCGATTACCAACATATAGCTAACCTTGTCAGTCATGCGCTAGTCGGAAGGGTCGATTACCAACATATAGCTAACCTTGTTAGTCATGCGCTAGCCGGAAGAGTCGATTACTAACCCCGGCCCCTATCATACCACGCCATTATGAACACCACCCCATATTGTTTTTTATACTTGATAGTTATTATTATTATTATTATTTTTGAATTCATAGATTGGTCTTAATTGTAATATAATTGAAAATAAAACTTTAATGAATTTACTTTGAAATTTTGGTGAATAATTTTATATTTAAATATGGACGAAAATAGAACTATTAAATTAACTTTTGAATTGTATTCTTTCTTTGTTAAATTATAGGTAAAAATAAGGTGTAACACTTTAATACATAAGAGTTGGTGTGGCTTGGTGGATTTATCATTGTTTGTTATGTTAAAGGTCTTGGGTTTTATCCTTTGTGGTGGCATTCTTAACCTATTTTATACAATCATTGTCTTGGTTCTCAAAGACAACACATAAGCAAGCTGGTAATATACTAGATGTTGCTAACACTTAAATACACAAGTGTTAGTGTGGCTAGGTGGGTTTAGTTTAGTTTATTATGTTAGAGGTTTCATGTTCTATTCTTCTTGGGGGGGGGGGGGGGGGGGGGATTCTTCAACTATTTTCTAAAATTGTAGGCTTGGTTTTCACAAACAACACAGAAGTAACTCAATTATATACCAGATATTGCACCTTTAAATATAAGAGTTTGTGTTGCTTAGTTGGTTAGATGGCTTACTTGTTAAGTTTGAGGTCATAGGTTCAACTCTTGTTGTTAAAATCCTTGTTTTTATTTTATATACCTGTTAAATAATGATGCGCAAAGACAACGGTTTTTTAAAACCGTTGTCTTTGTAGTGTTGTGTATTCAAATACGCTTAAAGACAACATATCAAAGACAACGGTTACATAGAACCGTTGTCTTAAACAAATAAAGAACGCACAACCACAACGGTTATATAAAACCGTTGTCGTTTTAGTGCTGTGTATTCGTGTGCGCTTAACGACAACACACCAACGACAACGGTTAAATAAAACCATTGTCTTTTTAAAAAAAAAAAGCGCACAAAGACAACGGTTTTAAACAACCGTTGTCTTTTTAGTGTTGTGTATTCCAGTGCGCTTAAAGACAACACACCAACGACAACAGTTAAAAAAACCGTTGTCTTATTTTAAAAAAAACGCACATAGACAACGGTTTTAAAAAACCGTTGTCGTTGTGGTGTTGTCTTTTCACGAAATGCACAAAGACAACACACTTATAACAACGGTTAAGTAAAAACCGTTGTCTTTGACAAAAGTGTTGCATCAAAGACAACGGTTTTGGACCAAACTGTTGTCTTTTATACAAAAGACAACATTTTTCTTAAAAACTGTTGTCTTTCTAGTGTTGTCTATGTGCATTTTTCTTGTAGTGGATAGTCTGAAACTTTGTACCCAAGATTTGTTATAGTGGAAACTTTGTTGGTGGTGGTCCCGTGGTTTTTCCTCGATTTGGGGTGTCCACGTAAATCGTGTGTTCCTTGTGTCTGTTATTTATTTTGGCTATTTTATACCATTTCGTATTTGCGCTCTTGTCGGTCTTGTGATTTTATTTGTCACAGGTAGTGGGATTTTTCTCAACAAAGTGGTATCAGAGCTAGGTTGTTGATCGGTTATATTTGACATGGAGGCAAATACGATAAATATGGTGCGTTTGAACGGTAGAAATTTTCACATTTGGAAAGCCAAGATGAAGGTTCTCCTGTTTGTGAAGAAATTACATCTACCTGTGTTTGCAAGTGCAAGGCCAGAAAGTGTGTCAGAAGAGGAGTGGGACTTTGAACAACATCAAGTTTGTGGTTATATTCGACAATGGGTCGAAGACAATGTTCTGAATCACATTGTCAATGAGACACATGCCAAGAGCCTATGGGATAAACTTGAGACCCTGTATGCTTCCAAAACAGGCAACAACAAGCTCTTCTTGTTAAAGCAGTTGATGCATCTAAGATATAGGGAAGGGACATTGATCAATGATCATGTCAATGAATTTCCGGGTGTCCTTGATCAGTTGTCTAGCATGGGCATCAAATTTGAGGATGAGGTACTTGGTCTCTGGTTGCTTAATACTCTACCTGATTCTTGGGAAACATTTCGGGTTTCTTTGACCAACTCTGCTCCCAACGGTGTTGTGACCATGGAGTAAGTCAAGAGTGGTATCTTGAATGAAGAATCAAGAAGAAGATCTCAAGACACCTCCACTTCTCAGTCAGATATTTTGTTTACAGACGATAGGGGGAGAAACAAATAAAGGGGTCAGAAGGGTAGATATAAAAGCAGAAACAAGTCAAGGTTAAGGTACAAGGATCTTGAATGTCATCATTGTGGCAAGAAGGGGCACATCAAGAAATATTGCTTCAAGTTGAAGATGGACATGAAGTAAGACAAGAAAGATGATCACACAGAGAACCAAGTTGCAACAGTTAGAGCAGATCTACTTCTTGCTTGTGATGAGAACGCCATCAACGTTGCATGCCATGAGACAACTTGGATTATGGATTCAGGCGCATCTTACCATGTTACACCAAGGAAGGAATTCTTTACTTCATATACTCCAGGCGACTTTGGAGAGCTAAGAATGGGTGATGATGGTCAGGTGAAGGTGATTGGTACCGGTACAGTTTGTCTTGAAACCAGCAATGGCACAAAGCTGGAACTTAAAAATGTAAAGCATGCACCGGGAATCAGACTGAATCTCATTTCTACAGGAAAACTCGATGATGATGGTTTCTGTTGTTTCTTTGGTGATGGACATTGGAAAATCACTAAAGGCTCGCTGGTTATTGCACAAGGAAACAAGTCTTCTAACCAATGTTGCAAAAAACGCTAGGCGCCGATTTTTTTTTATTTTTTTTAATTAAAAAAAAATTAAAATTAAAAATTTTCAAAATTTAGTACTAAAATATAAGGTTTCCATAGTTATTTCTTAGAAACTATTTAAGAATAGGCGATTTGAAAAAAAAAATTGTCCAAATCGGACAACCAAGTCAAAAGTTATGCCTTCCGAAAGTTTTCCGACATTTTCAAAAAAAAAAAAATATTCGCCTAGCCAGCCGGCCGCGGAGGAGGCCGCCGAGGCCATTCCTCGCGACGGCCTCCTACCGCCTAGCGCCTAGGCGCGATTTTTGCAACCTTGCTTCTAACTTGTACTCTTTGCAAAGCTCTATTTCTAGTGATTCAGTGAATGTGTGGCAGTAAAATAATGTGCATCAGAATTGTGGCATAAACGACTTGGCCACATGAGTGCGAAGGGGATTGATTACCTTGCCAAGAAGAATAAGCTTTCAGGGGTAAAAGAAGCTAGATTGGACAGATGTGTTCATTGCTTGGAGGGGAAATGGAAAAGAGTTTCTTTTATGAGCAATTCTCCTTCGAAGAGGCCGGAACCACTTGAGTTGATACATTCTGATGTGTGTGGACAAATGAAGGTTAGATCACTTGGAGGTGCATCTTACTTGGTGACCTTCATTGATGATTATTCTAGGAAACTCTGGGTTTACACTTTGAAGCACAAAAGTGATGTGCTTGGTGTGTTTAAAGAGTTTCATTCCCTTATTGAGAGACATGCATGGAAGAAATTGAAGTGCATTCGTACTGATAATGGCGGTGAATACCGTGGCCCATTTGATGAGTATTGCAGAATGCACGGTATTAGACATCAGAAAACTCCTCCTAAAACTCCTCAGTTAAATGGCTTAGCAGAGAGGATGAACCGGACAATTATGGAGAGAGTCAGATGCATGCTTGATGATGCAAAGTTGCCTAGTTCTTTTTGGGCAGAGGCAGTTTCCACAGTTGTTCATGTTATCAACTTATCTCCCGTTATTGCTTTGAATAATGAAGTTTCTGATAAGGTTTGGTGTGGAAAGGAAGTTTCTTATGATCACCTCAAAGTCTTCGGTTGCAAGGCATTTGTGCATGTCCCAAGAGATGAGAGATCTAAGTTGGACTCGAAGACTAGACAGTGCATTTTCATTGGTTATGGTCTTGATGAATTCGGCTACAAGCTGTATGATCCAGTTGAGAAGAAACTTGTAAAAAGCCGTGATGCCGTGATCCAGTTGATCATTGAAGATGTTTGTAATTTTGCATATTCTTTTAATCTGGATATTGATTTAGTTTCTAGCAAACTGAATAATGGACTGAGTGACTCATATTCTCGATTATGCAGTCATTCAGATAGAACGGCAGATACGGAAGACTAAGGCAGAAAGTAAATCAACACATATGTTTGTTTATCCAGTTCGGTACAGTGTGTATCTACATCTGGGGGGGGGGGGTGATCACCGATGCGTCCAATCCACTAACTCATAATCCAATGTACAAAGGTAGAGAAAAAACACAATCTCACCCAAGTGCCCCACACAAGGTCAGTACCCAGTCTACAAAGGTTTATTGGATTGTTGAAGTTGGAGAGCCGCGCATGCAGAAGTCCAATGAAATACCTTCAATTGGAGAGCTAACTCTGATGCAGTCCGCTTCAATGACGCAGTCCCACGTTGTTCCCACAACTAAGTGATCTTCGCGTCCTATCGTTTAAGCAACGTTGATACTTCTCAAGTTCTTCTTCATAATTACCAAGAACTTATTGTCGTGAGAAGAGGCATGACAACCAGAGATGTGTATTCTGTTTAGTATAGAGTGTTGCGGCTTCAATCAATGCAACCCTAACTTCTGAGCGAATAAGAATATATATACTTCTTTGATTTGGACACTCTCCAATTATATCTCTGATTGTAGGTGGTAGGACTTTTTGTGAAGAAAGAAATCTTAAGATTCGGTCTATACCTCTCAAGCTGATTCGCTGATATTCTTTACAAAACCATCATCTCATAACCGTGTTCCAGCTTTTAGAAAACTTTCCTTTATCAGATCTTCGGTGGCTTGATCTAGAGGTGCGTCTGTTGGTTGTACTGATCAGTCAGTCTTCTTCAAGGACAAACAGACACCAAGCTAAACCCTATCTTAATTTTCCATAATAATATTGCCAATTATATTTGGAATTTTTCTTAAAGAAATAAAACACTAACAAACTCCCCCTTTGGATATTATTTGGCAAAACAACTCAACTAAGGATGAAATATCTCAACTAATGATAGAGAAGAGCATAATAAAAGGGCCAGTACTGGCAACAGTTATAGCAAAAAGAAATATTGTTTGATTACAACCCATAAAAACATCAGCACACAACCCGTGCTGGATCAAGACATAGATCAGACCATTTCTTCACAGAAAAACGCCTAGACATGGCCAGAAGGTACTTTAACCCCCACCATCACAAATACTCCCCCAGAGTATAGTACTCCCCCTTTTTGCAAATGATAGACAAAGGACTCATTAAGCATTAGAGGGACCTCCACTGTCAGACTTCAAAGCTTCACCAGCAGCAGACTCAGAAAGACTCATTCGGAGTAGGACAGACGCCAGCTCTATACGGGCCACATTGAGCTGATTCAAGATAATGTTACTCACAGTCTGCAGCTCAGACACACGAGCCTTCAATCGCAAAGACATCTGCAAATCTCGACCGTAGGGGGTATCATCAACAAGATCAGCCTTAGAAGTGTTCGGAGCATCAATGGGCGTAACATCCTTGATGTGTTTGCCAGTCAAAAGAAGTGGATCCACAGTATAGAGTAGAGAAGGAGCAATGATCTCACTTGGCATCGGAATCAAACCCTGGGATGTTAGCACACCAAAATTAAGATTGGGATAAGGAGCCTTAACCTTTTGCTCTCTGGATGAATCAAGGTGAGGAAATGAGAGAAGATCCATTTCCCTAGATCCACGGTCATCTTGGTGCCAACTCAAAACAGGAGAGCAGCTAGAGGCTTACTGACTGTATGAAAATGCGCAGATGGCAACCAGTTGTGCAGAGCAATCCGGTGGAGGATAACAAACTTGGAGGTGAATTGAGAATTGGACAAGGTATCATTATCACCAGTCGGTCATTCAGATGCCAGTCCTCCAGTGAGGTTCTTAGCAACCAGATCCCAGTCAGTAATTTCATCTTCATCAACTGAATTCAATCCATAATACTAGTTGATCGCATCAGGCCCAAACGCATACCAAGAACCCCTAATGAAGATTTTCATACACCTCTTACTAGTCAGATCGTCAATCTCTTCATTCAGGTTGCAGTAGAATTCATAAGTCAGGAGCTTTGAATAGGCACATACAGATGTCACTGTCTTTAGCAAACCAACCTCATGTAGAAGAGGCAATACATCACACACTGAATTCAGCTGATTCTCATCAATCGATCTCTGTACAATCAGCTCTCATTTCATCATTGTAGATCATTTGTCTTGTGCAGCATTAGAGACAAACTGTGGCTTGTAGACAGAAGTATCAGGATTCTATGGAACTTTAATAGGAGCATTCTGTACATCAGCGGTATCACTTCTTCCTCTTGGCTTTGTAACAGCTTTCATTTTCCTGCCTTTTGTGGATGGAGCAACTGCAGGAGCTTTACCTTTAACAGACGATCACAGGGTCTTGAATACTTGTCTGACTGGGGGATCACTTTCACAACTTTCTCAGAATCAGCCGACCTTCTCTTCTTCTCTGGCTGAGTAGACTCTGTAGGCTCATTACCAGTATCCACAGCCACTTTCTCTGGAACCCCCTTTCTCTTTGACTTCCGAGTCTCTATGACAGGTGAGTTCTTTGTAGGACTTGGGGACACAGAATTGCTGGTCTCAGACCCATGGACAGTAGACGAGGCCAGAAGCTTGGTGACTTCTCTGATTTTGAAAGTTGCTGAATCTGGGTGAGCGGTCTCTGCCACTGATAGAGACTCATTTGGATCAGAGGATGGAGCCTTGGAACCATACACTTCAGCCAGTATTTTTTCATCATCACTGTCTGTTGGAATAGAAGGATCATGCCTTGGTTGTATCATTTTGTATGGCTCAAGTACTAAAGCAGAGGATAAACTCGCAAAGTGACGAATGTGATCTAGGCTCTCAGCCAGACTGGAAGATGTATAGACAGGAACACCATCAACTGACTCATAAGGACGAGGACTTTCTGACTGTTCAGAGAGAGGAACAACAGACTCCTTATGTGGATTTTTAACCGGACACTTCTCAACAGAGGGCTTATCAGATATAATGGATTCAAGGTCAACAGGAATCACAAGACGATCAACATCAGAAGATAAAACAACTAGATTTGACTCATCAATATCATCAGACTTTGGGACAATGCCCTCAGATTCAGCCACAACAACAGGTTTTACAGACTCAGATGTTTCAACAGTGGACAACTGGGGTGGAATATCAGATACATTAGAGTTAGCAGGTAATAAGAGCTCTAGAGACTCCGGATTAATATCAGACTTCTCAGCAGGTAGATCAGGGTCAACATCAACAGATAACAACTCAGAAGGCTTATCAGGGGAAATTTCAATGGGAGTACCAGAAGTGTTTGACCTGTTTTATAGAATCTCTATTCGTCGCTAAGCTTCCTCCTGGGCTGCTTGAAGATACAGAGGATGTGCTTCTGCCCGTCGTCGAGAAATTTCCTCCCATTCCAAAGCCCTCTGTGCAAAGTATTTGAGGAATGCCACTACACGATTCCCATCCTCTTGTTCATCAATGGTGGCTGGGTTTATGTCATCATCTGCTTCAGAAGCCATCACCAAAAGGTTGCTTGTATCTTCATCTGACCAGTGTTCATAGAACTCCAGATAATCAGATATCACCGTGACAAGGATTTCATCTCGAAGAACAGGGTCCAACTTTAGTTTCTTCTTCATCGCTAACTGGAGAAGCATATTCACATGCTTTATAGCACTTTCTGGTGAGTGATTCTTCCTTCCCAACTTGATTATTATGTTTCTCACCGCATCGACCATGGCTGCTAGATTTTTGAGAGAGAGATTGAGACAAACCCTAGGCAGGGATATTTATGAGATAGTTGACGGAGAAAACAGAGTTGAGTTGGGATTTCTTTTTTCCACTAAGGGTGATCATATGAAAGATATAATCTCAAGGGTGAGGAATGATAATCAATGCGGCTGACAAGATGCATGCATCTATGATGTGATTGACGCAATGGTATAGCTTCCTTTTAGGAATTGAACGGAAGATTTGAATTTTGAAAAAGGCAATTTAATGTATGTAAACTAGGTTAAGATCATACTTAACAAAATAGAAGAGGGTTAATTTAGGAAATCAAATTTTGAAATTTGACTCGAAGCTTAGAAATTCAAAACCCTTCTTCTGGTTTACCGGTCTGCCTTAACAATCCATCCTACAGATCCCCAGAGCAGATCTGAGAATCTCGAACCGATTTGCATCCAGAGGCTTAGTCAGTATGTCTGCCAGTTGTTTATCTGTCTGAATATATTCCAATTCTATCTCTTTTGCTTCAACCAAATCTTTGATATAGTTGTAACACCCCCTAATTCCATGCTATTTAAATCCTTAAAACATGCAAACATCTAAACCAAAACATCAAACACAGCGGAAGACTGAAAGAGGAAATATATGAAATAGAAGAAACGGGGTGCTATGCCACGCTCACCCAAAGGTGAACGCACAGGCTACATCTGCATTGTTTAACATCTAAACCAACATAACAGAGTACTAAGTCTCAATTGGCTCACACGCCACAAAACATATGAGGGGAGCTACATTAGCTAGCACTAAACCGCGCACTCGTCTAAGCATCACCTGAAAGAAGCATATAAAACATGGGACGACGCCCGGTCAGCGAATAATGCTGGTAACCTACCAATACATGTGAAATATCATACATAGATAAGATATAAGTTTGTAAAGCCATTTTCGAAACGGAATACATATATATATAAGTCCAAAACCAAGATTAATAGTCAATACAAGACTCAAACACTCTCAACAAGAACACAGGAACACATCCCAAGACTACAAAGAATAACAACGACTCACAAGAAGTCTCAAGGTATAATCTATCATCACACAATAGATTAATACCCGACATGCATAACTCAAAGGAATAAGGACACAACAAATGGCAACACATGCCTTTGTGACTACACACGTCACAAGAAGAGAACTCACAACAACGGCTACACAAGCCCTCGTGACATCACCCATCACGAGTTGATATGCCTTCCTTATGCCCGGTTCCAACCTTATGGCTACCCCAACCTTATATCTAGTTCCAACCTTTACCTCCAGGACCCCTGTACACCAAGTCCAACCTTATTCCCCCGGGAACCGTCGTTCCCCCTCCAACAGTCCCTCCAACAGAACCACCGATTTCATAGTACACTAGGATACCGATCACTCACGGCAACACATGCTCTGGATAACACATGTTATCCCAGAAATAAACACATGAACCTTACACAAAGGCCACAAACTCCATAATCACGTCATGGCCACCACGAGGACCACTGCAATACCTTGATGACTAGTGTCTCATACCACTAATCGTGCAATCCAGGTAAAGCCACACACACATCACACCTCAACAGGAATCAATCAACGGATCACAACGAAGATATAAAACCATACTCAATCAAGGAATAGATCACAGTCCACAACAATGATGACTAACACAAGTTATCATCAACAATAGGAAGGTACAAACAACACACACGCTAGCATTTAAACACCAAACTAGAATGCTCATCAAACGGGTAAACCAAACGTAGTTCCGAAGAACACACAAGACTCATCACGGCTCAACGAAACACAATGTTGAACACTTAGCACGATTCAAGACACCAAAACCTACATGGATTCCTACCATATAGTTCTAGACATACGAAACATCAAGAAGACACTCAAATAGTTCCACAAAAGAACATCGGGAAGTCAAAAGACCAAATACCAAGTCAAAAGAATCACCGGGAACAAATCCCTCAACAACGCCAGCATGTTCCCCGCGGGTGGACCCATGGGTAGGTCCCTACCCGTGGTTCTGCCCGCGGGTACCAACACCCACAAGCCACGTTCCCACGGGTGGGGCGGCGGGTAGGGCTCTGCCCGCTGTTCCGCCCGCGGGTACACACCTGTGCCCAAAATAATCCCTTCGGAGATTTTTAACACCAAGCTCAAATTCAAGTCTAAAACATGCCAAATCTCACCAAATACAACAAAATGACTTGAATCAAAGGAATAGCCAAGCAATGGCATACAAGAACCCTAAACACAAGCTCTAGATATGCATTTTCACAAGACAATGCATAAACACTCACATTTCATAGCAAAACACCTGTAGAATCCAATAAATCATCATATAGGTAAGCAAAATAGATTTTGTAGAGCATGGGTTACCTCTTGTAGACAAAAACCTTCACTTAACACCTCACCAAGCTCCTAAAAAAAGCTCACCTTCCAAACCCACTTCAAGAACACACCAAAAGATCATAAAGATTCTATCTTTAAGAAAAGACACATAAGAAAACACTAAAAACACAAGATGAACATGGATCTTACCCTTCTAGATGCCCAAATGTATGAAAGGTAGAATCTTGGAGACAACTCTTGAGGTTTTGACAAAGCTTCAACTTGGCTTGGAAGAAAAGCTATCTACCCTTTTAGAGAGAAGGTGGAGCTAGAATTTGGAAAGTGTAAGGAGAGAAATGAAGGTGTTCGTACTAGGTTAGCTTACAATACTAACACAAGGTGAAAAGTCAAGAATACCCTTACTAACATGAAGAGGTGTAAGGGAACAAGGGAACTCCCTACAAAGCTCAAGGTACAACTTTGACTTTGGGGTTGACTAGTCAATTACTAGTCCCCGACTATTAAATTTTCAGGAATTTAAGGAATTAAATTACCAATCGAAATAGGATTAATTATTTAATTAATCCCTTAATTGAATTTGGATTACGGGGTGTCACAATAGTGATGCCTTATATCAATATGTTTGGTCCTGGAGTGTTGAACTGGATTCCTTGAAATGTTTATGGCACTGATATTATCACAGTAAAGTGTCATAGAGTCTTGAGAGAGACCATAATCCAGTAGCATCTGCTTCATCTAGACAAGTTGAGTGCAACATCCTCCAGCTGCTATGTATTCTGCTTCAGCTGTACTCAGGGAAATTGAATTATGTTTCTTACTTAGACATGATACTAAGTTCTTCCCAACAAAGAAGCATCCACCAGATGTTCTTTTTCTGTCATCAATGTTTCCTACCCAATCGGCATCACAGTATGCAATCAGACTGATAAACATTATTTTTAGTGTTATTTTAAATAATCTTTTTAAAGTTAGTTTGCAATAATTGATTATATTTTTATCTAATTTTATTTATTTTATTTATTATTGCTATAAGTAGTTTTTATTAATATTGTTAATTTTTGGAGTTGTTTTTGTTATTAAATTAATTTTGTTATTAAAATTTGTCAGTCCAATAATTTCTCAACTCAATTTAATAATAATTGTAATTTTAGTAGTACATGTTCAGTAGGAGTTTAATAAATGTAGATTAGTTAGGTCTCTAATAAGATTATTATTATTATTATTGTTATTATTATTATTATTATTGAGAAATAAAAGGAGGTGGAGAGCTAATCGCGAACCTCTGGACGACATTCTTCAACAACTCAGTCCTGCGATCCGATTGAACAGCGGAAGAGGCGATCACAGAGCATTCTCCCGTGGCGAGCGATGTCTGAGCGGAAGCACAGAGGAGCGGTTGGAGTCTAAACTGTATAAATACGGAAGACGTTCGAAGGGGAGAGGATCATCAATCTCTTCGCCGAGCTCTGTTCGGCGGCAAAATCTTCGTCTTGGTGGGCGGCAGAATTTTCCAGTCGGTGGCAGCAGTTTCTGACCGACGCAGCAGCTTGAACCTTTCACCAGCAAATTAATCTGATCGGCAATTCCTTAGGCGCAGCTGAATTCGGTGGCGTGAAATTTCTTCTCCTTGACAACAGCAATAGAATTCATACGGCAATACTTTTCCCTTCTTTTGTTATTATCATTTATTTATATTTGTGACTTTTCTTTAAAACGTGAAGTTGTGTGTACTGCTTGCTGCTAAAATCATTTATGCTTAGCTAATTTATTATTTTGAGAACATGATCAAATTACCATGAGTACAGCAGCAATATTTATTCTTTTATTTATTCAAATCCCTTAAATCTTTTATTTGTTAATTTATTTGTGTTTTATGTTGGAAGATAATGTTGCATGAATTTAGTTGAAGCCTATTTCTTAATGCAGTACTAGTTTAATTTCCCAGGTACACTAATAATTTAAGATGAACATTTTGCATTAATTTAGGTTTTGATGTTGCTAATACAATTGTGTTTTATTCCTCAGCTTCCTGTTTTATTAATCTTTATCTTGGACATTTGATTCTAGCACTTTAAACTATCAAGATAGTTATTTTATTTGGTATTCCATTGTTGCTATTTCATTTCGTTGATATTACCTTTCATGCCTATATTTTATACTTGCAGTCTCATTTGGTTACGTACATTTTGACTCTTAATTAGCTTTGAACCGTTAAATCATCAAGTTAGTTCCCTACGATTTCATTTTGTTCATTGGTTCTTGATTATTTATTCTCCGATCTTTAAGTTCTCTGCACACTTTTGATTGAATTATTCTGCAATTCACACTTCTTGTTAAACTCTTTTAAGTTTATTCTTTCCAATTATTTTCAAGTTATTAAATTGCATTATTACAATTCCTCGTGGGATCGACCCTTGCTCTGCACGCTATCACTATAACTGACTCGTGCACTTGCGAGGACATTATTTAAAATTGTCCAACGACTTAGTTCACTGTCCTTGGAATACCATATTCCATATTGAATTGTACCCTTGATGTATTTCAAAATCCGTTTAGCAGCTATCAAATGTGACTCTTTGGGAGCTGATTGATATCTAGCACACATGCCAACACTGAACATTATGTATGGACGACTAGCTGTTAAATAGAGCAGACTTCCAATCAGACTTCGATAGACTGTGGAATCTACTGACGGACCGGCTTTATCTTTAGACAGCTTTGTAGAGGTTGAAATAAGAGTCCTAGGTGTCTTACATGATTTCAGATCAAACTTCTTAACCAAGTTCTTAGCATACTTTTCTTGGGAGATAAAGTATCATTCGGAACTTTGTTTAACTTGAAGACCTATGAAGTAAGTCAGTTACCAACCATGGACATTTCAAACTCTTTCTTCATGACTTCCACTAAATCATCAGTATACTTCTGTAGAGTAGACCCAAACACAATGTCGTCTACGTAGATCTGAGCAATTGTAACATGACTTCCAGTGGTCTTGACAAATAATGTTTTGTCCACACTCCCTCAATCATAACCATGATGTAATAGATACTGCGTCAGTCATACATACCATGCCCTTGGAGCCTGTTTGAGTCCATAGAGAGCTTTCCTAAGTTTGTAGACGTGAGTTGGGTGAACTGGATCTTCAAATCCCTTAGGCTGTACCACATAGATATCTTCATGCAAATAACCATTCAAGAATGTTGTCTTGACATCCATCTGAAACAGTGTGAAACCCAGTATGCATGCTATTGCTAGTAAGATTCTGATTGACTCCAACCTAGCAACAGGTGCAAATGTTTCATCATAATCAACTCCTTCTATCTGAGTATACCCTTGAGCAACTAAACAAGCTTTGTTTCTTGCAATGTTACATGCTTCATCAGTTTTGTTTTTGAAAATCCACTTTGTTTCGATTATGTTTACACTGTCAGGTCTTGGAAAAGGGTCCCACACATGATTTCTTTCAAACTGATGTAGTTCCTCTTGCATTGACTTAACCCATAAGTCATCTTGCAAGGATTCCTTCACATTTTTTGGCTCTATTTTTTAGGTGTAACAGGCGAAACCAGCTATTTCTATTAGATTACTTCTCACCCTGCTTCTAGTGTGCATTCCATCTATTAGATCACCAATTATGTTGTCTGATTGATGATTTTTCTGAGTTCAGGTGGGCTTATTTTTTCCATCTCCATCAGAAAGCAATTTGTCCTTTTCTGGATTACCCTCATCTTCCTATGGTGATTCATGTGTGTCAGTCAGTTTGGCTGTGTCAGACGATTTTGGCGGATCACTGATAAGGGCGTCTGACGCAGGATCGGTCATAGATGCTTCATTTGATTCTTCTGGATTGTCATCAATAACCACATTTACTGACTCCATGATTGTTTGAGTTCTTTTGTTGTAAACCCTATAGGCTCGACTGTTTGGTGAGTATCCAAGAAATACTCCCTCATCACTCTTGGGTTCAAACTTTCCTCTTTATTCCCGGTCAATTAGAACATATCACTTGGTTCTAAACACATGAAAGTATTTCAAGTCTGGCTTTTTTTTTCCGTTCCATATCTCGTATGGCGTCTGAGAGGTACCGGGTCTGAGATAGACTCTATTGACTGTACGACAGGCAGTATGCACTGCTTCTGCCCAGAAACGTTGTCGCAGATGTGAGGCATGTAGCATTACTCTTGCCATTTCTTGCAAGGTTCGATTCTTCCTTTCCACAACCCCATTCTGTTGTGCCGTTCGTGGAGCGGAGAATTCATGATTTATCCCATTTTCTGAACAGAATTCTGAGTATAAGGTGTTCTCAAACTCCTTTCCATGATCACTTCTCAGCCTTTGGATTTTTACAATGGGTTCGTCCTTTTCTTTTTGTATTCTTATGCATAGAGTTTTGAAAGAATTAAAAGCCTCAGATTTTTCTCTTAGAAAATATACCCAACTGAACCATGAGAAATCGTCAACATACACAAAGATGTATTTCTTTCCTCCAATGCTTTCAACTTGAGTTGGTCCCATAAGGTCTATATGAACCAGTTCTAGACATCTCTCAGTAGTAATCATCTTTACTGCTTTGTGGGGAGCCCTGATTTGTTTTCCAATAGCAAATGCACCACAAACTCCTTCCTGTTCTACTTTAAGCTTTGGTATCCCTCGAACAACATCAAGTTTGATCACTTTGTCCATATCTCTGAAATTTATGTGTCCCAAACATCGATGCCACAATTTTGATTCGTCTGCTTTAGACATAAAACAGGTAGTATCATTTGTTAAAACATAGGTATTGTCAGAAGAGCGAGTTCCTTCCATTACCACTTGATCTGCCTTATTACGGACCCTACAGCAGTCTCGGTTGAAACACACATTCCAATTCTGATCACACAGCTGACTGATGCTAATAAGGTTTACTTTCAGGCCACTGACCAAGAGGACTTCGTCCAGATGTGGCAGCCCCGGCACATTTAGAGTACCTTTACCAACGATCTTTCCCTTTTGTCCATCCCCATACGTCACTGATCCACTACTAGGTTGAACAGACATAAGACACTTGGCATTTCCAGTCATATGTCTGGAACAGCCACTGTCGAAGTACATCATGCTTCAGTCATAGAGGCAGTCAGTACTATTGTGGGATAGCAGATTACTTCTAATTTTTTGACCCAAACTTGCCTTGTGAAAGGAGTGATAGTCTTGTTCTGATATTTTTCCTTCCTTTGATCTCTGTAGAAGAAGTAGCACTCAGGTTTGGTGTGCCCTTTTGTCAGACAGTAGTGACAGATAGGTACATACTGTTTGACTTTAACATACTTAGTCTTAAACTTTGAGTGTTGAGACTGAAATTTGACTCTGCTAGGTTCAACCTCAGTAATCAGAGTAGACATGCTTCCTTTCTGATAGAATTGAGTTGATCTTGATGATTGGCCCCGTTCATGACAGAGAACTGAACCACCACCAGATGTACCTTCTTTGATAAAAACAGGAGCTGACATTGAGGACTGTCCACGTTCAAATCCAAGCCCTTTTTTTATCGTTAGGATTTCGACCAGAATCCAGAATTTTGTCTAAGGTTTAAGTGGTATCCATCATCTTGACAGTTTTCTTCAGATCCTCCAGCTCTTTTATCAGCTTTCCCTCTCGAGATCTGATCTGAGCAATAAGGTATTCTTTCGAAACTAATTCAGTGTTTAGTTTCTTCATTAGTTCATCTCGGTGTTTCAAATCTTCATTCAGATTCTTGTTGATTTTCACTAGTTGTTCCCAACTACCAACCAGTTTGGCAAATTCCATCTCTAGCTGAACATGTCGCTCTTCAAAATCATCTGATGATATGTAGGATTCACCATCAGTTTCATCTCCTTCTGAGTGAACCTCTGTTGCTGTGAAGAAATATACAAAGTTTCCAACATTTTCATCAGACGAGTCATCTGTTGTTTCCTCTTCATCATCACTTAGGGTAGACACAAACATAGATTTCTTTCTTTTAAGATAAGTTGCACATTCAGATTGTATATGTCCAAACCCTTCACACTCCCAACAATGCACTGACCGATTTAAAGTTTTAACTGTGTCTGTAGGTGTGGTTCTGAATTGCCCTGTTCGTCCAGTCTGGGACTGACTATTCTTTGTGAAAAAGGACGGTTCTGATTTCTTATATGAGGAGTTTCTACTTTTGTACTGAGTCCTGTTAGGCTGTCCTTGACTCCTTCGATTGAAACCTTTTAGTATTTTCTTGAAATTTTTTGTTAATAAGGCTAGGGTTTCATCATCTATATCATCTGTGTCAGATTTTCGATCAGCCTCAGCTACAAAAGCCACTGACTTGCCTTTTCTGCTAACTACAGGATCGTCATCAGCCAACACCTGAAGTTCATAAGTACGCAGATTCCCCATAAACTCTCATACACTCTTTTTCTCCTAGCCTGTGTTTTCCTTAATTGCAGTCACTTTCATTCAGAATCGTTTGGGTAGAGAACGAAGGATCTTCTTGACAACTCTTTCATCTGTAAACGGTTCCCCAAGTACTGATGCTATGTTCATCAAATTCTGAACACGACTATGGAAGTTTGAGATAGTTTCTTCTTCACTCATCCAGAGAGCTTCGAACTCTGATAGAACTATCTGAAGCTTTGACTGTTTGACATCACTGGTACCCTCAAATCTGGTTTCAAGGATTTCCCATACACATTTTGCCTCTTTTATTCCTGTAACCAAAGTAAGACTGATTCATGTAGAGATCCTACAATAGAATTCAGTACTTTATTATTCAGATCCGAGGACGACATCTCATCTTTAGTCCATGTCTCCATTGGTTTGATCTCAGCGGTTCCATCAGCATTCTGAACTGTCGGAGGACTCCATCCAGTGGGGACAGAACGATAAACTCTGGTGCCTTGAGTTTGAAGATAAATCTCCATTCGAGCCTTCCAAAAGGAATAGTTGTGACCATCCAATTCCGGTGGTTTCATATTTGCATCCATCCTGAATCAAAACAGACGACCAGCCAGAACTCACAAGCAGAGAGCAGTCTAAAACCCAACAGACAACCAAGCAAACAGCTTCTTAAAGAGAAACACAATGCAAAAAGTTTTTCCCGTATGGATCAAGTCATTATGTAGACTTAAAAGCTCTGATACCACATGTAATTTTGCATATTCTCTTAATCTGGATATTGATTTAGTTTCTAGAAAACTGAATAATGGACTGACTGACTCAGATTCTCGATTAAGTAGTTATTTAGATAGAACGGCAGATACGGAAGACTAAGGCAGAAAGTAAATCAACACATATGTTTGTTTACCCAGTTCGATACAGTGTGTATCTACATCTGGGGGACGATCACCGATGCGTCCAATCCACTAACTCATAATCCAACATACAAAGGTAGAGAAAAAACACAATCTCACCCAAGTGCCCCACACAAGGTCAGTACCCAGTCTACAAAGGTTTAGTGGATTGTTGTAGTTGGAGAGCCACGCATGCAAAAGTCCAATGAATCCCTTCAATTGGAGAGCTAACTCTGATGCAGTCCGCTTCAATTACGCAGTTCCACGTTGTTCCCACAACTGAGTGATCTTCGCGTCCAATCGTTTAAGCAACGTTGATACTTTTCAAGTTCTTCTTCATAATCACCAAGAACTTATTGTCTTGAGAAGATGCATGACAACCAGGGATGTCTATTCTGTCTAGTATAGAGTGTTGCGACTTCAATCAATGCAACCCTAACTTCTAAGCGAATAAGAATATATATACTTCTTTGATTTGTACACTCTCCAAATATATCTCTGATTGTAGATGGTAGGACTTTTTGTGAAGAAAGAAATATTAAGATTCGGTCCATAGCTCTTAAGCTGATTCGCTGATATTCTTTCCAAAACCATCATCTCATAACCGTGTTCCAGCTTTTAGAAAACTTTCCTTTATCAGATCTTCGGTGGCTTGATCTAGCGGTGCGTCTGTTGATTGTACTGATCAGTCAGTCTTCTTTAAGGACAAACAGACACCAAGCTAAACCCTATCTTAATTTGCCATAATAATATTGCCAATAATATGTTGGGGTTTTTCTTAAAGAAATAAAACACTAAAAATGTTGACAAAGTGAAAAAGCCGGAATCTCAAGACGGCGGAAGTTTGGTTGACTTTGAGCCAGTTTCCAGCAGAAATACACATGACGAGATTCAGGAAAATGGTCAGAACGGTGATCCAGTACCAGACCGCCAGGATGATACAGTTGATGTGGATGGTCATGTTAATGATGTTGTGCACCAGGAACAAGAAGTTCCTTCACAGGTTCCAGTTGATCCTCCTAGAATGTCTAACAGGGAACGGAGATCATCTACTCGTTACTCTTCCAGTCAGTATGTGCTATTGACTGATGGGGGAGAACCAGAGTCCTATGAAGAAGCCATGGAGAGTGAGCAAAAGAGACAATAGCTTGAAGCTATGCAGGACGAGATGAACACCCTATATGCAAATGATACCTTTGAGTTGGTGAAGGCACCAAAGAACAGGAAAGCTCTGAAGAATAGGTGGATCTACATATTAAAACATGAAGAAGGCACTTCAGTTCCATGATTTAAAGCTCGGCTGGTGGTGAAAGGTTTTAGCTAGAAGAAATGTATTGATTTTGATGAAATTTTCTCTCCTGTTGTGAAATTTTCATCCATTAGAGTTGCTTTTGGTCTAGCAGCCCGTTTGGATTTAGCAGTTGAGCAGATAGATGTGAAGACAGCTTTTCTCTATGGTGATTTAGATGAGGAGATATATATGGAGCAGCCTGAGGGTTTCAAAGTCAAAGGGAAAGAGGATTATGTTTGCAGATTGAAGAAGAGTTTGTATGGTTTGAAGCAAGCTCCGAGGCAGTGGTATAAAAAGTTTACTTCCGTTATGAGTAAGCATGGGTACAAGAAGACTTCTTCAGACCATTGTGTTTTTGTAACAAATATTTGTTCAACCTGCACCTACTGACATTCATTAAATGTCATTTGAATTTTTTTGAACGTTGCTTGGCGGTGGATCTGTTCGGCAGAAGTCAAGAACAAGGAAATTACTTTTTCTTTGTTTCACACTCCTTTTTGCAGCATATATGTGAAAATGTTGAAAAATCGATTTCTTTATTCAATTCCCATTTCAGCTGTCAGCATGGAATGAGGGAAAATTAATTGCCTTTGGTTGATATATACATACTCTACTACTTTCATTGGTAAGATGCAGAAGATAGTAGAAAATAGAGAGAGAAAATTCCATTTTCTCTAAGTCTTCCTTCATTCGGCAATGAGGGGGAAAATGAAATCATTTCATTTGTTTCATCCTCCATTTTGGCGCAGTTCGTGGCGTTGGTTTGCCGAAGCTCTTGGGTACTTCATCAAATATTTGTAGAGGTCAATCAGCTTGTTTGTTCCAGGCATCGTTTGGGTAATCTCGTACTATTTATAGTCATTTTATCATATTCGTGGTGGTTGAATATTTTGAGTACGAGATATTATTCCTTTTAGCCTGTGAACGTGATAGAATGTATTTGGACTAGTATTGTTGTATTTGATGATTTTATAGATGTATGACTCATGTGATAGTCTGAAACTTTGTACCCGAGATTTGTTATAGTGGAAACTTTGTTGGTGGTGGTCCCGTGGTTTTTCCCCGATTTGGAGTTTTCGATGTAAATCGTGTGTTCCTTGTGTTTGTTATTTATTTTGGCTATTTTGTACCATTCCGTATTTGCGCTCTTGTCGGTCCTATGATTTTATTTGTCAAGGTAGTGGGATTTTTCCCAACAATACTTTCATGTTTAGTGATGTGAACCGTATCATACAAGTACATGCCCATCCTATGAAGATTTGTGGTTTTAGTACAGGGACCTAGGTGGCTGTTATTCTGTGAAGAGTTTGTTATAGAAGCATCGTTGGTGAAGTTGATCCAAGTCCGAATGGCTTTAGTAAATGGAACTCAATGTGGAAAATTAAAGCCCCACCCAAGTGGAAGATGGAGAGTTATTAGTGGTAT
The DNA here is from genome assembly GCF_001879475.1 of Ipomoea nil. Taxonomy (NCBI): domain Eukaryota; kingdom Viridiplantae; phylum Streptophyta; class Magnoliopsida; order Solanales; family Convolvulaceae; genus Ipomoea; species Ipomoea nil. Next base: position 1,004,619 of record NW_017617665.1, read on the forward strand.
TCTCCCCACCATTACAAGCCTTCTTATAAGGAGAGTATAAGTTAGCCCCTCATGTGTCTCCTTTCATAAGAATATCATGCATGCTCTTGTGGGGTGTGAATTTGCACAGCTTATTTGGCATGCATCCCAACTCTCTGTTGATTGTGTGAATGGAAGTTCTTTTCGTGAGAGGTTCCAAGATGCTATGAGTATGTTAACACCCTCTTGTCAAAGTGGTTGCAGTTTTATACCAAATATGGAACGCGAGGAACGGAGCCGTGTAGAACGCTTGCATGCAACGGCCGGAACAAATCTGGAGATGTGCAACTGCTGCCCTTTCTGCTTGGGAAGCCTCTGCTGGAAGGACATTGTCGGCCTCTTCAGCTGCTACGGGACAGTAGCAACAGTTAGCGTTGCCGCCAAGACAATAGTAGCAGTCACTGTTTGGCGCCTTGCAATGCTTCTTCGATGCAGGGTACTCCTCAACAGCGGCAACGACGACGTACGAGGTAGTGTTGCTCTCGACCGAAGGATCTTTCATGGCTGCAATGAACGGAAACCTACCCTAATGCTCCAATGCTCTCGCGACGGAATCATTAGCTTGCAAGGAGGCCCACTCGTGGTTAAAGAACCGTGGAGTCGCTTTGGTAGCCTTACATACAGATTATTCAGTACTTCATCGCTACATTACTAGCTCTATTGCCAAACCAAGATCGTATGTTGGTGTGGTGATCAACGATTGTTTATGTGCTATGTCTTTATTTACTTCCTGTCATTTATTTTTAGTATCTAGACAGTTTAATTTGATTGCTCACACTTTAGCTTCTAAAGCCTCTGCTCAGCCTAGTTCGTTGTATTGGGACTCTGTCCCGTCAGAGTGACCTGACTTTGTTTCAGCTCTTTTGCAGTAATTTAATCATGCTGATTTTTGTTTTCAAAAAAAAAAAAAATTATTGAACTTAAAAAGTATGTACTTGAACTATTAACAAGAAAAACAAGTTCAATTGAAACATTTTTCTTATTTTTTATAGTACAATTTGAGTTAAAAGCATTTGCATCTTTCCTTCCAACATGCACAGCCAAGAGGAAAGAAAACTTTTATACATACCAAGTAAGCAATGTGAGTAATTCTAAGTTAGCTTGATAAAATATTTTAAGTTCGACCTCGTAGAAGCTGTCTATTGTTAAAAAATAAATAAATAAATAAAATAACATTGTAAGTGACTATTATGTGGTACAAATATATGTGGGGTACACTTTCACTTTGGGTCGGTTAAAGTGGATTCGAGTTCCTTTTTGTGATACGAAGGGATCAATATATTTTACGCTCAAAATGGATAAACGGATAATGGGTGATTGAGAAATTAATTGATTCTTAATGTAGATCGACTCATTTAAGTTGGAAAACGAAAGTGGAAAGGCTTGAAACAAACACTTGTCCCACATTAGAAAGGAAGGGAATTTGCACCAGTATGTATAAAAGAGCCTTTTTAAAAGGATATTGAATTTATAATATAGAGGCTTTCTCGCGCGTATGGGGTGTAAATCAAATCGCAAAATGAGTCACCGTTGACCGAGTAGTAACATATTAATTCCAATAATTTTAAATTTTAGAATTAATCTCCAAATTAATTTCGTTGAAGGTTACAAATACTAGTTTTATTATCAGTTTTAATGTCATGATAAATGCATTTCATTGAAGGTTACAAATACTGATTTTATTATCAATTTTAATGTCATGATAATTTTTTTTGTCATGATAAATGATATTTATCCTCCCATCTCCTATATAAACCTCAGATGAAGCAGGTGATTTTAGACACTAGAAAATCTAGCTTTATCTCTCGAAACCTTGCTCATCTTCCTACTTTCTGTTTTCAAAGCCATGTTCTATAGTTTGCCGGGCTTATTGTTTGAGTACTCAAACCATAAGTTGTAGTTCGTTTTATCCTGGGAAACCTAGGCTACAAGCCTACAACGCTTCTAATACCTTGTAAGGTAGCAAATAAGGTTTTAAGGAAAGAGTGTTTCGCTTGACTTGAACTAAACTTCAACTTCTCGTTCCTGTTCTTGTCAATTTTTCAAAAATAATATTTTCATAAGATTATATTTCCTAACATCTATTGACATTCTTGATTTGAGTTAATCAGCTATGACCAACCTAGATTTGTTTATCACACATTGTGGTCCTTTGCTGGCCATAAGACATGCTAGTTTACCTCATTGTAGCAGTTGCGGATTTATCCATGAATTTTTATTTTTTTTTAAACTAAAAAATATTCCAATTAAACATATTTTAATTTGTTTGTTTAATAGTTTGATTACACACCCCTTAAATTCAGCGAACCAATTACACAATAGTAATAGGTCCAATAGCCTATTTAACATTTTTTTCATTAAAAATATTAACGATTTAGCTGCTTAAAACATGCATCCAGCTAAAGTAACACGATAGAAACTTGGACCATCACTTCATTCATCTGCAATCTGGACCATCTTTTTCCCAATGTTGTCGCCTCGAAAAAGTCCTATGAAAGCCGAGGGAATGTTCTCAACGCCATGCGAGATGTCTTCGAGCACCTTGATTTTCCCAGCTTTGAGGTACTCTAATGTTCTGGAATAGAAATCTGCATACACTTTCATGAAATCAGAAGCTAGAAACCCTTGGATCTTGATCCTCTTATAAATGACATCTATCATGTTGGGTGCAGCTCGCGTTGTGGTGTTTGTGTACTCGGAAATAACGCCGCAGACTGCAACTCTTCCATGTGTGTTCATGTTGGCCACTGCAGCTTCCAACATTCTTCCTCCCACGTTGTCAAAATATATGTCTATTCCTTCCGGAAAACACCTGTTGAACAACATTAATTTGTAAGCTAAGTGTTGGATTAATGCTATGATTTATTAGTAACCATTCTTTCAATTGACATACAAAAAGTAAGAATCTTAGCTTCAAAGTGTTGAAAAGGAATCTTGTTATTACTCGGACTGAACTTCCTCATTGAACGGGCGGGGGACTACTTAATAGAGAATACTCCTAGAGTATATTTCCCCTTTACGTGACGTACACTTGCTCGGTATCTGATTGGCTCGTCAATGGGGATCATTTTCCACTTGGACGACCAACCATAAACTCAATATTTCCTACCTAAATGCGGTAACGGAGCTACTTGGTTACTGCGATAACACTTCGCTGCTCAAGAACCAATCCCGGTCAGATTGGGTCGGGACGATTGTCCCGAGCCAAACCACTCAACCTAGAACCTTGTTTGAATCTAGCCCCATTCTAGTGGGTGAGGAGACTTGATAAAATCCAAGTATGTGTTTTAGCTTAATTAAAAATTTAAGTTGATACTCTTCACCTGCATAGCCTGATTATATTTTAATGGATTCCAAGCAACATGTGCATTATATATAGTTCCCTTAACGTGTGCTAACTATTACATTTTAATGGGCTCTAAGCAATACGTGATCACATGTGCGAACTAATTATAATTAGATTTTAAGCAACACGTGGACTATAATATTTTGACTGCTTTGATACTAAATTGAATTATGCATTTCGTTTTAACTAACAATTAAAAGTAATTGTTGGAGTGTACATTTATGCTATATATATTATGTTCAAAGGGTAAATGCAGCATTGAGGATTCGAGATTGGACCTTTTAAGAGTTGAATTGAGGTCAGATTCTTCTTTGTAGTTGAAGGCATCATCAAAACCAAGCTTCTCTTTAAGTACGTTAACCTGTAATTTAACACTCGTTAACTATATATATATATATATGGATGGGTTCAAATAAGATCAGCAATCATCTTTTATAAAAAGTGAGGACTAATCTTAATTGCCCATCAAAATTTATCAATGTTTGATGATCTTAGTAAAAATAATGTGGGGTCAATTTTTAAGTATTACAAACTTTTAAGTTTGTAATATTTATAAAACTGACACAACATTTTTCCCTTATCTTTCAGCAACCTTCAACCACTAATCTACCCAAATTAATAAATCATATTATTCCTCATTCATGTTTCAATATGTATATATATACTATAAGATAAAAGGCAAAACCTTGTGTGAGACCATCTCACGGGTCTCAATCCGTGAGACGTGTCGGATCTTTGATTTGTGAGATCAAAGATCTGACCCATTAATAAAAATTTGACACATTAATCAAAGATCCAACCCGTCTCACCAATTTAGATCCTTGAGACGGTTTCACACAAATGTTACCCACGATAAAATGGTGAGAAGGTAAACCTTTTGTTGGGAGCCAGCACAGCCAACAACATAACAGCCAAACAGCTTTGCATATTGTCCTACTAAGTTTCCAACTGATCCGGAAGCTGCAGACACAAAAACCTTCTCCCCTTTCTGAAGTTTACAAATCTCAAAAAGTCCACCATATGCTGAAAGTCCACTAAACCCTGCACCAATATATATTATTAAAAGAAAATAAAACAAAGAAAAAAAAACAATTAAATAAACTAAGTTACAGCAAACCACCTAGTTTTCCCTAAATTTAAAAAAAAAAATCAAATTAAATAAACCATATAAATTGATTAACTAATGTAATTGAGCTCCTAACGTCAAAAAAAAAAAAAAAAAAAAATTAAACATTTTCACGGGACGGGATGGGCTAAGCCTGTTTTGACGACTCTAATTTTTAGTTTCCAACTAGTTTCAAATCATTGGTGGTTGAAAATTAAGGAAACATGTCCCACGTTAACTAACCTTTTTTTCTTTTTACCACAAACATGTCCCACGTTATACTGAACAAATTGCTTTTACCACAGAAAAAAAAGTTCCAATTATTTTAAAGGGGTCTAAAAATAAAATTGCTAGCATTACCCAAAACTCCAACATGGTGAGACAGTGGAAAGCCCATGGGGTCTAACTTATTCAGCAGACTGCCCTCTTTCAGTACACAGTATTCTCCCCAACTAAGAAGACCTGTAACCAAGTCATCCTTCTTGATATCGGCCCTACCAGAGGCCAAAACTTTCCCCACTCCACATGCATCAATTCTCTGCAGATACAAAGAGAAAAACAAAATTCATATGGAATTTGTATATTAGTAAGCACTCAAGAGAGAAATAAGAATCACTTACAGTCGTTCATGTGTCCAGATCAATGAATTATATGTAACTTTAAAAAGACGATGCGATGACATTTTCGTAAATAACTTGAACTTTGGTGCAAGTAAAATGTGTTACAAGTGCAAGTAACTGAGTGCAAGTTTGCAAGTAAAAATACTTACAAGTGCAACTATTTTCATTTACAAGTGCAAGTAATTTATCTGTCTGGTGCAACTAATGATAACGTTAGGTGCACTTAATATTGCTGCTCACTGTACATTTTACTTGCACTTGTAATACATTTTACTTGCACTTAGGTGTACTATATGAAACTTTTACTTGCACTTTATCACAATTTACTTACACTTCAATGATTAATTATTTACGAAAATGTCTTCACGTTTATTTTTTAAAATTAGTATTTCTGATTCGTTAGATTTGAACACGTGGACGACTGTAAGTGATTCTGATTTCTCTGCTAGGCAACCCGTTCTCACTTGAACGGAATTATATGCGTGTGGTCTAGATAGTCATATATAATACCATGTTAAGAAAATAAGAAGTGACCGAATTTAGTGATTTTTGTAAAATAATTGTACGGTGCTTTTACTTTAATCCTCAAAATTTTCATTTTCCATTTTTTGTTTTTATATACACACAAGTAAATACATATCACATTTTTCTTTCTAAAAAAAAAAAGAAAAGAAAAAAGAATTTCTTCGGAAAAGAAGTATCTATCACAACTTACTTTAATTTTCATTCTTTAAAATTTCTTGAGCCTTTCATTCTTTATCCTCTATTTTTAAAGAAAAATGATTTTTTTAAAAAATTTCTCCTACATTTTTACATCATCTCTCCTTGTTATTATTCTATTAAAGTACCTACTAAATAAAATAATATTGAATAGTCAAAACATTTTTATTGGTGAAAAAAAATAATTAAGTTTTCTTCAACATTTTTTTAATTAAATACTACTGGCCTTTTAAACTTGTGGCCTCTCCTTTAAAAGGGTCATAGAGGTGTCATTAAATTACAAATTACTTTGCTAGTTTCTTCTATTATTAAATTAAAAAACTGCTAACTATTATTGTGATGACATCTATATTACCATTTTAAAAGAATGAATTTAAGAAAGTATAGAACAGATACTATACAAGTAAAAATATGGCATACTAGAAAAAGTATGACGACGTACCTCGCCGGGAGTAATGGCGACGGCAAAATTAATGGATTTCTGCGACGAGCTTTGAGACTTCATCCGGTTGAGCTGGTAGGGGTCAATTGACACATACAGGTTCTTCACAATAACATCTTTCGAACCGGGTTCAACTGAGAGGGACAGGATTTCTGTGTTCAACTCAAAGTCAGATTCTTGTGGCGCACCATCTATGTTATTCCTTATGGACACATACTTGTTTCTTACTTCCATTATCACCGGTGGGAGCCTTGGAATGGGGGAAGAAGAAAACTGGAAATTTTGTAATGATTTCTCTGAAAATAGCTCAGAGCATACATACTTACATAGTATATATACATGAGAAAAGGTTTTAGTTACCCAAAAAGATAAATACAAGTTAAAAATGAGTTAATACCCAAAATGTCATGACTATAGTGGTTTTTCTCAATTTCACCCTAAACGATTTTGGTGGCCTAATGTTGTCTTGGACTTTTGTGTTTTTGCTCAATTTAGTATTCCGTTTGTTATTTCGTCAAATTGGTGTTGAATAAAGGGACAATTATGTGATCTCAATATTGGGCTTTCTTTACTCTTAATCCTATGAAGTGCAAAATCTCCATTTCTTTTATGAATTACTCACAGATCTGCGAATCAAATTTTATATTCGCAGGTTTGGGAGTAATTCGTAAAAGAAAGAGGGATTTCACACTTCAGGTCTAGGAGTAAAGAGATCTCAATATTGAAATTACTTAATTGTCCCTCTATTTAACACCAAATAGATGGAATAACAAACAGAGGACTAAATTGAGCAAAAACACAAAAATCTGGGACTACATTAGGTCACCAAAGTTGTTTAGGATTAAATTGAGAAATATTACTATAATCGATGACCATTTTGGGTATTAACTCAATTAAAAATTGTGGCCACCTAACCAAATGATTGGACCGTCGGTTTGGTAATTACAGGGTTTGAAGTTAACATTTTAGTGCAACCTGTTTATTGACCTTCTTGGTTTGATAAACTGGTTTACCTTATTATGGTCATTTGTTAGTTAGGGTGACAATACGTAATTTACTCCGTACATATCAGATAGTGGTTGCGTGTTTCACTCATCACTCAAAGCAACTTGTACGTGTGAGAACACGTAAGAGATCTCAAATATGTACATATTTTAAAAAATGTATAGTTAGTAATACTTTATAACAATTTAAGGTGGTGATCCGTCTCAACAAGAATTTTAAAATGACAGTTCAATGATACATACATACATATGTGTGTATGTGTGTGTGTTTAAGATCAGGTGCCGCGAAGGAGGTTCCATGTGAAAAATTCAGTTTATCTCAGCGATTGATTCATTCAAGATCAACTGCTCTTTTAAAAAAAAATTGTCACTTACAATCTTAAAAAATGTGGACCGAAAAGCACAGGGATGTGAAGCAATTATTGAAAACAGTAAATTCAATACATTATCTTCAACACAAATCATAAACGAACACAAATCATCATAAACAAGCAATACAAGATTCAACTCAAATTAGTAATTAGTGATTCATTCAAGATCAATTTCTCTTTAAAAAAAATATATGTCTTTAAAAAAGCCCTGAAAGGGGTATTTAAAGACAACTAGGGGGTTCAAGAACGCTTAAATAAAAATGACACCTACGATCTTAAAAAATGTGCACTGCTAGGCAGCACAATCTGCACTGGAAGGCAACAATGAGCACTTGACGACAGAACAATTTGCACTCAACGGGAGAAATTGTGTGCTCTAGAAGAGATAACAATGTGCACTGGAAGAAGGAAAAATATTGCACTAAAAGACAAAAAGAATTAACTTATACAAAACTATCATAATCTCACCGCATTAAAAAAAAAAAAAAAAAAAAAAAAAAAAAAAAAAACTTCATTCCGGACCTTTGATCTAGAGTCTAGACTAGATCAATGGATAAAATTAAACTCTATCTTTACCTAAGGCAACTTCCGCGCCTAATATATATATATATATATATATATATATATATATATATTACATGCTCAACAAATGTTATATTTTTCTTAAAAAATATTAGTAACAATTTATATTTTTCAATAAAAAAGTTTGACTGGTTAAAAAGTTATATATTTATTAAAATTGTTATAAATATTTTCATTATGGCCATTAATCTTGAGTCTCTTCATTTGCCTTCCACTTATTACATTGTTTATGATTAAGGATATGAAAGGTTGTATGGATTCCTATAAATTGATAGTGAAGGCTAATGAAATGATATGGTTGTTGTGCCCTACATATGGTGTTCTTCTTCTTCTCCTTTTTCTCTCTTTATACATATACGCGCATATCTCCAAGCTATTGCCGTGCAATCATCACGCGAGAACTGAGCTAGTTGATAGGCCAAATTACAACACGTTATCAGCACGAATTGCCAATATATTTCTCGGTGAACGGTATGCTCGAACTTGTTATAATACATGTTTTTAAACTAGGCAAGCATGTTCATAGGATTCATATAAGACATGTTTTTATATGGCACATGTTGATTCTACACCTCTTGATATGATTATGAAATGCATGATTGATATGATACATATTGATTCTAAAATTTGAAATATGAATTGCTCATACTGGTTCGTATATATATGATTGCGTAAATTCCTGAATATATATTTCCAATTTTATTTTTGATTCTTAAAATTGAAAGAAAAGCATGTGATATATATGTTTGTGTAAATAGAATGGGCTTTTCATATGAAGATGCAATGTATGTATACATATTATTTTCATTTCGCATACTTTGTATGTTATATACCCTATGTTGTAGTGCATTATTATGCTTTTATGGTATGCCATTTGCATGTGATTAGCAATTCGTTTTTGTGCCTGATTAGGCAATGAATGAATGATTTTTAATTAAGATTGTTAAAGTTTATTTTGTGTAAGCTTAAGAGTGATTAAGACTTTAAAGCTTAATTGATGACTTGGGAGCATCAATTCGGTGTATTGGAGAATGAAACACCACTCGTTGCCTATAGCACGAGTTGATGCTATAAACACGAGTCGATGCTTGCTGCATCAATTCGGTGTTTTCGCACCGATTCGTGCCTTGTTGCTTGTAGCACAAGTTGATGGTATAAACACGAGTCGATGCTTGTTGCATCAATTTGGTGTTTGCCTCACCAATTCGTGTTGCACCATTTCAGTTTTTGTGTATATTCGAAAGATCAATTTGTTTTCTGATTTTATCTTTTGACTTCATCTCGGAAAGTTCATTTTGCATCTAGAAGATGTTAAATTCCTTATTTTGCTATAAACATGTGATATTATGAATGTATATGAGAACATATGATATATGTTTTGTAGATTACGTATTCAATTGTCAAATGTGATTTTATTGAGCTCGCTCATGTCGATAGCAATTATTTCATTTGGGCTTTGGATATTGAAATATTCTTTTTGCATCCAAAGAATTGAGCCAAGCTTTTTTTGCTAAGTCACAGAGCACCGATGCCCAGAAGGCACAAGCTCTCATTTTCATACGTCACTACTTGAACCACGATATTAAAAATGAGTATCTGATTGAAAAAGAACCCCTTGAATTAATGGAAGTCCCTGAAGGACTATTCCGACCAAAAGTCATCAAATGTTCTTCCCCAAGACACATTTTGACTAGTTTAATCTCATGTTTAATTTTAAGATTATAAGTCAGTAACTGACTATAATTCAGCTCTACACAAAATAGTCTTAGAAGTGAAACTCTAAACAAGAAGTTTTAGAGAAATATTTAATTGAAAAGACATTGCCAACTTTTCATGCGAGTAATTTGTACTCCAGCAGTAGTACAACACAAAATTATGAGAAGCATCCTAAGCTAATTTTAGCACTCCTTGTGGCTAAGAAACATAACTAGTTGTTGATGAAGAATCAAAATGCATGTCTGGTTGATTTTGCACAGGTGCCTGAAGCACATAATGTTACCGAGTTGCGTAACTTCATAAGGGGTTGTGGTCGAGATTATAACCAGTGTGGTATGAGTTTCGAGCTCAGAATAAGAAATAAAGTGATCAAGATATTCAAGGACGACCAAACTTATCAAGGCAAAATCTTAGCCAGAAGCAGATTTGCTAACAATGTGGGTTTGAAGGGCATTAATCCCTATGTGCCGCATATCAAAGCATTTGGTCATCAGAGAATGAACATCATCTTGATGATTCTAGCTAATTTGCCTGAAGCAAATATTGCAATAAAATGCTGATAATGAAATGATAAGGTATTGATGAAGAAATGATTGGTGTCATGATAATGTTTGAGTAATTCATGAAAATATATTCATGGATAAAAAGGTTAGCTAGCTCATGCCTGAAGCATGAAGCATCCGAGAAGTTAACTTATGCCTGAAGCACCCGAAAAGTTAATTCATTGCCGCAATAACTTATTGCGTAACCGAGTAGTATATACACTCCAAATGTTTTTTTGAGTGCAAAGTTATTTTTTTTGGAGGCAAATTATTATGAGTGCAAAGTGGCTTTACTTTGCTGATTTTTCTTGCTGTTTTTACTACTCGAATTGACTATTCAAAAAGTTTACCTCTCTAAGCTTACATCTCTTAGCTTACCTCTGTAATCTTACTTCTCGATTTACTTCTTGAATTTTTACTTTCTGGAACTTTATTTTTCAGAGGAAGTTTACTTCTCAGAATTAATTCTATTAGTTTGCATGCTTATTTATGGAATTTTTTCTCATGCATGCAACATGACTCTCATATGAAATTGACTGGTTGCTAATTCAAGATTGAATTATTGTCAATCCCGGAAGGATTGCTATTATCAACAAATTATGAGAATCTTCTTTTGACTAAATTTATGATGTCAACATGACTAAATTCTCTCAGAATATGACTTAGTGCAATTCTGTGTTGTTTAGGGATTTGTATACTCGTTTATAAAAATGATCTTTGACTTATTGTCATACATGATATGATTGATTTAGATGTTATTGGTTTGGAAGATAGAAATGAATTATATCATATCAATTTGCCTGAAGCAAACGAAGGAATAAATTATTTCATATTAGTTTGCCTGAAGCAAATGAGGGAGTGAATTATATCATGTGAATTTGCACGAAACAATTCCCAAACCAGTGAGTGACCTAATGTAAAGTTCAGGATAAGAATTTTTAGAAGATCTTGAAGATCTATTTTATTTGACAAGCTTCACAGCTTCCCTATGATTGTTGTGTACCCTTAGCTTGTAATATCATTTGATATGTATGCTTTCATATATGATTATATATTTTCTTGTTGGGGACATCAGTTTTATATGCTATTGTGGTTATCACAATCTCACCTACTGCATATCATAATTATTCCCCCTAGAACCTAGTACGTGGTATAAAACCAAACATTTCCCATCTGCATTTTATTCACAGTGTGCAGTCTTTTTCCTATATCACCACCATAGCGTACCTTTGTGGGCATATATATGTTGATTATAAATCTCCGTCTGTTATTTAAATTCTTAGAGCCCATGATAAGGGATCAATATATAATTAGGCACGCTGACTGCACACTTTATGAAGATCATTTCACGGCATTAGGGGGAGATAAGATCTCAAATTTTATAGAATGCCGAGAAATTCTATGAATGATTGATCTTCAATATTTAAATCCACGTACTAGGTAGACTGAACTAGAAGTTCAGAAGAAGTAAACTGAACTAGAAGTTCAGTAGATAATTAATCTGCGAATATATATACGAATAAAAAGAGTGACTAGGTCCTATATATTTTCCCCAACTTGGACCATATATATCTACCAATGCTCCTTGACGCCAGAAGCGTGGAGATATGTTGGTATAATCCGCGGAAAGCTAAATCTAGTAGAAAATGGTATCACTCTTGAAAAATCGCTTAAAGAAGTATGTCGTGAAGACATTCGTCCTGAAGGCGGAAACCCCAGTAAAATTTTAGGTGCACCCAAAATTATAGTACTGGGGATGCGGGATGACCAGATAAAAATATCTTTGGGAAATGTCTAGAGTCTGGTTGAATTAGAAATTGCCATTATTTTATATATATGGGAGAAATTTATGAAAAATGTTATAGTTGTCGACAACAGAATTGCCTTTACAAATTGTTCTCGTTATATGAGAATCTGGATCCAGAGCTAGGCACCAGTTGTGCCTTGGTATTTTTTATGTATAACAGAGCAATTAAGGCATGTACAGCTCAGCTCGCTAAAACTGTATTCTCTTTATAACACGTACACCATTTAATGTTAACCCTGTAGGTTACAAATGGGTGTTTGTATGAAAGAGAAATACAAACAATATGGTGGTATGATATAAAGCGAGACTGGTAGCTTAAGGGTTTTCGCAGAGACCTTGAATTAATTTTGATCAAATATTCTCTCCCACAACATATGGCATTACGTTCCGCAAATTAACATTATTGGCAGTGAATTATGAATTTAGATATGCAGTTGATGAACGTCATGACTGTAATTTACTGGTCATTAGACGCTAATATTTATTTGTAAATCCCCGATGGATTGAACACTTTTGGAATGTGGAAAGTGAAAATCGCAACGTGTATCATTAAATTACAAAATTCTTTGTAAGAATTGAATATTATTGACTGAGTGTTTTTCCTCCTAAAGAATGAATGCGTATTGAATGATTGAGTTGACTATGTATTTTTCCTCCCGAAGAAGGAATATGCAAATATGTACCATTACGTGTTCGTTAAAGAATTGCTAATGGAGTTATTTGTTTATTATCATAGTCGATATTGATGGTTTAAATATCATTGAAACACATAGAGAGCTTGGTGATATCAGCTCATGCCGAAAGACGGAGTTTTGAAATAAAAGACTTGGAAACCCAAGTATTGTCTCGACCTGAAGATCGAGCTTCTCCTTGAAGAAGTTTTATACACCAGTTAGCCTATTTGAAAAATGTCTTGAAGATGTTTTATATGGATAAGTATTATTTACTTATCACACTAACGGTTGTCCAATAATCTCTTGAAGTAGATAAAGGACAATTTAGACTCGAAGATGATAATGAGGATATTTTGAGACTGGAAGTCCATTACTTGATATTTTTATTGGAGCACTATTATAGAACTAGAAGTTCTATAGTCGCATCAGGCCTGATATTGAATTTGCGATGAAATTGCTAGCAAAGTTTAGTGCTCCCTCTACAATGAAATATTAGAATTGTGTTTAACATATCCTCCAGCATTTTCGAGGTATAAAGATTTTGACGTTTATGTGAGAAACCAATATGTGATTTTGATGGCTACTTGGGTGCTGACTCTTTTATTTGATCCCTATGATGCCAAGTCTCAAACTGGTTATGCTAAGTTTTACCCCCAATGTCCCACATGAGGATGAATAAAGATTGTGTTACCCGAACAAGTAATAGTTTTGTTAAGGGGAACCTTACAAAACATGTTGCACCTAAATCCTTCTACACACATGAACTCTAGAAGAGTTGTAAAATTCTTGTTGAGAATGTTTTCCCCATTGAACAATCTTGCAGATATGTTCACTAAGTCTTTGCCTACATCCACTTTTGAGTAATATGTTTATAAAATTGGGATGCGTAGGCTTAGAAGATTGTTATCTTCAGGGGGAGCAACAACCCCTAGCTGTGCTAGAATGGACAATCTAGAGGACTTTTGATATCCTAAAGATTATGCTACGAAAGCATATGGTTGTACTCTTTTTCCCTTAGCTAAGTTTTTCCCACAGGGTTTTCTTAAGCTAAGGTTTTTAATGAGGCAACCGATGTTGGTGCACTTGAGTGGATAGTCCTGAAGACCCTTGAAATCTTGAAGATTATGCCCAGAAGGCTTATGGTTGTACTCTTTTCCTTGGCTAAGTTTTTTCCCACTGGGTTTTCTTAGGCTAAGGTTTTTAATGAGGCAACCGGTGCAACACAATAGTTTAACATACTTTGTGTACTCTTTTCCTCATCTAGTTTTTCCCACTGGGTTTTCTAGCGAGGTTTTTAACGAGGCATGAGTGTGGTAAGATAATGGCCAAGGGGAGTGTTATAAATATTTTCATTATGGCCATTAATCTTGAGTCTCTTCATTTGCCTTCCACTTATTACATTGTTTATGATTAAGGATATGAAAGGTTGTATGGATTCCTATAAATTGATAGTGAAGGCTAATGAAATGATATGGTTGTTGTGCCCTACATATGGTGTTCTTCTTCTTCTCCTTTTTCTCTCTTTATACATATACGCGCATATCTCCAAGCTATTGCCGTGCAATCATCACGCGAGAACTGAGCTAGTTGATAGGCCAAATTACAACAAAAATATAATTATTTGTCTCACATAAGGCAGTCTCATACAATATTAATTAGCTAGATAGAATATTTTGTGCATTGTGTTTGTCAGTTAGAGATCTCTTTATTAGACACTTAGGGGGGTGTATTCAATCATGACTTTCATAGAGTTTTAAAGACTTTTATGAACTTTAAAAGTTTGGAGGTATTCAATTCAAACTTTTAGAGAGTCTTTAAAAGTCAGGCGGTATTCAATCAAGATTTTTAAAGAGTCTTTAAAAGTCGTGTGGTATTCGATTAAGACTTTTAAAGAGTCTTTAAAAGTCATGTGGTATTCAAAAAGTTATGAACTTTTGTAGACTTTTTAATTTAAAGACTTTTATAGACTTTTGTAGACTTTTCCTTCACAAATATAAATAGTTGAAATCCAACCATCAACCCCAAGATTTCAAATTTTCTTTCTAACAACTTTGAATGTTTTCTCTCTCTATTTAAACTCTATTTTTTCTCCCTATTTAAACTCTATAAACCTATCTAAATTCAATAAAAGTATTTTTTTCTTCATTATCTTATATTTTCCTCACACCTAAACTCTACCAATTTTTCTCTCTCATAAACTTTAGAACTTTATCTAAAAATTCGAAATAATATTATTTTTACTTCATTATTGCTTGTTTACATGGGTTTTTTATTTTTTTTTCTATAAATTTTTATCCCTAACTTTCTCTAATTCTCCCTAAATACATGAACAAAGCAAATTTTTCATCGTCAAATTTTATTAGTATATGTTTCGTAATATTCATATAAATACTTATATATTTTGATTTTTATTATTTTATGTTTATATTCGTAATATATATTTTTCCTTTTTTGTTTTTTCAACAACAGGTTACTACGTATAGTGAATTACTGTTCGCAACAACAATTTTGAGTTGCAAACAGTAGCACCTTGTTGTTGTTTGTAGTCTCAAATTGCTATTGTAAATAATAGTTCTTTGTGTGATGCCTAGCAACATATCAAGGATAATTTTATATATATTATTAATATTAGATTTTTATTTTTTATCTTATGCAACTTGTAATTATGTTTTTAAATATTTTATTTGATCAAGTCTTTTATTATGAATTTTATTGTTCAATATTATTATGAATTTCTAATGAAATATTTTTTTTATTGATGTTTATTAATAATATATATAAGTAATTAGCATATAAGTCTCAGCATACTATGGATAAAAATAATAATGTTGAGAATGTTGATGTGGGTGAAGAACTATATAATAAGAAGAATTTTATGATATATTATAAATATTTTGTAAGAAAATTATAAAAGATAAGAATCAAAATCATTGAAAGTTTGTAAGGATGTATTCAATTTAGAATTTCATTGAGTTTTGTAGACTTTTTAAAATAAAAAGTTGATAAAAGTCTATGAATGTTTTTTATATAAACTTTTATAGAGTCTTATAAAGTTTTAAAAAGTTTTGAACGACTCTATGAAAGTCAATCAAAGTTTATTAAAATCTATCATTTTAAAAGTCATTAAAACTCTACAAAAGTTGTGATTGAATACACCCCCCTTAATCAATCAATGTATCATATTAACCAAAATATTTAATGTTATTTATTTAGTACATATTTTTAAGTAGTGATTACCACATTATTCAAAAAATACATATTTTTTTATGTTACACGTGTAACGTGTTATATCACTCATCATCGGAAATTGACAGATCCCAAGTGGTCCAACCAAAAAAGTTCCATTTTTTCTTGAAAGAAATTTTCTAATTTTTGTCAGGCAAAAACTGTGTCAATGTTTTGTCCATTTGTGTGCTCATTACTCATCACATACAAATATACAAGAGTAAATACTTAAAATGGTCCCTCGACTATAGCTAAATTCACAAATTGGTCCTCGACTTTCAATTTTAACTAATTAAATCCTTAACTTTGCAATTTTGACACGATTTGGTCCTCCATCTATTTGACTATTTGTTGACCGTGATCGACGATCTCCAGAAGAACCTTCAGCTCTCGTCGGAGCACGTGGAGGCCTCCAGGATGACATTGCACCGGTTCGGAAACACGTCGTCTTCTTCGCTCTGGTATGAACTCAACTACATTGAATCCAAAGGGAGGATGAAGAAAGACAACCGGATTTGGTAGATTGCTTTCAGCAGCGGATTCAAATGTAACAGTGCGGTCTGGAAATGCAACCAGAACCTTAAAAACTCGACGATGGACCATGAAATTACATATATATCCTCAAAAAGCACAGTCAACAAACGGTCAAATAGACAGAGGACCAAATTGTGTTAAAATTACAAAGTTAAGGACTTAATTGGTTGAAATTGAAAGTCAATGACCAATTTGTGAATTTAGCTATAGTCGAGGGATTATTTTGGGTATTTACTCAATATACAATGACCCTCTACCAAATAAGACTATCACTCTCAAAAGAGGAAGTTCCCCACCCGCAGGGTGTTGGAGGGGCAAATCAGAAGCTCACCACAATATTAGGTGAAACTCTCATATTGTAGTTCATCTTCAAATTAAACTACCACTTGAGTGTTAATCGAATTGTCTGACTGCCCGTGCAAGCACCAAATAAAGATTATATATAGCGAGTGCATAAAAGGGACAATGTGGTAGCGTGTTTTTATTAGTAATAGTTTTTTTTTTCTTTAAAATACTATTTTCTCATGATTTTATCATAACATGACAATAAAGTTTTCTTTTTTTAAATACTTATAATTCCTTTTAAAAAAAATTACAAATTAATTCCATATAAAACGAATCAGTCGAATACTTTCATGTAAAGAAGTGAAAATTAAAATTGAAATCAGGATGAAATGTAGCATTGCCCTTTTAAACATAGCATTTGTCAATAAAAACTCATCATTCTCAACAACTAGTATTTTCACCCGTGCAATGCACGGAATGGAATTGTTGTAATATATTAAGAATATTTAAATCGATATATAATTATTTAAGAGTTAATTTCACCGGAGGTCGTTTATCTTTCCTGACAATTCCAAATTTAATCCTAGACTATAGTTATTAATTATTACAATTTATTCTATGTTACAACTCTTACGTTAATATTCTTACTATTATTATTAACACTTAATTACTTTTAGATGTTATTATTACCACTTATATTATTATTATTATTATTATTATTATTATTATTATTATTATTATTATTATTATTATTATTATTATTATTATTATTATTATTATTAGTTTCTTTTCAAGTACTGTTAGTATATAATGGTCGTGAGGCACAATAATAATATAACCATAATTAAATATTCTTGTATTGTATTCCGGAGTTAATTCCATTTTTGGTCCTAGACTTATTGAGGCATTGACACTTTTCATCCTCCATAATAAAAATTGTCACTTAGTAGACACTGTTATTTGTCGTTGGACAATTTTGATCCTCCGTCAATGAAGCCGTTTGTTGACCGTGAATTAGAAGGGCTTTTCTGTCTTTTTATGTCTTATTCTTCTAATCTTGTTTAGACCAGCGCTGTTGTGACTCCTGTGAGGCGAGATGGCGAGACTTGGCGGCTAAGTAGTAACCGTCGGTAGTGAGTAGCAGCGAGGTTCTTCTCCGACAAGTTGTGGGTACGGCGGCGAGCATACGAGGCAGTAACTCCTTCCGGCGACGGACCAGTAAGGCAGATCTGGCGGTGCAACAACAGATCCGGCGAGGTTGTGGCTTTCACCGGTGGTTTTTAGTTCCGGCGAACCCTCCTATGGTAAATAGCAGTTATAGTTGTAGACGGCGTGATGTAGAATTTGCACCTGTAAGTCTTCCCTTCCACATTAACCACAAATATCCTTCTCATCTCTCTCTCTCTCTCTGACCACAATTACTTGGTGCACAACCTCAAAAACTCTGTTATTCTACCTGAAATTCATTGAAGTTTCAAGCTGAAAATGTGGAATCCGCCGCTCCCCAAAAATCGCATTGTCTGAGGTGTTGGAATGGCCGGTGTTGACTTCCTGCCTGTTGTAGCTTCATTCCCCAACCCAAATGATAAAATTCGGAGCACCAGCTTTGAGGTTCAAGGAGGTGGTAACAATGGCAATGCTTTGATAAAACCCGGATGATAAAATTCGTCTTGGTCTTAATCCAAGGATCATATCTAAGGTTGCTGATGACTCGCATGGCGAAAGAATACTTGATGAGCTTGAAAGGGATGGTGTTGATACATCTTTTATGGTGGTGTCCAAAGGAGGAAACTCACCATTCACATATGTCATTGTTGACAACCAAAAAAAAAAAAAAAAAAAAACTCGCACGTGCATTTTCACTTCAGGATATCCACCCATGATATCTGAGGGTCTACATACCCAAATCAAAATTGTCTTCAGCGCTTGGAGTAAATATTGTCTACTTAGATGGAAGGCTGCATGAGACTGCTTTGATTGTAGTGCAGGAGGCAAAGAGTAGGGGCATACCTATTATAGTTGATGCAGAAAGGTTAAGGGATGGGTTGGGTGATATTCCTGACTTTGCTAGTTATGTTGTATGCTCGACAAAATTTCCACAGGCATGGACAAAAGCCCTTTCTATTCCAACTGCACTTGTTTCCATTATCTTGAGATTGATGTCAAATGTAAAATTCGTGATTGTTAGTTGGGTGAAGATGGTTTCTTAATGTTAGAAAGGACTGAAGCGGATAACCTCAGTTTGAAGAAATGGATGTAGCAGTGACCAATGGATGGAGAAATACAAGGATTAGAACATAAAAAGACAGAAAAACCCTTCTAATTCACGGTCAACAAATGGCGTCATTGATGGAGGATCAAAACTGTCCAACGATCAATAACAGTGGCTACTAAGTGGCAATTTTTATTATGGAGGATGAAAAGTGTCAATGGCCCAATAAGTCTAGGACCAAAAATGACATTAACTCTTGTATTCCGTGAGTCACAATAATAATATAGCAATAATTAAATATTGTTCAATTCTATATTCTTCTAGGATTTCTATTACCATCATTAATTATTCCCAAATTTACCATAATTAAATAATTTGACCAATTATATAGAAAGATTATTAAATAATGCACAGGACAATTGTTTAATTAAAAATTTTAAAAATTCATTAATAAAACATAAGGTTCTCATAGTTTTTTCTTAGAAACTCTTTAATAAAGTATTTTTTTTTTTTTAGAAATTGGTGGGCCAAACCGCCTAGGGCTGTTTGTGGTGGATAGATCTTGAAAAAAAAAAAAACGCGATTTCAAAAAAACATTTGTTCAAAACAGATAACGGAGTCAAAAGTTATGCCTTGCCGAACTTTTGACATTTTACAACTTTAACGCAGAATTATTGTACGAATGGGAAAGTAGAAATCAATATATTTTATTGGGAAAAGAGATTTTTTAGGAATTGGGCTAGAAGTTAAAATTTCAGGATTTTGTTTTTATATATAGTATAGATTGTATTACACTATTTTATAATATTAGAATAAAATTTTAACGCAAAATTATTGTACGAATGGGAAAAAGTAGAAACCAATATATTTTATTGGGAAGAGAGATTTTTTAGGAATTGGGCGGGAAGTTAAAATTTCAGGATTTTGTTTTTATATATAGTATAGATTGTATTACACTATTTTATAATATTAGAATAGAATTTTAACGCAGAATTATTGTACGAATGGGAAAAAGTAGAAATAAATATATTTTATTGGGAAGAGAGATTTTTTAGGAATTGGGCGGAAAGTTAAAATTTCAGGATTTTGTTTTTATATATAGTATAGATTGTATTACGCTATTTTATAATATTATAATAGAATTTTAACGCAGAATTATTGTACGAATAGGAAAAAGTAGAAATCAATATATTTTATTGGGAAGAGAGATTTTATAGGAATTAGGCAGGAAGTTAAAATTTTAGGATTTTGTTTTTATATATAGTATAGATTGTATTACACTATTTTATAATATTAGAATAGAATTTTAACCCAGAATTATTGTACGAATGGGAAAGTAGAAATCAATATATTTTATTGGGAAGAGAGATTTTTTAGGAATTGGGCTGGAAGTTAAAATTTCAGGATTTTGTTTTTATATATAGTATAGATTGTATTACAGTATTTTATAATATTAGAATAGAATTTTTACCTAGAATTATTGTACGAATGGGAAAAAGTAGAAATCAATATATTTTATTGGGAAGAGAGATTTTTTAGGAATTGGGCAGGAAGTTAAAATTTCAGGATTTTGTTTTTATATATAGTATAGATTGTATTACACTATTTTATAATATTAGAATAGAATAATAACGGCATTCAAAAAAAAGAATAGAATAATAACGCAGAATTATTGTACGAATGGGAAAGTAGAAATCAATATATTTTATTAGGAAGAGAGATTTTTTAGGAATTGGGCGAGAAGTTAAAATTTCAGGATTTTGTTTTTATATATAGTATAGATTGTATTACACTATTTTATAATATTAGAATAGAATTTTAACGCAGAATTATTGTACGAATGGGAAAGTAGAAATCAATATATTTTATTGGTAAGAGAGATTTTTTAGGAATTGGGCGGGAAGTTAAAATTTCAGGATTTTGATTTTATAGATTTTGTTTTTATATATAGTATAGATTGTATTACACTATTTTATAATATTAGAATAGAATTTTAACGCAGAATTATTGTACGAATGGGAAAGTAGAAATCAATATATTTTATTGGGAAGAAAGATTTTTTAGGAATTGGGCGGGAAGTTAAAATTTCAGGATTTTGATTTTATATATAGTATAGATTTTATGTAATACTCCGTAGTATTTATTTTTCCTTGGTCCAAACCACAATTTATATCGTGCACCAGGGTGCGTATTGTATTGTGCGCCTGATGCAAAACGACATCGTTTCAGATTTTTTTTTTTTTTTTTAAATTTCGCTTCCCAGTGTTGGCGGTTAATTTTCCTTAAAAAAAATCTCATGTTCAAAAATGTACATAATTTTACTAAAATACACATAATTGTATACAAGAATGTACATAATTGTATAAAGAAATACACATAATTGTATAAACAAATACATATAACTGTATAAAAAAAATACACATAATTGTATAAAGAAATACACATAATTGTATAAACAAATACATATAACTGTATAAAAAAATACACATAATTGTATAAATAAATACACATAATTGTATAAATAAATACACATAATCATGTCAACTCCCTACATAACTTACCAAAACGATGTCATTTTGTGAGGCACGGAGCGCACAGTGCTATGTGCGCCGTCGCAAATTATGTCGTGCAACCGAATGCACCTTGCAAGGTGCATACGGTTGCAAAACGGCGCCGTTTTATTAAAAAACGACACGGCTCGCATAAAAAAAAAAAAAATTGATGGCCGTTAGCGGCGTTATTCATATCGTATTTGGCAGTTTTGCGAATTTTGGTAGTTTGGCGTTTTGATTTTAGTATACGTAAAATCACAATCGCAATAGCAATCGCAGTCGTTTTCCTAATTTCTTGTATGGATCATATGATGGATGAGGCAGTAGATCAGAGAGATGAAGCAGTTGATGAATTGCATACGGTACCAGGTTATTTTGCATTTGGTTTTTTATAGATTTGTGATCGTTTGCGATTATTCTGATTGTAGCAGTGTGATATATTGTTTAGGTGTTTATATTTAGTGTGATTGTATACAACGTATGTGATGTTGGTCATTCTACTCTGAGATCATTCGTAAATCTGGGTGTTTATGTGTTTATGGTTTTCTGAATGAACGAAATATATATCCATAATTTTTGAACTATATAACCAGAAGTTGTGAGCTATATATCCAGAATTATAATAGTATATATCAAGGATTTTGTGAACGGATACTCTGTTCTGGATTGTATATCCATAATTATTGAACTTTATGTCCAGAAATTGTGAGCTATATATCCATAATTCTAATACTATATATCCAGAATTCTAATACTATATATCCACAAATTTCTAAACTGATACTCTGTTCTGGCTTGTAACATTATGCAGTCAGTGAAGATGTTGTTGTTGATTCATCAAGTTCAGATCCAATAGAGTTAGACATTGATGGTTCTTCTTCAATTCCAGGTCTATATGTAGTTTTATATGCTCATAATTCACAGTGTTCAGCATTGTTATATTTTCATTCTTTTTCCGTGGAAAATGTTATTCCTTTTGTAGAGCATGGCTGGATTTATTCGGCATTCCCCGCACCCCCTCTACTTAGGAATTATATTTTCAATGGAATGTGTATTATTTGTTATACTTGAGGTTATATATTGCATTTGCAGTTGATGAAGATTTGGTTGGTGTTGTTGTAAGTAACGGGGTTGAAGCTTATGAGTTGTATAACAATTATGCATATAGAGTTGGTTTTAGTGTGAGGAAGGGTAATCAACGGTGCAAGGTATGTAGTAAAACAGTCCAAATGAAGATGTTTATGTGTTCTAAAGCTGGTTTTAAGGTTAAGGCAAATGCTGGTGTTAGGGCATATTCAAAAATTGACATAAGGACAGGGTGTGGTGCATGTGTTCAGTTTGACGTGGGTGAGGATGGGTTGTGGACGGTTACAAAACATGTAAAAGTGCACAACCACGAGTTATGTGATGTAGACAAGAGTCATCTTCTCCGTTCACATAGAAATGTGGGTGATAATCAGCTGTTATATTTAAAAGATTTGAAGAAGAGTGGTGTTGCAATGGCAGATGGTATTAGGTTTTTGAAACATCAAGCAGGGGGGTCTCCATTAATTGGTTTCACTAATCGAGATGCTTATAATTCGATTGCTTCTGATACATCAAAGCGTTTGGATGGAACAGATTCGAACTCATTAATTGAAATATTTAGGAAGAGGCAATCGACTAAGTCTGATTTTTTCTTCGATTTTGAAGTTGATTGCGATTCAAGATTGTGCAGTTTTTTTTGGAGGGATGGTCGGATGAGACAAGACTATGAGTTGTTTGGAGATTTGTTAGTGCATGATACAACATATCGCACCAATAAATATGATATGATTTGTGGCCCTTTTGTAGGGATGAACCATCACTGCATGAATGTAATGTTTGGATGTGGTTTTTTGATGAATGAGAGGATAGAATCATTTGTGTGGTTGTTTAGAGCATTTTTAAGATCTATGAATGGGAAGTGTCCACAGTCTATCATGACAGATCAATGTGCATCCATGGCTGCTGCTATTTGTCAGGTGTTTCCAACATCACGTCATCGTCTTTGCATATGGCATATTGGTGAGAATTCGAAGAAGCATATCAAGGCGTTAAGGAATAATAAGGATTTCTTGGATATGTTTAACTGTGTGTTGAAATACACAGAGACTGAAGCTGAGTTTGAATTTTATTGGACAAGGTATGTCCACTATTTTTTTATTTTTTTTCATTCCAGTAAATGAATTATGGATATTTAGTATTAGAATTATGGATATATAGTATTAGAATTATGGATATATAGTATTAGAATTATGTGAACATGTAGTAGTAAAGCATGAGACTTTCTGATTGTTTCTGAATTACATGCATTCAATTTATGGATTTATAGTATTGGAATTGTGGATATATAGCATTAGAATTATGGATATATAGTATTAGTTGTCTGAACATGTAGTAGTGAAGCAGTGAGCTTCCTGTTTGTATCTGAATTATATGCATTCAATTTATGGTTTTATAGTATTGGAATTGTGGATATATAGCATTAGAGTTCTGAACATATGTCTTATCATTTTCAGGTTGGTGACTAACTATAAGTGTCACAAGAATAGTTGGATACAAAAGCTGTATGATTATAGGGAGAAGTGGTGTCCAGCATTCAACAAGGATTATTTTTCAGGGGGCATTTTATCATCGCAAAGGAGTGAAACTACTAATCATTCGATTTCAAGAAGGCTGTCTAAGACTGCGGGTCTTTGTGATTCATCATTTGTTAGTGTAATTTCTGAATGGAGAAGCAAAGAGAATGGTGAAGATTTTCGTTGTGGTCAAGGGGTACCCACTATGATGATGGAGCACGTGAAACTTCTTTTACACGCTAGAGAGGTATATACGATTGAGATATATTTTTTGTTTGAGGAACAATTTATGAAAGGCAATGCTTGTCATCAAGAAATGGTGTTGAATGATGGCTGTCAGTTCAAGTATCATGTATGGCGTCCAGATATAGATATTATAAGGCATGAAGTTAGTTTTAAGGTGGCAACCTTGGACATTTCGTGTAGATGCAAGTTGATTTCCGAGTTGGGAATTTTATGCTGCCATTGTTTACGTATTCTTCATATACATTGTGTTTCTAGTATCCCTAATAAATATATCATGAAAAGGTGGACTAAAAAGGTTGCTGATGGTAGGGATGTGAATACTAGTCCAATGTTTTATAGAGCTGGTGTCCCTCCTTCAATTTGGGTTGTGGAGATTTGTAGAAAATTTCAAAGATTGATTGCATCTAGTCAAGATAATAGTGTAACTAGGCAATTCTGCGATGAAACAGTTGAGGATGTAAAGAAAAAGGTTGAAGCTGAGATAGGCTATGTGCATATTGAAGAGTGTGGTGTTTCATCTTCAAGTGGTGTCATTCAAAATCCTTCAAACCAGAGATCAAAAGGTGTGCGTAATGTAAGGAGGAGTAGTGTTATTGAAAAGAAGTACAGTGTTGCAAGGGGGAGGAGGAGTGCTGCAAATAAAGTTGCTTCGAGTACAAAGGGTGCTGTTCAGTCGTTGGTTTTGGAAAGTCTATCTGAGATTGCCGGGGATGGGTACCTTGTACATCCAAGTTCTGGGAGTTCGGAGTTTTGTCAGTTTAGTAATGATTTAGATGATAATGCAATTTTAGATTGAGATTGGGTTTAATACAAGTTGTTAGCTGTTTTGAGGATATCAATTTACAAGTTTTTTGATCTGTGTATTCAAAATTTTAGTACTTGTTGCTTTGCAGGTTTAAAGCTATATATCCATAATATTAAAGCTATATATCCATAATACTAAATCTATATATCCATAATATTAGAGCCATACATCCATATTCTGAGAACTATATGACCACAAATTATTGGACTTGTATGTCAAATTAGTAAAAGTGTTCATAATGTTATATCATTATATCTACAATATTAAAGCTATATATCCACAATATTATAAATATAAATTAATAAATAGTTGAACTTGATGTTTACACTTATGTAAAATGTTATGTTCACAGTTGAACAAATATTCATAACTTTATATCAATATATCCACAATCTTAAACCTATATGTCCATAATCTTTGAAATATAAATTCATGAATATTTGAACTTTATGTTTACACTTATGTAAAATGTTCATAATTTTATATCCATATATACACAATCTTAAAGCTATATATCCATAATATGAGAACTATATATTCCGTGAATTTCATAGATTAGAATTTGCAAAAATTGTAATAAAGTTGTTACAAAACAATCTGTGAACTTCATAAGATCAGAAATTGCAACAATTGCAATAAAGTTGTTACAAAACAATGTTTGATCATAACAAAAAACGTTCAATGATCTTTGCAGTTTTACTTCTTCTTGTCTTCAATCTTTGCAGCTTTCATGACCTGGCTTATGACGGTGTTCAGTTTTGATGTGATGATACAAGCAGCGTACTTTGCCCTCAACTCACAAATGAAGCTAGCCTGTAAATTAAGAAAAATAAATAATTAGTTTATTGTAATTTTGTTATCCTTTTTTAATGTAGTTTGAATGTAATATATTTATGTTACTCTTACATTTGTGCGCATATGTTTCTTGAACCCAGGATCCCAGTTCTCGAGAGCTCCACCCATGTAAGTCTCCATATGCCGCATTACGTATATGCCACAGTCGGTGACATTCTCAGCATTTTTCCAGTCCATGGCAAGGAACTCTACTGGCATGCTGTTCAGTTTGTGAGTCAAGGTGGATAGTCCTACTGCCAGGTACGCCTTGAATTCTTCAATCTGGTAAAAAATTAGCTCAATGTTCATAATGTTTTAAATTCAATATATAGGTGACAATAAGGAATTTTTTAATATAATATAAGCTACCAGTGTATATGGACAGTCCCCATATTTATCAAGCTCTGAAACACCAGCAGGCAATTCCTTGTTGTCTATCACCTGAACCTTGGATTCCTTGACATTTATGCACACAACAAAGTAGTGTGCATGGTGATGCACTGGGAAAAATATCTAATTCCAAAACAAAAGGTATAGCGATGTTAATATTTATGGACATGATAAATTGAAATTACAGAAGATTATGTTAAAGATCAAATTTGAACAACTACATACCCATGTATTATTAACTGCATGGGTATACATTCATATTTCACAGAGTACTATATATCCATAATCATATAACTATATATCCACAATTTTAAAACTATATATCCACAAATTCAGTACTACATAAAGGATCTTAATAAACTGAGTATATTCCAAGCTTCATGCATATATATATCCATAAATTCATAACTATACATCCAAAAAATACATTACTATATATCCAGAATTTTTAACAGTCTGTTCACAGAGTAATACATTCATATATTCACAAAGTACTACATATCCATAATCACATAACTATATATCCACAATTTTAAAACTATATATCCACAAATTCTGAACTACATAAAGGATCTTAATAAACTGAGTATATTCCAAGCTTCATGCATATATATCCATAATAAATTCTTAAATTCTTAAATTGAGTGTGTGTAATAGATCTTACAAGGTCTGCATCATTGATTTCCAGGTTTCCGAAACTTGATATTTCATAATTCAATCTATCATTGAAATTTTCCATCTTTTTCTCGGCTGGGAGACTTTTCATCCAATCATCAGATGGATCAAGCTGCAGCTGTTTTTGAATACACAGAATGCAAAAATGAGGATTCAAAAGGCTTAGAGTACTATATATCCAAAAATTATAAGCTATCATCTAGAATTATAATGCCACGCAGCTAGATTTTAAAAAATGTGCATCTGCATGTCAAAAATAACTCTTACATGTGGCAGTGTGGTGAAGAATACTCGTTTTGGTATCCCAACAACACGTTCTGTGTTCTTCAAAGTTAGCCGCAAAGACCAAACATTCAAGAAGTCTATATCCAGTTCGCCGTTGCTCAAAGTTGAGAAGTGACGCCTTGTTAGGTAGTAGTCACCATAGCTGAACAGCAACTCACTACAACACCAAAATAATAATAATAATAATAATAATAATAATAATAATAATAATAATAATAATAATAATAACAACAACAACAACAACAACAACAACAACAACAATAATAATAATAATATGAACTATCTAAGTAATTAAAAGTTTGTTATAAATATACGTGTTCAAACATACTCTTCTGGGTGTTCGTTAGACACACTCAAGAATGCATAGTTTGAGATGATTTTTTCCCGGGGAGTTGCAGTGGGTATAAAACCTGCATTCTGTGTCCAGTATGGTGACCTCAGACAAAGAGGTTTGTTCCTGAATCGTCGCTGGGGTCTCTTCCTAACAGTCACGTCCTCAACATCAGACTCACTTTCTTGCATGGCACTGTTGTTTATATATCCACAGTGTTAGAACTTCATATCCATAATATTAAACCTAAATGTTCATAATTTTATATCTATATATCCACAATTTCAAAGCTATATGTTCACAGTTGTAAAAATGTTCATAATTTTATATTCATAATCTTAGAACTATAAATTCATAACGTTAAAGCCAAATGTAAATAACAAACTGTCAATTTACTGATCAAAGTCATCAACATCAGCAGCAGGGGCATGATGGACATATCTTTTAAATGGGACTCTAACAAGTGGAGGAGTTACTTATGCTCCCAAGGGCGTTGACAGTCCTGCATCTTCTCCAATTTGTTGAACCAAAGCATCCAATGGTTGTTCCTCTTCAACTACTTGCTCTGTTTCTTGCTCATGTGGCTGCGGTTGGGATTCATTGCAGTGTATTCCCAAATCAAATGATGGGGCTTCAATTTCCATGGTTCTTGTTGTCTTCTGAAACGCTTCCACCAACGAATCCACTGCAGCTGTGAAGGTTTCACTCCCAAAGAATATGTCATCCAACTGAGATTCAGTTGGAACGGAAGTTGATTCAATTGCACTTGCAGCACCTATCATGTTTGATACCCTGAGAATGCTTTCTTCATCACTTCAATAGGTGCGCCCTGCTTTCCAATTTCAGACATAGCTTCACCAAACTCCAGAACATTTGATGCTAGCTTTTGGAGCACACGGGCCACCCGGTCAACACTTGAGAGTGGCTCATTTGTAGGTGGTGTCGGTGTTGCAGTA
Organism: Ipomoea nil; assembly: GCF_001879475.1. NCBI lineage: Eukaryota > Viridiplantae > Streptophyta > Magnoliopsida > Solanales > Convolvulaceae > Ipomoea > Ipomoea nil. The sequence continues at coordinate 1,033,496 of NW_017617665.1, forward strand.
GCAGGAGTAGAAGAAGTAGTAGCCTGTGAGGTGGTAGCAACAGCAGTGCTTGCAGGTTGTGGCAGTGAGGTTGTAGCAGCAGTCCTTGGCTTCTTAACCCTAGGGACAACCTTCCCCTTTCCAAACCCCCCAGCCTTTTTTTCAGCCTTGACTCTCTTTCTTACAAGAGTGCTCGTCCAAGCAAGTATGCTAGGGTATGTCCTGTTGACCTTCATTCCTTTGAATTCTACTCGATCAAAGTAGAACAGCTACAAATTACAAAAGATTATGTTAAAGATCAATTTAGAACAATTTACCCATGTATTCTTAATTGCATGGTCACAGAGTAATGCATTCATATTCACAGAGTACTACATATCTATAATCACATAACTATATATCCATAATTTTAAAACTATATATCCACAAATTCAGAAATAAAAAAAGGATCTTAATAAACTGAGTATATTCCAAGTTTCATGCATATATATCCATAAATCCATAACTATACATCCAAAAATACATTACTATATATCCAGAATTCTTAACAGTCTGTTCACTGAGTAATACATTCATATATTCACAGAGTACTACATATCCATAATCACATAACTATATATCCACAATTTCAAAACTATATATCCACAAATTCAGAACTACATAAAGGATCTTAATAAACTGAGTATATTCCAAGCTTCATGCATATATATCCATAATAAATTGTTAATTATACATCTACAACTACATAAAATTCATGCAATTAGATTAAAGACAATAAGAACTGACCAATATCAATGTCATTGGCCCCCAAAAGCTTCTCCTTCTATCTTCCTTGTAACTCTCTATCGAGTCAATGAGATATTTGTATGTGTAGTCGCACCAATTGTATTCTTTAATCATATCAACATGAATCAATGACTTTAAGATTCTGTACTTGGAGTAGCGTGTTGTGTTTCCTCGAAGCATGGAGGAAACGGCAAAGACTACAAAATCCCTATTGAACTCATCACCATGATCAGCTCTCCTAATAATCTCATCTGGCATCTGTGTTGTTATTGGTGAGCCTGCTGTAATACCCCACCTCCTTCTCCATGAAGTCAGCAGCAGTTTGTATTCACGGGTTGAGTTGTCTTCCATCTTTGTTCCCTCATTAACCTCCATACGCCCTCGCGGGATTCCCAACGTGTATTCGACATCTACCTCTTCAATGTGGAGAATATCATCCTCTAATACAAAATCACACCTGAAAACATTAAATTTGTCCAGCAGGTATTGCACCAACTTTGATTCATTGGTGCAGAGTTGGAGATGTAGAAGTCCACCAAATCCCATATCAACCACAGCTTGTTTCTGCTGTGTTGAGAGCCTCTGGACAAGATCAAACATCAACTTTGGCCCCATCCTCGTACTGAAGTAATCTCCCCTTTTTTCTCTAGTCCGTGGTGCTTGGCGTCTTTTGCGCGAAGTTTGGCGCCCTCTCGTTGAAGTCTCTGCAACGGTTGTTTGCCTAGCAGGGTGTTCTTCATTAGTTGGATTAGAGCTCTGAGCTGCTTGTGAATTTAGGACTGCTGTTGGTTCTTCATTAGTTGGATTAGAGCTCTGAGCTGCTTGTGAATTTAGAACTGCTGCTGTCAGGTACCCTGTTCTTCTTCTTTTTGTTTCTCTAAGAGCCTCACCCAGTGTAGGTTCGTGCCCCATTTCTATAAATAAGAATTTATTAAACTATACATCCACAACTATTTGTCCACAAACATTTCAAAAACACCCTAATTGAAGACAGGAATGATATTTTCATACATGCAGAAGTATTAAACTATAAATCCACAGTTATAAAGCTATATATCCATAATATCAACACTATTTGTCCACAAACATTTCAAAAACACCCTAATTGAAGACATGAATGATATTTTCATACATGCAGAAGTATTAAACTATAAATCCACAATTATAAAGCTATATATCCATAATATCACAACTATTTATCCACAAACATTTCAAAAACACCCTAATTGAAGACATGAATGATATTTTCATACATGCAGAAGTATTAAACTATAAATCCACAATTATAAAGCTATATATCCATAATATCACCACTATTTGTCCACAAACATTTCAAAAACACCCTAATTGAAGACATGAATGATATTTTCATACATGCAGAAGTATTAAACTATAAATCCACAATTATAAAGCTATATATCCATAATATCACAACTATTTATCCACAAACATTTCAAAAACACCCTAATTGAAGACATGAATGATATTTTCATACATGCAGAAGTATTAAACTATAAATCCACAATTATAAAGCTATATATCCATAATATCACAACTATTTGTCCACAAACATTTCAAAAACATCCCTATTTGAAGACAGGAATGATATTTTCATACATGCAGAAGTATTAAACTATAAGTCCATAATTATAAAGCTATATATCCATAATATCACAACAATTTATCCACAAACATTTCAAAAACACCCTAATTGAAGACATGAATGATATTTTCATACATGCATAAGTATTAAACTACACATCCACAATTATAAAGCTATATATCCATAATATCACAACTATTTGTCCACAAACATTTAAAAAACACCCTAATTGAAGACAGGAATGATATTTTTATACATGCATAAGTATTAAACTACACATCCACAATTATAAAGCTATATATACATAATATCATCACTATATGTCCACAAACATTTCAAAAAACACCAAAAAAACAAACAAACAAACAAACAAAAAAACAGAGTGTTGCTCTGTTTGAGAAAAATCCAAAATCGCATTGTAAAACCCTAGTCAAAAATCACAAGAATCTATAGCGAATATGAACGTTAATAGTCAAAAATCACAGCGTTAACAGTCAAAAATACATTATACCTGAGGAAGAAAGCGATGAAAACGGCGACAAAGCGACAGTGCTAGAATGAAAATGGGGAAAATGGCGACAATGGTGAACAAAACACGGCTTCGGCGACAATGAGATGAATACGGCGAAAATCGCGACTACGAGTAGACAGAGAGAGCGATGAAGACTGCAACAGTGCGAAGGAGCTCTGTAGCTTGTTGGAGACGAAACGTTGGAAATGGTGGAAAAAGGCGCCTAGTGGCGTTTTATGGTAATAATAATAATTTTTTTTTTTAAACGACCGGAGGAGTGAAACGGTGCCACTAACGGCACCGTTACTCCCTTAGTACTATACGGTGCCGTTTTCAACCGTGTGTACCAAGAATGGTACACACGGTTGCACGGCATAACAATTGGTGCGCCGTGGTGCAGGGTATAACGGTTGACATGTTGTGATGCTTCCTATAAAAGAGCCTAGGAAGGCTCCAATGTTTTTAGCTTGCCCAGCCCATTCAAATAGGATGGGCAAGGCATTGAGGAAGGCAAATTATGCTGTGGACCCATGTTTACTATGTGCATGGTAGACACGCTTTACATTCATAATTTCTATACTGTAAATTTATAATTTTTATATTGTAAATTCATAATTTCTAAACTGTAGATTCATAAAATTTATAATGTAGATTCATAATTTTTGTACTATAGATTCATAATTTATGTACTGTAGATTCATAATTTCTGTACTGTAGATTCATAATTTCTAAACTGTATAATTATCAAATTATGAACACAGTTATCAAATTATGAATAAACAGTACAGAAATTATGAATGTGCAGTATAGAAATTATGAATCTACATTATAAATTTTATGATTTACAGTATAAAAATTATGAATCTACAGTATAAAAATTATGAATCTACAGTATAGAAATTATGAATCTACAGTACAGAAATTATAAATGTTCAGTATAGAAATTATGAATTTACAGTACAGAAATTATGAATGTGCAGTATAGAAATTATGAATTTACAGTACAGAAATTATAAATGTGCAGTATAGAAATTATGAATCTACATTATAAATTTTATGAATCTACAGTATAGAAATTATGAATCTACAGTATAAAAATTATGAATGTACAGCGTGTCCACCATGCACATGGTGGACACGGGTCCAGGGCATAATATTCCATTGAGGAGCCTAAAGGCTACTCATTCAATCATTATTGTGTGGACCATATTTTGTATACTGTAAAATAATGTACATTCAATAAAAAAATAATGTACATTGTATTCAGATGATGTATATTATTTTGTACTGAGTGTACATTATATTGTATAATGTACATACAGTACAAAAATAATGTACATTTAGTATATTAAAAATGTACTTTTTGTTATGGTCCACATAACACTGTGTGGATCATGGTCCACACAATAATTTGCCCTCCTCAATGGCAATTTATATCATAGATCAAGGTTCAAATATCATTGTGAATCATGGATCAAAACGATGATGTATAAAATTTATATTTGTAAGGTATAAAACTTCATAACACAAGATACAAAAAATTACAACACGACACATACACATGTTATATATTTACTTCAATCATTTTTCGAATATGATTTAGGTACAAATTTTGTGTTCAAAGGCACAAAGATTTTCAACACAGAACACATAAATTCATAACATAAGACACAACTATTAATTTGCTTGAAGTACAGAGTTCATACTTTAGGATACATAGTTTTATAACTAGGGGTGTTAGCGAGCAGAGCTTTCGGCAAACTACTCGTGTTCGTGTTCGGTAAGCGTTCGTTTATGTTCGTTTGTTAAGATAAACGAACATTAATAAACAAAATTTAGAGCTCGGTTAATAAGCGAACAGAGCTTGAACAGTTGTAAGCTCGTTTGCTAAGAGATCGTGAACAAGCTCGTTTGTGTTCGTTTACAAATGTTCGTGAACAAGCTCGTTTATGTTCGTTTAATAATGTTCGTGAACAAGCTCGTTTGTGTTCGTTTAATAATGTTCGCGAACATGTTCACAAACATATTATATTATATTATATTAGTTTTGTAGTTGTGTTGTTTGTTTGATTATTGTTCGTGAACATAGATTATTTATTATTCACGAACGAATTGTGATCATGAATATGTGCAGGTGTTTGTTTATTAAGTGTTCATGAATGTAAATGAATATGTTCGTGAACGTGCTTCTTAATGAACATGTTTGTGAACGTGTTTGTTAACATTAACGAACACATTTGCGAACGTGTTCACGAACATTAAAAAACATGTTCGCGAACATGTTCGTTAACATTAACGAACACGTTCATGAACGTGTTCGCGAACGTTAACGAACACTTAACAAACAAACACGAACAGGATTTTCAAAAACCTTAACAAACAAGCACGAACGCGAACACTCCAAATTCCTTAACAAACAAACACGAACAACCTCCGTTCGTTTATGTTCGGTTCGTTAACAGTCCTATTTATAACATAAGACACAAACTCACAACATAAAACACATACACATGCACTAGAATCCACAGTGAATTGTAAACTCTGGTCCATGGTATAAGGATTTAGAGGAGCTTAAAGCTTGGCTCTTTAATAACTGTTATATATATATATATATATATATATATATATATATATATATATATATATATATATATATATATATATAGAGAGAGAGAGAGAGAGAGAGAGAGGGGGGTTGCATTCACATGCAAACACCCTTAAAATACAAACATGTGGACATATACCGTGCACACATTTAAATACGGGGGTGCACACATCCAATATAGTATGGATGTGTGAATCCATAATATTTGGGCCGCCGTGCACACGTCCATGAACAAAAGTGCACACAGGCGGGCAGCACACAAAATCAGAAAAATTAATCACAACCTTAGATACTCAAAACCTAACGATCCAGAAATGTCCACACGTTTATATTTCAAGCCCTGTTTCTACATGAATGTAATTCTCTCTCTCTCTCTCTCTATATATGTATATATATATATATATATATATATATATATATATATATATATATATATATATATATATATATTCGGGCATTTTTAGGAGAAGAAATCCATTTTTCCCAAAACATCAATCCCAAACGTTGTCCAAGGTACTGTTTGAGATTCCAGCGACTCCAAATCATTAGTTAATTGTCACGATGTCAGAAATGACAGATGTATGAAAAATTTTACGGATTTGTCATTTAGCAAATATGACCTAACTAAGTTTTTTTTTTTTTTTTAAGACCACGGGATATCCTGAGCAGGTCCTAACTGTATGGAACACTTTTAAGTTCGTACCATACTCAAACTAATCCACTTTCGCATCGGGCGACCCAATTAAGGGCAAAGTGCTGACCAGAATAAAGAAACACGATTCAAAATTCATGGAAACTTTATAACACCCGGTTCAAAATTCATGGAAACTTTAAATTTCAAATTCAACACAAGTGGATCGGATTCATTGTAAAAATTTTGAAATATTAAGGATTTCGCTGCTCAACAGATCATAGTAAAGAAACACGATTGAAACTTAGCTTTGACATGGCTGCTGTGTTCATTCATCTGCAATCTGGACAATCGTTTTCCCAACGTTGTCGCCGCGATAAAGTCCTACGAAAGCCGAGGGAATGTTCTCAACGCCATGCGAGATGTCTTCGAGCACCTTGATTTTCCCAGCTTTGAGGTACTCTAATGTTCTGGAATAGAAATCTGCATACACTTTCATGAAATCCGCAGCGAGAAAACCTTGGATCGTGATCCTCTTGTAAACCACATCCAACATGTTGGGTGCAGCTCGCGCTGTGGCGTTTGTGTACTCTGAAATAACGCCGCAGACTGCAACTCTGCCATGTGTGTTCATGTTGATGACAGCAGCTTCCAACATTCTTCCTCCCACGTTGTCAAAATATATGTCTATTCCTTTTGGAAAACACCTGTTTAACAACATTGTAAATGTTAGGATCAAGCGCTTACCATTTGGGCCAAAAGCTATAGCGATTGAGTAACGAAAATAATTCCCTGCTAGTCTTAACTTCACAATTAGTAACTCTGATACCACTTATTAGATCAAACGCTTACCACTTACGCCAAAAGCTATAGCTAGTAGCGAAATCCTCACTTTATTTCTTTATAGACAATTATCCCATTTTTTTAGAGGTACGGTGTTGAACTTAGCCTAACTTAACCCCTTAGGCCTCTCCGCCTGACAATTCCCTAACCACCGGGTGTTGGATTTGACCATTTACCGGCCTCGCCCAATGGTAAGTAATGTTGGAATGATATATATGGTTTAGAAAACATTATATTCTTAAAGTGTTGAAAAGGAAACTTGGAATGTTTGTGTTCAGAAATTGGATAAGGCCGGGTAAATGGAATAGTGAGGATTGGACCTTTTAAGAGCTGAATTGAGGTCAGATTCTTCTTTGTAGTTGAAGGCATCATCAAAACCAAGCTGCTCTTTAAGAATGTTCACCTGTAAGCTTACACTCGTTAGATATTATTAGTTTGAACCATCAATGAACATATTTTTAAATTTTACAATATTGAGAATTATATATTGTAGTCTATTTTGTAGTTATGCTTTGCAAATTGTACTCTCGATCCCCTTATATACATCAAGGCTAGCTACGCCAAAAGTTATATGGAGTAACTAATATATATAGTAAGATGCTACACTCAACTCCTTAAGTCGCCGCCCAACAATCCCCTTCCAATATTTGTCAGTTATTGTCAAGATCAAGTACTTATCAGTACACCAAAGACTATAGTTAGTAGTGATGTCACAACTTTATTTCTTTATATTTGCGCAACAATCAATGTGAGATTTCGAAAGCAAGATGTTGGACTCCACTCTCCAAGCAGTTGCTCAACATAACTTTGCAAAGTGCATAGTTTGTTTTACATTTTTTTTTCATACTGCATTGATATGATAGATGGTATTCACACCTCATGAGATGAGATTAATCTTGCCCACAGAATGCGAAATTCTTTAGCCCTCAGATTTTGTCCCGACAGGATAATAGAAGGATAAATGACAGTGGGCCATTAGGTGAGAGGACTAGTGTTTGGTGCTCACAAGGAGCCAACCACATTGGATATAATAACTCCCACACTACAGTTGTCAGGCTCGATCATGTGTTCTTGCCCACAATCAACCACTTAGGAATCAATTGAGCTGCCCATATGAGCAAGATGAGATTAATCTAATCGAGTTGCTGATGATATCCCATTCGGGGCATGCAACTCATATATATGTTTTCAAACATATGACAACATGCATGAGCAATTATTTCCAACCTTAGAGAAATGATTGTTGTCTTGTTTGGCAAAGCAAGATAAAAATGGTGAGAAGGTAGACCTTTTGTTGGGAGCCAGCACAGCCAACAACATAACAGCCAAACAGCTTTGCATATTGTCCTACTAAGTTTCCAACTGATCCTGAAGCTGCAGACACAAAAACCTTCTCCCCTTTCTCAGGTTTACAAATCTCAAAAAATCCACCATAGGCTGAAAGTCCACTAAACCCTGCACCAATGTTCAAAAACCTTAAATAAACCAAATTACATAGAACATCGAAGGTCAATAACGACTAATCGACTCAAACCAATAAATTAAAGTCAATACTAAGCCAACAGTCCAACTAACTTAGTTGAATTATCACTTTTTCAACCTGTTTTAATCCTCCCAAATCACCCAATTTTGTCACCTATACGGCTATACCATGAATTTTTTTTAATGCAATCATTACCAAAAATTCCAACATGGTGAGGCAAAGGAAAGCCCATGGGGTCCAACTTATTAAGCAGATTGCCTTCTTTGAGTACAGAGTATTCTCCCCAACTAAGAAGACCTGCAACCAAGTCATCCTTCTTGATATCATCCCTACCAGAAGCCAAAACTTTCCCCACTCCATATGCATCAATGCTCTGCAGATAGATATATAGATAGATAGATGAATGAATTGAGAGAGAGTGTGTAATATCCACTTTCTTAGAAATGCAAATATACATATATTTATTAAATGAGGTCAACGTCAAAGCTTCTTAAATTTGACATTAGATTATGAATTACTAAATTGCCCCTTCTTTAAAAGCTTAAGGAATCACTTTGGTCTTTAGGGGAGCATTTCATTTCAAAGAAAATAGAGAGTGTTGGCTAGAGAAATAAGGGAAGAAAAAAAAAACACCCTTGAAGCTTTGGTCTCCATCCTCTTCAAGTTTAGATTTCAAAGTTATTGAAATATTCTAGGTGAGTTTGACCTTCATATTTCACTTTTTTTAAGTTAGATTGATCATTGGAGCACTAAAATTGATGTTTTAAAATATTAAGAATTTTGTCGAGAAGTATTTGAGTGAGTTAAATAGCCAAGATTTGAATATTTTAAGTAAATGGTTAACTCTTCTCTCCTTATTTATTTGCAAAACCTATTATCTATTTTGAAATCTTTACTACTTTGAATACCCATTTTAGGGTTAATATGAGTTAAAGTTATTTTGGGCTTTGGATATAATATGATTCAATCTATTTATGATTTTTTAAGTGTGATTTCAATTCACTATTATTCGATTTATGGGTTATTATTATTATTATTATTATTATTATTATTATTATTATTATTATTATTATTATTATTATTATTATATGTTTGAAGAATTGCTATGATATGTTTTTGGACTATTATTAAGCTTGATAAAGATATCATTGAGTATGCCTAAGTTTGGATATTACGAATAAGTGAAAATGACTATTTTTTATTATAATTGTAGGTGTATGATTTGTATCAAGGTGTTTTGTTAAAAAAGATGATCAAGTAATGTATTTGACAATTATTAGTTTATGATTTCATATTAATTTGTTTTGCCAAGTTATAAGTTATACCGATTTCATATTACTTTTGGACATGTACTTTGTTATGTGATTTTTAAGGAAATGATTTTTACTACAATGGACTATTTGATTATAAGAATTATTTTAAATTTGTGGCCATACTCGATCATGAGGCAACCCATACATTTGGTTGTCTGTTCTGTTTCGGTTTGGAACGTTCCTAAGAGCTCATTCTGAATGGTCGAGTCTTTACTTTTGAATTATTTTTTGGAACGCTCCATCCGACTCATTCCGAATCGTCGTGTCTTTTTGAACCATTATGCCAATAATGGTCTGTGCCACGGGATATAATAGTGGTTGTAGGTGGCCAATGAGTCATAGGTTAAAGAATGATTTGAGTGTTTGAAAGTAATGTATTATGAAATAATGTTGATGCCCATATAGCTAAAGTTTTCTATTTTGGGAACTTGTGTATAATATGATAGAATTATATTATGGCTTCGATATAGTTAAAATAACGAGATTTGCATCTATTTATTCCTCTAAAGTTCATTGTATTCTATTAAGGTTACTTAATCTATGGTTGAGAAGAGTATCACTTATTGGGCATTAGCTCATTATTTGTATTTCCCTATATTTCAGAGTAATTAAGAAGTTCTGAATAGCACGAGCACAAGTGGTAGAGTCTCGAAGGTGACTTTTGAAACTAGGAGACTTAGTCCTGGTATTGGAGTTATCACGGATTTTTGTTTGTTTTGGATATTACCTTTGACCCTTTGTATTTTTGATAACCCATTGTGCTTGAGACCCTTTTTATTTTTGGTAACCCATTGTGCTTGAGTTTTTTTTTTTTTTTTTTTTATGTATTTTGGACATATCACTCTTGATTGTAAATATTTAATGACGGTGATTTGATGAGTTTTTATGAAGAACCAACTGTTCATATTGTGCCATTTTGGATTGTGGAATTATCATGTATTCAAGTGTTATTATGAAGGTTCCGAGGAGTATGTATGGTTAGACTTCGTATTGTTACAGATCTTCATGTAACGATATGTTCGGATCATGTCCTAGAGGTGGGGCGTGAGAGGGAGAAGATATGATGATCGGTGAATATTAAAGAAGATATATAAATGTGTAAATCATATTTTACTTTCTTGAGAATTAAAAATGTTACATATGAGATATACTATAGTGTATGCTATGCTCACTTTAAACTTATCTTTTTTTACCTATTTTTTGGATCAATAGACCTCTAATTAAACTGAAAGAAACTCATAACATCTCATCCATAATCTAATGGATCTTTAAACATATCACATACCTATGTTTTAAACCATATATTTTAGATCACACAACTCAACGTGAACACTCAAAGTTGTTTATTTCAATCTTCCCGCCAACCTGTTTTTACCCAAGTTATTCTATATATTCTTTCACTAAAATCACTTCATAAACATTCACTCTTGATGTTTTGCTATTGTATTAGATTTCTTTAGTATTTAATTTTTTTTATTTAAAATCTTTATTAACCCACAATAAAATTAACCAGTTCACAAGTAACCATATATAAAAATATAAAAGGCTTTTCTCTTTTTTATAAAACAGTCATACATAATACGGAGTATCACGTAGAGAAGTGATTTTTTCAATAAATATGTATAGTTGCCTTTATTGACACCCTCCTTCTCTAACGAGGCACACCGTAAGATAGATGCCTTTACTTTAATTTTCATTTTTTAAAATTTCTTGAGCCTTTCATTCTTTAAATCTTTATCCTCTATTTTTAAAGAAAAATGATTTTTTTTCTCCTACATTTTTACCTCATCTCTCCTTGTTATTATTCAATTAAAGGACCTACTAAATAAAATAATATTGAATAGTCAAAACATTTTCATTTGGTGAAAAAAATAATTTAGTTTTTTCAACATTTTTTTAAATACTATGGACGGAACTAGTATAGAGCAGTGGGGGCAGCTGCCCCCATTCCCCTCACCCCACTCCTTTATATATGTATGTATGTATGTATAGCATTAAATGTTATATAAAATTGTTATTTATGTTTAAATTACTAATAATTTGAGCATTAAATGTTATATAAAATTGTTATTTATGTTTAAATTATTATTAGTTTGAGTAGTTTAATTGGTTGAACTTTAAATTTGAGTTGAAAAAATATATAATCATAGGTTCAAATCTTATTAATTATATTTTTATAGATCATTTAATTAACAAATTAAATGCTCTTTTTAGTCTACTTTTTATGAATCATTTAATTAATGTAGTATACAAGCTTATATTATGCTTCATTGTATTCGAATTAATTAAAATTAAAAAGTATATATATATACATATTTTTTTTAATACATGCTTTCTCAAGCTGTTGAAGTACAAAGAATCAATATCAACTCCACTAAGGCTTGAACTCATAACCTCCCAATATGAGAGAGTCACTACATGCCATCTCAGCACAATGTAATTGACAATTAAAAAGTATATATAGTGTTATTCAAATTATTTTATCAATTGATTATGTTTCATATTTTGTCATAAATATTTGATTTCGACTCTAACTATAGTGTAATCTATGAAAAACATTCTATTGTTATTTATAATGTATTTGTATTTTAACACCTTATAATGGTTGTTTGATATTTTGTAATTGATATATCTAACGTCATTTAAACTTCGCTCCCACTTAAATAATTTTTTGACTCCAACCCTGAATACTATTGATCCTTCGAACTTGTGGCCTCTTATTTGGAAAGGCCACAGAGATGTCATTAAGTTACAAACTACTTTGCTAGTTGTTTCCAACTTGACAATAAAGAAATGCCATAAAAAATATAGGGTGCCTAAGATTACTCATTATTAAATTAAAAAACTGTCAACTATTAGTGTGATGATATCTATGTTACCATTCCAAAAGAATGACTTTGAGAAAGTATAGAATATATAGTATACAAATAAAAATATGGCATACCAGAAAAAGTATGACGACGTACCTCGCCGGGAGTAATGGCGACGGCAAAATTAATGGATTTCTGCGACGAGCTTTGAGACTTCATCCGGTTGAGCTGGTAGGGGTCAATTGACACATACAGGTTCTTCACAATAACATCTTTCGAACCGGGTTCAACTGAGAGGGACACGATTTCTGTGTTCAACTCAAAGTCCGATTCTTGTGGCGCAGCTTCTATGTTATTCCTTATGGACACATACTTGTTTCTTACTTCCATCTTCTCCGGTGGGAACGTAACTTTGGAAGTAGAAAACTAGAGATTATTCTGTAATGATTTCTTCGAGAATTGCTCTGAACAATGTGTATATATATTATATATACAGAGAGAGAGCGTGAAAGGATTATACTAAAACACATGTTTCATGTAAAAAGTATAAAAAATGTTTGATAGTATTTCACTCGTTAAATTAGTTCACAAAATGACAAGAAAGGAATAATGAAGCAGCAATTACATAGATGCTAAGAACGGCAGGTGTGAGAGATGACAGCAAGATATGGACAATTCATAGTTTTGGAGTATTATTATATTGCATCTTGGAAGTTTCAAACAATTAATTTTCTTACAACTGCCAAGAGAAAGGATCCATTGCAACCACCATCTAATAAGTACAAGTTTTCGGAGTCTTATTAAATCATGGTGTCACATAATTTAAGCATGACCCTATATAAAATAATCACAATGTGACTTTATAAAAAAATTTGTGTACACTGTTATACTAGAGTTTATATATATATATATATATATATATATATATATATATATATATATATATATATTTACGTAAAAATTCTCAGCCACGCCTTAAAATCACGCTTTAGATCAGTAAAATAGGCCTTGTGATCCTAGCTAGCAAATGATCATTATTAAGAAGGTAAATCCGTTTATATTGTTCATAGCTGACAGACTCAAACCAATAAAGTTAATATGCAGCTCTCATGGAAATTGAACTTAGATTAATAGTTCTGAAATAAGCTATCATATATTTTATTTATTTTTCTTCTCCAACAAATTATTGCGTATACGTAGGGATGACCAAGGTTCGATTTGAATTGAATCGAACACTATAGCAATCGAATTAAAAGTTTTCGGTTATGATTCAGATCCAGAACCCAATATTTGGATTTCAGTTTATTAAAATTATGAATCAGAAAAACTGGATCCTGAACCGTGAACCGGCGGTTCCGGATCCGGTTCACGGTTTTGAACCGTCTTTATTTTAAAATTTTATTTTTTATTTTAAAATAGTCTAAATTCAACAATAAATGTATTTTTTCAGTTCGGAACATGAACCGGCCGTCCTGGTTCGTGATTTTAATAAACTCTAAATATCGGGTTTCGATTCTAAATTGTAATTAGAATATTTTGGTTTGGTTGCGATAGTGTCTGTTTGGTTTGAACCAAATTGTGGCCATAATTTGTTGGAGAATAAAAATAAATAAAATATTTATTTTAAGGATAAATATGTCCATTTAACATTTCAGGGGAAAAAACATCCACTTGAATAATTCAGGGGGAAAAATGCTATACGTATATAACTCAGGGGAAAAAAAATATCATTTTCCCTATTAATTATTAGCTAATAGTTAATAGTTGATTGGATTAATTAGTTTATTTGATTAATTGATTGTAAAAGATGTTTGATAAACTAATTATTTACTCTTATCTAATTACAAGTAAAATGGCTAATAATAATAATAATAATAATAATAATAATAATAATAATAATAATAATAATAATAATAATAATAATAATAATAATAAGAAGAAGAAGAAGAAGAAGAAGAAGAAGAAGAAGAAGGGAAAATGGCACTTTTTCCCCCTTAGTTATATACATATAGCACTTTTCCCTCCTGAATTTTTCAAGTGGCTCTTTTTCCTCCTGAAATGTTAGATGGACATATTTACCCTTAAAATAAATATTTCATTTATTTTTCTTCTCCAACAAATTATGACCACGATTCGGTTCAAACTGAACAGACACTATAACAACTAAACTGAAATATTCCAATTACAATTTAGAATCAAAACTTGATATTTAGAGTTTATTAAAATCGCGAACCGGAATGACCGGTTCATGTTCCGAACTGAAAAAAATAAATTACATTTATTGTTGAATTTAGAGTATTTTAAAATAAAAATAAAATGTTAAAATAAAGACGATTCAAAATCGCCAACCGGTTCAGAATCCAATTTTTTTTATTCGTAATTTTAATAAATTGAAATCTAAATATTGGATTCTGGATCTGAATCATAACCGGAAATTTTCAATTCGATTGTTATAGGGTCCGGTTCAGTTCGAATCGAACCGTGGTCATCCCTACGTATAAGCAATAATTTGTTAAAGAATAAAAATAAATAAAATATTTACTTCAAGGGTAGGAATGTCAATTTAATATATTAGGGGGGAAAATTACCACTTTTAGAATAATTGAGGGGGCTAATGTGCTTACATAAACAACTCAGGGGAAAAAAGTGCTATAAATATATAACTCAGGGGGAAAAAGTGTCATTTTCCCTAATAATAATAATAATAATAATAATAATAATAATAATAATAATAATAATAACAAAATATTTAAAAAAAAATAAAGACAAAGCTGTGACTCACCTTTGTGAATTAAGATGTGGATCATGATCCTACATCAAAAGATATTGGAGAGTTGAGGTGGGGCGTTGAGCTCCTCTATAAGAGGAGCTAGCCCTTCTTAATTTGAAAGTTGCCAATCTGATGTTCCTACTTCGAATGAGCAACAAAACATACAGGCCGTTGTTATATAGTGACCATTATCCATAGTGGTATGTGGACTATAATTATCAAATGACATTATAATAGAATTAAAATGATATTTTAGGGTGTATTTGGTTGGTGGATTTTGCCCATAGGAATGGGTATGAAAGTGATTGTTGTTGTTTGATTGATAGGTTTTTAGAATACTACTATAGGTTTCGAATACCCCATCAATTGAAAAATTCATACCCAAATACAATAAGGGTTTCATTCCCTTATTTATTTTCAAGCACTATTATTAGTAACTATTCTCATTCCACCCTACTACCAAACAGGTTAAATACTTTCACCAGAACCCATTACCCCATTACCAAGTATTTGATACCCATTCCGATTCCGATTCCTATGTGCGAACCAAACACACTCTTAGTGTTGTTAAAATGAAACTAGTGTGTGATAAATGAAACTAAAAAACAGAGCTCATTCAACAACGTATATACAACATATGATTCTATAACTTAAGAATATTGATTCTATATCTTAACTAAAGTAAATATAAAACATGTGTTATGTGTTTCTATGCCTCATGTTATGCAATTCTGTACCTCAAGCGTATAGATTCTGTACATAAAATAGATTAGCAGTTGTGTAACACACAACATATTGTGTGTCTTATTTTACGAATTTATGTCTTGTGTTATGAAATTATGTGCCTATATGACATATATTATCTACATAAATCAGATTTGAGAATAAGTAAATATATAACATGTATATGTGTCTTGTGTTGTGAGTTTTTGTGTCTCGTGTTATGAAATTATGTATCTAAGAGTATTGATTCTGTACCTAGAATAAATTAAAATTTGTGTTAAAACATGAGAAACGGGAAACTACTATACAAAATCTGTTAAAGTTTAAATATCAAAACGACGTCATTTTGATCTAGAGTCCACGATATAAATTTTCTTAAGCACACCTCAACCAATCATTATTGGGTGGACCATATTTTGTATACTATAAAATAATGTACATTCAGCACAAAAATAATGTACATTGTATTCAGTGAATATACATTATTTTTGTATGAGTGTACATTATATTGTATAATGTACATTCAGTACAAAAATAATGTACATTTAGTATATTAAAAATGTACTTTATATTATGGTCCACATAACATTGTGTGGACCATGGTCCACACAATAATTTGCCCACCTCAACACCCCCTTCCCCCCTCACCTCCTCCCAAAAAATGACCAAAATTAATAATGTCACGATGGGGATATAAATTGGTCAATTCCAAAATCAAGAATGGGGGGCTCTTAGGGTTGGGGTTCAGCCTTTTGGAATAAGAATTAAATTTGAAAACGTCATGATAAAAAAGAGTAATTAAACTTGAAATTTTCAATACCAAAAAAGAAAACTACTTTTATATATTAATCAACAAAAGAAATTGTAAAATATCATATTGTACAGGGAAATTCTATTAATGAACACTCCATATGTACTATCAGTTTGAGAATAATGACCTGTGATCGAGTCTCATCAGCGGCAGTGTGGAAGTAATCTTTCAAAGTGAGAAGTTTCTTGTACACTATAAGCAAAAGTCTAACCTCTGTGTTCAACTAGATTATCATAATTTACATCTTCTTAAATACTTTGTCGGATCGAGCCGTGAGGGTCCCATAATTAAGGCGTCAATTGAGAAATGATGACATTCAAGTTATTGAAGTAGTGGGGGTAATTTAGAAATGTATTGTGGGAGTAGTGTACTGGTTTTCTTGATTTTAGCATATTAAGCTAGGAATCAAACCTTATACCATAGATTAGGGTTTACAGTGCACTGTGAATCTTGGTGCATGTATATGTTTCTTATGTTGTGAGTTCTTGTGTCTTGTGTTATAAAATTCTATATTTTAAGAGTATTAATTCTGTGTCTGAAATAAATTAGTAATTGTGTCTTATGTCACAAATTTATGTGTCTTGTGTTGTAAAATTTTGTGCCTATGAACATAAATTATGCAACTAAATTAGACTTGAAAAATAAGTAAATATATAACATGTATTGTATTGTGTTGTGATTTTTTATATCTTGTGTTATGATATTTTGTACCTTACGAGTTAAATTTTGTACCTCGTTGTTTTGATCCAAGGTTTATAATGCTATGTGGACCCTGGTCCATGATATAATTGCCGCTAAGAACAATTTGGGTTGGTTTACCTTATTATGGTCTTCTATTAATTAGAGTTGTAAGACGGGCTTTACTTACCATGCACATTCATGTAACAACTATACACTTTCCCGTAAATCAAAGAATTGAAATAGTGAAAACAATTTATCTATAATTTAATTTATTTCTATTAATTTTACTCATTTAGTTAAACTTTCTTAAAGACTGGTTAGGCACACCTTAACACTTCTCCCCCTCTAAAGACCAAAATTGATACTGTCACAATGGGGAATTGGGGATTCAAATTGGACAATTCCAAAATCAAGAATTAAATTTGAAAACGTTACGATAACAAAAGGACCAACTAAACTTGAGTTTTTCAATACCAAAAAAAAAAAAAAAAAAAAAAAAAAAAAACTACTGTTATATATTTAATCAACAAAAGAAATTGTAAAATATCATAGTGTGCAGGGAAATTCTATTAAGAAAAAGTTGTAATTTATGTCAAATATATCAATTATCAATGTCACTCCTAAATTTTTAATGGTATAAATGTTGCCTCTCAACTTTCAAAACGTGACATATGTTGCCTAAGATGAAGGAGAAACATTGTTGTCGGCGGAAGGAGACCAAACGAAGAAAGAAAAATGGAAAAAAAAAAAAAAAAGTGATCTTCAAACAGGAAAAACGACGGGTAACCATATTTACACCACTAATAATTCAGGGGATGAACAATATATATATATATGTCAATTTTTGAAAATTGAGGGACAACATTTATACCACTAAAAATTCAGAGATGACACTGATAATGAATTCACATATTTGTGAGGGCATAAATTACAATTTTCCATTCTATTATTGAACACTCCATATGTACTAACAATTTTTTTTTTTGTTGTGTGTGTGAGATTAAGTAAATCCACAACCCCTATCTGAAAATGTATACAAGTAAACCCCGCTTAAGAAACTTTTATTATTTATTATACTAACCAACACTTTTTCTAATTTACTGCTTTAACAATGTCCATATAAGCAGCAATAAAAGTCATTAGGTGCATTACAACTATTCCACATATATTCACATTCTTTTTCGTAAGACTTTGGATCCCACATATAATAAGAACTTCGAAACCAAAAGTTTTCGCATTCTGTAATAAATTTTTCTAAAGCATCTCCCGAGTATGGAGATGGAGATGGAGATGGAGATAGAGATGGAGATACACTTAAACTCCTTACAAATATTAGCAAGGAAAAAAAATTAATTATCACGAGCATCATAACAATATGCTTATAACTCATAATTTTATTTTTTTTGTTACTTTTCCTTTCTTTCTCTTTGTTGTTTGGTGTCATGCAAATGTGTGTATATATACATATATATTTACAGTAACGACAAAGATAAGAAGAATTGACTTAAGTAGAATATTAATTAAAGAAACAACTATTATTAATTATCAAATCTGTTACACGTTATTAAATTATCTATCAACTTAATTAGGGTTCACTTTGAAATAATGCTCTCAATGTTTTTCGAAAAACTTCATTTAATGATCATTTATGTTGCTACATATAACGTATCTTTGCAAAATTATAATGACACAGTTCACACAAAGTGTGATTGTGTGAATATATATATAAGGTCACGTTAACCAATGCATCAATCTCCTTAGGAACACCCTTTTTCTACTACAAAATAAGAAAAAAAAAAGTGACCAGTATACTCAAATATAAAGTTTTTTTTTTATTTGAATAAAAACGTATTGAGTTACATTAATCTGCTTATCCTTCAAATCTGAAGCACTCATACCCAAAAGTTCAAAACACTCCCTGTCTCACAATAGAAAAGGAGCATTACCATTTAAATCTACAACCCTCACTTTATTTCTGTACCTCAGCATTCCCTCGCCTCAAGTCTCCACACACGATACACAATACATGAACCCTTCCTTTGGAACCAATTTTTTGTTACATCCCTTATTTTTACATGAGACATAACACCAATCTGTGTCACTTTCAATGAAGACAATTCTGGCAACTACCCAGAAATCACCATACTGTTCAGAGAAAAAATATTACAAAATAGTGAACCCTAAATAAAATCATAATAAGAGTAATTACATACCTTCTTCAATTGATACACTTCCGAAATGGTACGTATAGGAACTATCTGAACTAAAGCTGTACTAAAATGGACTCGCTCTCAGTTTCTTTATAAATCATAATATTGTCCAAAATCTGCATTGAACTTTCAACTTCATCCCCAGAAAAAAGAAGTCATATAAATCACAACTATTTAAGTTAGTAAATTAAGAGATAACCATGTGGGAAAAAAGAAAAAAGCAATGGGTAAATCGTTTTGTTTGGCTTACCTCATCATCCTGCCAATCATCATCTAGCAGTTCCACTTTGGAACTAAAATCCTTGTTAACTTCAAGCATATAAGGGCATTGTGTAGCAAACCGAGTCTTGTCATTTTTAATTACCTTTGAACTCTTTCACCAACGTTGCATAGTTGAATTTCATCATATATTTGTGATTGGTAGTTCGGTAGGTGTAAAAATTACTAATGACCAAGAAATTTTTCACACAGTATATTAACCCTTCTACAAACTGTTTGTCGAGACGCTTTTTTGGGATGTGTGCGTGAACATACATCCTCTGTAATAAACTTTTTTTTTTTTTTGCAAAAAGTTAGATATATAAGCAAAGAACGATATCTCTATATATATTAAAGCAAAACAATAGGAGCAAAAAATTCCCGCCCAACCGGAACGGCGACGTTTTGACAAAGCCGAAAAATTTAATGCTTTTGCGTAAAATACCGTGTAAAATGAATCGGTTACCAAGGAATTTCAAAAAAAAAAATAGAAATAAATCTGGAAAATCGAAGCGTTGCATACTTAGTTACAAATTTGAAGTTATTGAAACCTAATAGAACACATCCTTTATGAAAAGTCTTATTGTTTCAAAAAGTGATTGTTCCAAAGCTTGCCTCTTCATTGTTCTATAAAAATCCTGAATAAATTCAACCTCTATATAAAGAGGTCGAATCAGGTAAACATAAATCACTTCATACTGCGAAGAAGTAAAGTTCTGTAGAAAGAAATTTGCCGTTTCAATATGTTCCTGTGAAGCAAATCAGTCCACTGCACACCAAAAGAAGATGTGAAGGTTTTGATTAGATGTTAGAGGATGCGAAATGAGTAGTAAAGAGTGCTTATTGCATAATGAGGAGGTAAATTCAATCTTTATTTTTTTTTCTATCCACTGTAATTGTTTTATAATCTGATGACACATTCCACATTGAAGAATCAACATCATGCTGATGCTTTAAATACAATTGCATGTATACATATAATACAAATTGCAGGATAGAGCATCAGATTGTAGATTAAAGCTTCCTTTTTTCCCCTTCTTAGGTAATATTATCTCCCATGGTAATACTATTAACCTTTCATTTAAAGATTATATGACCTATTATCTATTAGGAGTTATAAAGCAGCTAATTATTTGCTCCTATATGAAAGGATACTTTATAAGTAATATTCTGCATTTTTAAGTGTTTTTGCAGGTCATATTGATTCTGAAAAAATAATTTTTAAAATGATGATTTTCAATTTTTTACACTGCAAAAGTAGGTGATATCAGGAATATTGTTTTGGTGCATTTTTTTGCTTTTAAGTGTTTTGCAGGTAGATATAAAAGAAGCAGATTGAAGTAATTTAATTTTTAACCCAACAAAAAGAATAAACAGGTCTAACCACATGTATTACATTATTTTTTTCTTGCAAAATATACATATCTGTATATTTTGAAGGAAATGTCATTATCTTCCATTTTTTTGAAAAAAAAAAAAGTGAATAAGATTTTAGTGTAAACAACATACACAGACAAAAGTAGGTCACATTTAGCAGGCTCAAATAGCTCAAATATCACAGTTTCTACTTTTGTTATAGGCTCAATAAAATTTGAATAGTCAAATAGCTCAAATATCACAGCTATACCATAGTTTTCAGTATTAGACTACTAAAATCATCCTTTGCTTATTCTGTAGTAAAACAAAGTACTTATAATTGGATATAGCAGCTGCAAATTATTCCTTATTTGCAGGGACAATGTGTAAGCAGTATTCTTGGTTATCACTAGCCCTATTTCATATGACTGTCTGTTAGTCCCTTGGAGTTATTCTGAATTAATAGGTGTTCCAGCTATCTCACTGTTTGAAAAGTATCAACAGGTAAAGCTAAATATTAAGTGTACTACATCTTATAATTTAGTTATGTTTTATTATTGACATTTTTTATATTTTTTTTATAGGTTGATAATGACATTCCTCCAGAATGTGAAAGTCTGGTATGTCAATGATTTTTAGGGTTTCAGTAAAAAAGGATCAAATGGTTGGGCCTACGGCAGCTTATAATGTGAGAGGGTTCTAAGGGATGAAGCCTTGATGTCTGCCTACTGTTCAAACCTCAATGATAACCAAGACAAGGATCTTATATCTAGAATGATTGAAGAAGATGATGAAGGAACTGAAGATTCTGCAGAGGTAACTAAGCTTGGATATGCTACTTTAATTGTTGCATATACAAAACATCTTTTAAAATAATATATGAAAATTGATTGCTCTAAATACCTATGGTTTCAGGAAGGCTCCCAAGGTGATGAGGTAGATAGTCCAGTTACAGCTACTCAGCATACTAACAAGATTATCTTAAGAAATTTATAAATGCCCATGTGAAAGTAGAAAAAAATTGAGCTTGGTTTGTGTGTGATGAACAAAGTTTACTATCTTTGTTTTTTATGGCCTTCTGGACTATTCAATTGGTACCAAACGAATAAAAAAAATCAAGCTAAACAGGTTTGTATAAATCAAATCATAGTTGTAGAGTTTATTAAAATGGTCTGCACAAAACTTTGTCAACAATAGAATTCAGAAAATGTTATAAAAATGTTAAGGAATAAAACTTTGGATAAAACACAGAATGATGCACCCTACACACAGAATGAGTTAGGATGGTTAAAAACCTTGGTCATGAGTGGATAAACACTGGCAGATTTTATCCACAAAAAAAAATAAAAAATTGGCAGATTTTAACACTTATATCTAAAAAAACTATGCAGATACATAAAAAAAAAAAAAAAAAAAAAACTAAAATCAATAGAAACATCAAAATTTCATTTTCATCATATGCTTGCAAATTAAAATGAAATCATCCCTGTATAGATAGGCTTGAAAACAAAAAGATGTCTCACATGATCAACATGCATATGTAATCAGCGTATACTTAGCTTTTTCGTAGGAAGATTCAATCCATGCAGATGCTGTCAGTGTCTTAGCTTTGAAGTAGGTAAACAGCCTTGAACTTTCAGATCTGTTCTTTTAAAGCCTAATAAAATAAAATTAGCCGGCAATTAAGAGTGCACACCCAGGATTTGTTGTTGAACTCAGGTTTAGATCTCCGGTCTGGTGTACAAAATACCAAATTGTATAATCCAGAAAAGAACACAGAATCGGTGTAGAAAACTGAAATTAGGGTACACACTCGGTGCGATTTGTTCATAAGTATAGAGAAACTGAGAAAAACACCTTAAGAACTCGAGTCTATCTGCTGAGAAAGATTCAAGGTTTCAACGATTACCCCCGATGAATTTAGCTATGGAATTGGTGAAAATAGAGCAGAATTCAAGACAATTCTAGAGAGAGAGAGTTGTAGAAATTCCCCGGAGAAAAGAACAAGGATCGGGGAAGCGTGGCAATGGTCCGGGTAGCAATATGGTAAGGGTAGGGTCGTTCGGGCCATGTTTGTTGGGCTTTTATTTGGTCCAAGTTAATTTGGATATTCAGCAGGCCTGGATTAGTATAATTGAATTACTAATATATATTCTAATTCTATTATAATATAACATTATTAAGTATAGTATGTGTTTAGCTATAAATTGTATTTTATATTATTGTTATATTATTAAGACATTATATATTTAAATAAATATTTTATGTTCATAATCATTGCAGACAATTTGGAGAATGTTAAATAATTCAAGTCAATTTTCACACGAAGTTTATCCCTTGAACAAATACTGAAGACAATCCTTAGAGGATTGTTCTGCTAATTTGGATACACTAAGTAGTACTATAACTAACGATAAACATTTTTATATATTTTAAATTTATTATAAATACGCAGAAGGTATATATATATATATATATATATATATATATATATATATATATATATATATATATATATATATATAGTTCCCATGCGATATATTTATATTATAATAATATAATTTATTATTAACATTTGTTTATTTAATATCATTATGAACAGTTAATGAAGGTAATTTAAAACAATTTTGAAAATCAATAGGTTCATATTAGTCGTATTTCTAGAGTATATATAGTTCCCATGTGATAGATTCATATTATAATAATAATATAATTTATTATTAACATTTGTTTATTTAATATCATTATGAACAACTAATGAAGGTAACTAAAAACAATTTTGAAAGTCAATAGATTCTTATTAGTTTTATTTTGAGAATGCACAAACATTGCTTTGAAGCGTTAGATTAAACCATGCGGGATTTGTTGCGTTTTGTGGACCCTAATAGTGAAATGAAGACGTTTGGTGGTAAAACAGTTGTTCTGGGTGGAGATTTCCGCCAAATTCTTCCAGTAGTTCCAAAAGGTACACGGCAAGACATTGTTTCTTCCGCCATAAATTCATCATATCTATGGGATAGTTGCAAAGTTTTAAGGTTGACTAAAAACCTCAAAACAAGTTCGGTACACAACGGTGTGAACTGGCAGGCATTACAAGAGTTTGCTAACTGGATTGCCAATATCGGCGATGGAAAGCTGGGTGGGCGGAATGACGGATTCACAGAGGTTGAAATACCTAATCACATGTTAGTATCATCCGGGGGGGACGACATTAAAGCAATTGTGGAAAGTACATTTCTAATGTTTGCAAATGGAAACACTGACCCCGAGCATCTGATAGGTCGTGCTATACTAGCACCAACGCTCGACGTGGTCAACGCAGTTAATGAATATATGACTGAGTTGCATAATGCCGAAAGCAGGTCATACTATAGTTCAGACGCAGTATGCAAAGCCGACGGCGATAATGGTATACTTGGAGATGTACACACACCGGAATTTCTGAACAGCATTCGCGTGTCGGCTCTACCAAATCATACACTGAATTTGAAAACCGGCTCACCAGTAATGTTAATGAGAAAAATTGATCATTCTCTTGGGTTGTGCAATGGAACTCGGTTGATAATCACAAAGTTAGCAGACCATGTTATTGAAGGCGAGCTTCTCATTAGTCCCAACAAAGGTACAAAAGTGTTAATCCCCCGAATGTCAATGTCACCCTCGGATCCAAGATTGCCGTTCAAGTTTCAACGAAGGCAATTCCCATTGATGCTTTCATATGCAATGACCATAAACAAAAGTCAAGGCCAAACGTTGACTCATGTAGGTTTAATACTAAAGAAACCGGTTTTTGTACACGGTCAGTTGTACGTAGCTGCATCTCGGGTTAATAATCCAGACGGTCTCAAAATATTGATTGTAAAAGACTCAAGTTCAACTACTACATCAACCACTAATGTTGTATATCATGAAGTTTTCAATAATTTGTAATTTTGTAATGTATTCTTTTTATATTACCAACACCTTGCAACTATTTGTAACATACCATTTTCATACGTTTTTTGTTGTATTCCCAAATATATCACACAAATTTTAACATAAAATACACACAATTAAAAATGTTTAAATAACATCCCGTGCATCGCACGGGTCAAATACTAGTTTAAACATAGAAGCAAAATATTACATATAAACCCTAACCTAAGCATCGTGGAAAACACATTCCCTGCATTTTATACTTTGGCTGCCTCTTCTCTCAACCTGACGCATCTAATCTTGATTGCAGATGAAGTTTTGAACGAAGTGATTTCTCGGGCATAAATGTAGACTGGAGCCATAGAGATTTGACCTTTTAGCGTATCTGTAGCTTGACCACTAATTGTTTGAAGAGTTCGATATGAACTGTAATATTTGCAATCTGATCTGGGTATATATAGTGATATATACTGATGTAATGCATTTAAGAAATTATTTGTAGAACCAATGCGTCATGTTGCAATATTGGTATTCGAAATCCGTAAGGTCTCTTAGGGAAATTATTGCAATTACTTACTACTATTTAATGATGTCTAAAACTAACCAATATGCTATATATGTTGGAAAAATAGCATAAATTGGCATAAAATGACATTTTAAGTAGCTATTTTATGGTACAAATATCAGTGAGGTTCACTTTCAATATGGATCGGGTCAAAGTGGATTCGGGTTCTTCGTAGTTAGACGAAGAGATTGATATATTGTACGCTCAAAACGGATAATGGGTGAATGAGATATTGATTTTCAAAGTAGCCCATTTGAGTTGGAAAAATGAAGGGAAATGTGAAACTTTTGTCCCACATTGATTTTGGAAGAGGATTTGCCCCACTATTTATACAAGAGCTCTTTTTAAGCTTGTTGAATTATATAGCATAAAGGCTTGATAAGTGCTTATTTGTTTATATTTTCCCCCCTTTCACTAGCCATTTTGCTTGTTTAGAAACAAAGATGAGTGTTTTCAGGCATTTTGGTGGACATTGGAGTCAAATGGAACATTTTGGATGCATTAGGAGTCCAAGGGAACCTAAGAGTGGTGTATTCAATGGTCTTAGTCATTTAGGCAAATCAAAACAAAAGAGGAGCAAAAGATCAAGAAATTGTAATTTTCGCTCATTTCGGACACTGTTCGGTTTTTCGATCATATCTCGGCCTATGAATGTCCAAATGAAGTGATTCTTACACCATTGGAAAGTCAATTTAAAGGGATACAACTTTGTTGAAGACCATAAGTGCCAATAAAATGGTTTTAGAGGAGAAAAATAGCCTAGAAGTCAAGACAAGTGCATAAAATTCTGTTTCCAAGAGCCTCGTACTGCCTGGTGTACCCCCATCCCTTGGCCAGTACACATCTCTTCTCCCTAATCCAGTTTTCACTGGAAATGCACCAAAATCGTACCCCCTGGCATACACCCATCCCTGAGGGCGTCCCACTGTGCTCTGCTCTATTTAGGCGCGTTTTTGTGTCATTTCAACTCGGTTTTGACTCTTGTTAGAACCCTAGACACTCTCATTTACTTCCCTTCATATTTTTAGGTTAGATTAGGCTTAGATTTAGGTTTCTTAACACTTTTAAAGCTTGTAATTTTGGATTTGAAGCTTGGATTCCAACATTTCAAGATTCCACCATCCATTTTCATTAGAGAAGCTTTCCTTCCTTTTATCTCTTTCTTTTGCAAAATTTATGTTTCATGCTTGTGTTCTTTATGCTATTTAATCATGAGTAGTTAGTTTATGGACTTAAGTTAGGGTTGTATTTCATATCTTGATGCTTAGTTTGTGATTATTGTAAAAAAGGGGAAGAACACTACCTAGGGTTCATGTGTTTATGAAGGTGTTGTGCTTATATCTTGCTAATGTTTGATGTACACATTCATTAGCTTGTTTTTGGATGATTCCTTACCTCAACGAGAGTTGGGTGATGAATCCAAGCCACCCCTTGCATAGACCCGATTTCTTCCTACGAAAATAGGGGAAATTGGGGGCTTTAGATGCTTTGTGTGCTTGATGGACTTGGAATTGATTCACCACAAAAGTGGGGCAATTCCTTGTTCTAATCCTTATTTATTAATCACGAGAATGGTTCGTAGACTAGGATACCTACGTGCATTCTCGCTTGATTCCTTGGTTACTTGTTCCCCCTAATCCCTTAGGTTGTTAAAGCATCTAGATGATAATGCTCCCTAGCTTGAGTCATATTTCTTTATTTCGTATTTATCTCTTGTTCATATGTGTTTCTGGCATTTTGTTTAGTTACCGTTGTCTCATCCTCGTTATGGTTTGCTTAGCTTCTTGTTGATTGCCTAGTGCTAGTGCCTAGTTTCTTGTGATTGCGTATTGTGTGCCATATCTCCCAATCCCCTGAGGATGACATAACACACCTAAGCTCACATCTTATTTTTGCTACAATCAAGGCGCTCTCTCGCGCGCAGGGGGGTGCAAATCAAATCCCAAACTGAGAGTAGCAGCATAATTTTAACAACGTTGAACCGTAGCACGTTTTATCCTGGGAAACCTAGGTTACAACGCTCCTAACACTTGTGGGAGGTAGCAAATAAGGTTTTAAGGAAAGGAACATTTTCGTTCAACTTGTGCTAACCTTTAACCAAATTACCCACCATTTCCTTCCCAATTATTTGTCTTTTCATATAATAATAATCTTTTCGTAGGATTATTATTTTTGGGGTATACCAACAAGAAACTACCCAACAATATATGCGCCGAAAATCTGACCAATTACTCAAACGACGACGTTTTCACTAGGCGGGAAAACAAAATCTTTTTTATTTACCAAAAGTTTTCACTGGGCGGGAAAGGCTCCCAGGTGAAA
Organism: Ipomoea nil; assembly: GCF_001879475.1. NCBI lineage: Eukaryota > Viridiplantae > Streptophyta > Magnoliopsida > Solanales > Convolvulaceae > Ipomoea > Ipomoea nil. Next base: position 1,061,671 of record NW_017617665.1, read on the forward strand.
GATGATGTGAGATCTGAGTCGTTGATAAAATCTAGACCAACGGCTCAAATAATCAATGAAAATTAACAAAAAAACAAAAAAAAAAAAAACAAAAAACGCGTCCTAAGTTGAAAAAAACAAAGTGTAAAAATGGTGCACCTTAACAGCACGTTTGGTTCACGGAATGAATTTTGAAGTAATAGGAATGCTATTCCATAAGGAATGGAATAGACAAGGAATAGAATATGAATTGTATTCTATTGTTTGGTTCGCGAAAGGAATAGACTTTAGGAATTATATTACAGTGTTTGGTTGATTTAAGGAATAGAAATGAAATATGTTTTAAAAGATGTAAATACCCTTATAAAAATATGTGATGGTGGCGATGGTGGTAGTGGTGGTGGTGCTGGCGGTGGTGGTGCTGGGGTGATGGTGCTGGGGTGGTAGTGGTGGTGGTGGTGGTGGTGGCAGTGGTGGGGGCGACGGTGGTGGTGGTGACGGTGACAGTTGTGGCAGTGGTGTGGGGACGGCGACAGTTGTGGCGGTGGTGCTGCTGGGTGGTGGTTCTGGTGGCGGTGGCGGTGGCGGCGGCGGCGTTGGTGGTGATGGTGGTGGTGGCGGTGGTGGTGGTGGTGGCGGCAACGACGATGGTGGTGGTGGTGGCGGCGGAGGCGGCGGTGATGGTGGTGGTGGCGGAGACGGTGGTGAAATATGATAAATTTATATATAGGATAAAAAAAATTAGGTTAAAGAAAGGGGTAAAAAAAAAATAGATTCTAAAATCTATTCCTGAGTGTTCAGTAATAGGCTAATAACAGGGGGCCCTAGTAATAGCTATTACCTTATTTGAGGTAATAGGCTATTACTAGGAATGTTATTCCCGCTATTAGAAATGGTTACCAAACAAAGGAATAGGCCTATTACTAGGAATGCTATGTCATTCCCGGCCTATTTCGTGAACCAAACGGGCTATAAGTGTTACAAAGATGCACTTTAAGTTGTAGCATGATGTACCTTAAATGTTAAAATGGCGCACCCTAACTGTTAAATATGCACACCTTCAGTGTTTACCAAAGTGGATGAACTAGAACTATTCTCAATTTTTACCTAGTAAAGTGTTCCAGCCGGAACCCTTTCTTATATGTACTAGTTTTTCACGCGCATTGCGCGATTGAGATAATGCCCAATGTTTATATTTTTATATAAGTACTTTTAGTATATCAATGCAAGATTATATTAGAGTGTGTAATGAGATTGTCTTGCTGTTGGAGGGTATATGGGAAGGAGCTAATATTCCTTTCTTCATCAATAACATTAAACAAACAAATGTGCTAAACCAATAAATCTAAGTTCTCTATCTAAAATGTCAAAAGCAAACTATCCCCATGTCATGTCTAAAATCTATCAATTGCTGCCTTAATTGACATACAATAAAATCCCTGATAAGAATGTTTAGAACTATACATAGGGGTATATCCAAAAATCCACTAACTCAATCAGCCTGACCAATATATATATAAAACATTTTCTAACTAATGCATTTTGATATTTATAATATAAACCCAATATAAGTAATAATGTAATATAACCCTTCATTCCTTCAAGTCAGTGGGCAGAATCTGTGAACTAAAAGAAACAAGGGGTACATGGTATGATTTAACAACACTTTCTATTAAATTTTGATGATGAATAGTAGTGAGGTACAACTTCCTGCTAAAGTTCAGAATAGCATTGAAAAAAAAAAAAAAAAACCGAATGCAGTTAGGTGAGTAAATGGACACTAAGCATCTCTGTTGATTGAAATCTGAAGCTAGGATTGATGCATAGGACATGATTTTCGAGCTGTTTAACATCATATTCTGCATATGCAATCATCACCCATGTCCACAAAAATTACAATAAATAAAATAAAATAAAATAAACAGAAAACAATATATAATATAAGTATATAGTAGAGTTCTATCTCCCCTCAAACTCAATTTCATGAGAGGAAGAGGGAAATATTAATTGAGACAATAAGATTAGGGAAAACATTATCCATAAGCCCCTTTTCATGTTACTAAATTTAAAGAGCAATAATTTAATCTAATGGATCTTGCAAATCAATGTCTACAGGTGAATCTGAGGAAATTCTATTTCTTCAAGTAGATTACACCAATGTAAGTAATTCAAAAATCACAGGCACAATGTGTGTATTTGACAGGTAGGATCCAGAAAATGTGAGGAAAACCCCAAAGCCTGGTTTCCAAAGAGCACATAATAATCCACTTAATAAGTCAAAGAAAGATCTATTTTTCAGTAAAATAAGGCTATCATGCTAACTCATTGAATTCAGAATTGAGATGGCACACTGATACTACAATGAAATGTTGAAATTGAATGTTTAGTGCCTAAAGTTTGCCACTTGTATTACTGTGTGTCTAAAGTTTGCCACTTGTATTACTGTTCCAAAGAAAGATCATGAATAAATAATTTCTACAGAAAGAGTATAACATAGCTGCTTGTACTACCTGCTTGTATTTATAAGCCTAAAATCTTAGGAGTTTGCATCAGCGACTTTCTTGACAGTCTGAAAGCAAAAAAGAAATTTAGGATAAAAATTAAAAAGGAAGAGTCAAGAAGAACATAAAACATAAGATATTAACTAAGATTAGAATGCCACTCAGTTGTTTCGTCTCAAAGGAGTTTGCTGCCCAAATACAAAGGGAATGATTAGCATTACTATATACAGTATGAATAATTCAATTGTACATATTCCAAGTGAAAAACTGTACAATCTTTGTATAGTAGATATTATAGAAGAAATCAATGAGTTGGAACAAGCTTGAGGAATCTCCATTGCTAGAGGAAGTAATTATATTGTCTTTATTGAATTCATGTTGGTGCGGTCTTTATAATCTCTTTCTTATTACTTCCTCTAGCAATGGAAAATCCAAGGCTGAGTTTAGACGAGGTTTGGATTGTTGTCTCCGAAGATGGTGAAGAGCAGAAATTGAGACACACAAATATCCAACAAGAAATCCAAACACATACCTCGAATTGATCGGAGGATACCTTATAAGATAATTTCAGAAATTTTTTTCAATGAATTACCAAAAATTCAGAAGTTCTGGGGTTCAGGTTACCTAGAGCTAAATATATATATTATATATGCACCAATTTCCCAAGATGCTCCATGCAACAATATAGTGATATATGAATATATGAGTATCCATAGGGTTATGATAAACACACCTGTAATAACTTCACAAACTCATCAGGTTCTTTAGCAAGACGCATTCCACGCCCACCACCACCAGCAGTTGCCTTCAAACCATAATACTCATGAGTTGCAGTTGCAATTTCTATCATAATATGTTAGTATATATTTAAAATTTTATGCCCTAAACTTGTATTAGGGCACACAACAACAGAAATTGCCAAGAATGAAGTTTAATCAACGGATGAGAAAGGGGAAAAACAAGATGGGATTTTTATTGTTTTTAATAAAAAAACTAACCTTTTCTAAACGGGGTATTTGAAATCGAGGGATCAGAGGAAGGAGGTCTATTAGTACAATCTGAGAAGGAGTTTTGTTTGGTGGTGCAATAATCTCCGATATCAAACCGCCGGCCCGGACGTCGCGCCGGCTGACCTCTGAGTTGCTATGGGGAATCGCTGATCGGAGCAGCGCAGGTGGGAAGAAGAATAAGAATTTTGCAGGAAGCTACTATTCCGAAGGCCTGCGATCTGCGGCTTTTGAAACTCAAACAAAATCGTCTAGGCGCACCGTTAAAGTGAATCCACGGAAGGTGGTTCCTAAGACTGTTCAACCTGATGCGAGTAGCATGGACAATAGCTATTATGATCCTATGAGTGTTTTGGAACAAAAACCGCCCGTGAATTCCTTGGACTGTACTGATTATGGGTGGGGAGAGCAGACTCCAGAGATATCCTCTGCTCTGTCGGCTACTGATGAGATTCAATTCATTCAGGAAACCAACGCACAAAAGATATATACTAAACGGATGAAAGGTGAGATTGACTTAACGGTGAATTAAAAATTTTAACGGATGGACTAACGGTGTGTGGGTATTTAAGTAAATCTCATTGTAAAATTTTAATTTGATCAATTTTTCGATTAATCTGAGCCATTCATTTGATTAAAATCTGTGACAGACACTTTTTTTTACCCATTATAGGCCTAACTCTCTTGGGCTCTTATTAGTATAGTAGATATATATAACTTCCGATCATTTTTCAATGGATGTTATATTTTTCATGCCACCCTTATGAAAGCCCTTTAAAAGGTGGGAATAACAAATTTAACATTATTTAAAAGCTAATGACCAAAGAAGTGGTGTTTGGTTCGATGAAAAACTTTTCTCAAAGAACAATTTTTATTATTTTTTTAATTTTAGGAAAATTGAATTTTTAATTTCATCATTTGGTTCAATTCATGGAAATTTTCATCGAAAAAGTTTTTCCTAGCATATGAAAAAACATTTTCTTTGCTCAACATTAGTATTTTATTTTAGGAAAAAGATCATATAGATCCTTAAACTTTACACAAAAAGTTAATTAGGCATCTAAAATTTTTAAAAAGTACAATTAAATCGTCAAACATGTTATTTTTTGTCAAATAAGTCAAATTTACCGGTAATCAACATGTTACCGGTAAAATTACACCGTGCGTTGACCGGCATTGTCCAGGAGAAATTTTACATAAAAACATCGGCCATCGACCAAATGGTTGCCTTATCCGACGAAGGCGACCAGTAAAGGTCGCTTTAATTTGCAGGAGAAAGCACCTAGAAAAGGTCGCCTTCTTCGGAGAGGCAACCAGAAAATGTCACCTTATCCGGAGAGAATGAGACCAGAAAAGGCAACTTAAAATTGTTGTGGTCGGAGATTCGTCGGAATGAGAATGACTACCTATAATAGGGTTGTTACCGATTGATGGATTTAGTTGCACAAAAATAACATGTTTGAGGATTTATTTGTACTTTTTTAAAGTTCATGTATCTAATTGACTTTTGGTGTAAAGTTTAGGGATCTATTTGACTCTTTTTCCTTTTATTTTCAATGAACATTGGATACAATTTACACTTGGTAGGACAATTTTTCCATCATAGAACTTTTTTAATTACTTGTAACCCAAATATGTTAATAATTTTTATTATATTATTATAATAAAATATATGATTATAATATTTTAACATATGATATTGTAGTTTATAGATTATATTTTCTACGTCTCATTTTATGTGTCCTAGTTCGGTTAATACGACTTGACTGAAGTTATTTTTAATTAAATTTTTCATAATATTAAGTTTAGTATTAATACACAAAATCTATATATTTGGAAAGAACGTACTATTAAAAACAAAAAATAAATAAATTTAAAAATAAATAAAAATATTAACAAAATAAATAAAGAATAAAGAGTTGGTTTGACGCGTGAATAGTAAACATGAGAGGTAAAATTAGACAAATGGAGTAATATTTTTATTTAAAAATCACTATTACTTTATTATTATTACTAGTAATTCTCCCGCGCGATGCACGGGGAAGAAATTATGTTATTATAAATATAAATAAAAATAGAAAAAATAAAAATATTTTAAATTGTTTAATATAATAATATTTTGAACTTCCATTGGTCAAGTATTTATTATTTTTATAGAATACAAAATTACAATTAAAATTAAAATTAAAATTTTGTATGGTTAATATAATCTCTAATTATGTACATATTCAAATAAACTTAAGAGAATTTACATGATTACATTGATTTATTCTTAATTGTATTTCATCTATATTATAATTTTCACAATACGAATAATAACTAATATAATTACATTTAGAAAGCAAATTTCAAATTTTGTATGAGTAAATTTAAACTATAATTGAACACATTTTTTTTATATGTTTATATAATATATTCTTTATGCACATGTCATTCCATAAACCCAAAATATCATTCTATAAGCCCAATACTTTTTTTTGTGGAGATAATTCAAATGTATTTTTTTTTTCTTTTAAAAGTCCTAAGTTTAGAAATCAAGAAAAACATTAAAGACCCATACGATATATACATTTATATATATTTAAATTTTTATTTATGGCTCAAATGATTTTTTTTTTTATTCTGAAGTCCAATAATTGACCCACGGCCCGCAGCATTTGCTTTCTTCATCCCTTCTAGCTTTTGTCATTTCTCTGAACCATTTGAGAGGGAGAAAAATTATATGTAGAGGCTTGCATTAATTGCACTGTTTCAGATATCGAATAGGCTTTCATCGAAAATTTAATTAATATTGTAATCCCAAGAAGCACCATAAATAACAACAACATATCAAATAGACTTTCATTTTAAAGTCAGATATTTAATTAATATTGCATCGTTTCATATTTTCTATTAATCGGGAATCGAAATCCTTAATCATAATATCATAACATTTAATAATTCCATTAATTCAATAAATGTAATCCTTTGTTATGGACGAGAAAAAATAGTTATTTTATTTTTCAATTTTTTTTATAGTAAAAGATGTTGTGACTATTTTATATTAATAAGGATAGAGACAATAATTATAACAATAATTACTTACCAAAATAATAATTGTAACATTAATTACTTCCGAAACCATATAGCTTTATTATAGTTATTAAGATTTGTATTGTGTATGAAATATTGGTCTTTACAATCATTATTTCTTACAATTTCAAACCCAACCAAATAATGGAATCAATATACCAGTAATTTCTTTTGTATCAACCAAACAATGGAATTAATCTTCATGCTAATTTATTATTTTATGATATTTCAAATCCATCTCTCCTTTAATATTTTCCGCAAACCAAATAGTCGTGAGGGTATGAACCAAAAACCCAACTCTTTAAAACTTTTATTATAATTATTATTGTGTAAGGGCATATTGGTTTGATCTGTATACACATTATTCTTTACAATTTCAAACACAATCAAAATTTCTAATAAATTTTTTTACCAACCAAACAATGAAATTAATCGTCCTGGTAATTTCTTTTTAATGAAATTTCAATTACATTCCTCTTCAAATACTTTCCTTGAACCAAACGGCATAAGGAATAATGCACACGAAATAATTGGGGATAAAATTCACTATCTAGATATGATTTAATTCATAGATTGTATATATAGGCTTAGGCTCTAGTGCGGTGAAGGCCGCAGGTGAAAAATGCAATTGCATCTCAGTCTTAGAAAGTGAATAGTGAATAATTGTAAATGTAATGATATGACATTTTGAAAGTGAAAGAAAATTGTACATAAGATTGAAAATGTAAAGTCAACAATAGGAATACATGTAATGTTATTAGAGTAAAAAAAAAAGTTGGTTCGTCATATGACTCAAAGATCATGACCGGAGGTGGAGGGCGGTGACAGTGGTTTAAAAAAAAATTTTAGTTAAGTTTTTCTCAAGTATAAGATAAACTTTATGGTGTGATGTATTAAATATGAATTAGTCTCATAGTGCCATACTACCATATGACCAAAAAAAAAAAAAGCAAATGCAATATTTATTTATATATATATATATATATATATATATATATATATATATATATATATATATATATATATATATATATTTTATTTTATTTTATTTTATTTTATTTTTTATTTTTTGTGTGTGTGTGTGTGTTCCCCTTCATTTCCTTGTATTTTCCCTCATGTATCTTTAGGAGTGTGTTTGGAAATCTGAAAAATGATTTCTCGAAATCATTTATCGGGTTTCCAATGTTTGGAAGAGTTTGAATAATTGAAGTCAACGAATATCATTTTTCGGTAAGGAAAACGGGTTTGAGAAATTTGACTTCCGCCAACTTTTGACGGAAGTAATTTTCCACAGATTACAACTACATCGATGAGCACAACCTTGATAATCAGCAGATTTCCGCAAGAAACTAGTCGTTTTTTTTTTTTTTTTTAAATTTATAATAAATAATATTATTTTTAATATTATTATAAATATTTTTATATTTTAAATAAAACAATTAAAATATTTTGTTATACAATTTTACTTATCTTTTAAAAAATAACCAAACACATCAAGATAATTTTTCAGAATATATCCAATCACCAAAAATATTTTTATAAATATGATTCATTTTTTTTCAAAAAACATTTTTCTAATTTTCAAACACACCCTAAAAAAATCATATTCTCTAAGAGCTGGTTTCGGTGACCAAAAACCCTGAGTTAGGGCTTTTCCCTCGCTCCGATATATCTCTCTGTGCTTCAAATCACAGTGTGTCTGAGGGCATTCTTTGAGTTCGAGCTCCAATCTGATTAGCAAAGAGTGATGGTGTCACCGAAGCACTTACTCACCTTAATCGAGTCCTCCGTATTGGGGCCCACTCCTCCTCCGCCATCGCAGAAGGTGGAGTTGCTCCACGCCATCCGCCACTCCCTCCCTTCTCTCCGCTCCCTCGTCTCCTACCCGGTATTGTATTGTTTGGGATGGTATCGAAGTTTTTGTTTTTGTTTTTTTTTGGGGGGGTAGAGAATGCTAGTTAACTAAGTTGATTTTGGGTTCTAAGGTAGTTTAGCCGTTTCAGCTCGCATTTTGTTTGTTGAAGTATGGGTATGATAAATCTGGTAAAAAGTTCTGCTTTAAACGTGGTTCCTTGCTCATTAAGTTCACAATGTTAGTGAACTAAGCTGATTTCGAGTTCTACAATAATTTAACCATTTCAGCTCATTTTTTAGAATGGGTGAGAGAAATGTGGTAAACGTTTCTGCTTTAAACGCGATTCATTGCTCATTAAGTTCACCAATTATCTTGAAGAGTGTGTAATGAGTTTGAAGAAATGTTTGTAGACAAGTGAGGGAAATTTGTAGTTTGTTCTTGAAGAATGTTGTCTTTGTTTAGTTGATGGGAAATGCTTTGAATTGCATTTTCTGTTAGCAAGATGGACATTAGTAAAATCTTTTGATTGCTATGAAATAATACTGTGTTTATTTTTCCACCAAATGCACAGCCTCCAAAGCCCTCAGACAGAGCTCAAGTACAGTCTAAAGAAGTGAGACTTCCGGATTCTGGTCCAATATCACTTGATGATCAGGATGTTCAGATAGTGAGTTCTTCTAATCTTTTTCTGTTTTGTTCTCCTAAACTTTGCTTATGATTAGGTTTCATGCTAGATATTTTTAACACTTTTAGGTAAAACTCTTATCGGATTATATACATTCGTGGAAAATTATAATTGGAGTATTTCAAATATGTTATTGTGGATGACATTTTTGCCATACTTAGGAACATATTTATTTGCACTCTCTCCCCTTGCTTTCTTATTCTGATTGACATGTGTTCAGACTTTTTTTGCTTTGGAGGTGGTAAATAAACAAGTATAACTACAATATTTGGATTGACAACTTATTGTATAAGACTTATCATACTCTTTATATGTCAATACTAATATGATGATTGATGGCAATATATCTAAACATTTTCAGTTTATCACACATGATGTTTATCAGTCAACTTTTCCTTATGTTAACTTTTTTATACTAAATGTAACCATTTATCTTTTACAGGTATGCTATGTTATCCATCTTATTGATATTAATACTTCTATTACCTGCTTCAGTAGTTTATTAGTTAATTTATTTTCCTATTAAATTATGCAAATTGTTTTCTACAAGAATCTTGCCTGTCTTATTGTGTTCAATATGATTTTTATAACCTGTTGCAGTAGTTTCTTGGATGTTAGCAGGTCTATATTGCATTGCTTGTCATGAGTTGACTGTAGCCTTTTGCCTAAAATCTTCTTTATTGTTGGATTCTAGGCGTTGAAATTGAGCGATGATCTCCATCTTAATGAGATAGAATGCGTGCGATTACTTATTTCTGCTAATCAGGAGGTAAGTCTATTGTTTTTTTTTTTTTTTTTTGATATTCTAAAATTTAGATTTTACATTGCTCAATATAAAAGAATTATGTTACCTTTGATTGCAGTGGGGTTTATTGGGGCGAGATCCTTTAGAAATTCTGCGCCTTGCTGCAGGACTTTGGTATACTGAGAGAAGAGATCTAATAACAGCACTTTACATGCTATTAAGGGTATTTTTCGTTCTTATTTATATGATAAGACTCTGTTTCTGGTTATCTCCCCATTAAATTCTCGATTTATGTAGGCTGTTGTCCTTGATCAAGGACTTGATGCCGATCTTGTGACAGACCTACAGAGATATTTGGAGGATCTTATTAATGCAGGAGTTAGACAGCGGTTGATTACACTAATAAAGGTCCTTACACTAACTGGATTGCCTTTATGTCTTTCATTTGGAAATACTTGTGCATCATTATGTATAGAACTTTGACACTTTTCTTTTTTCTTCTGATCAAATTTCTACTTTGGCTGGATAGTTTCATGCCTGAATAGACTCCATGGTCAACTTTTACTCAATACGATTTGAAAGTTCAGATGAGCATTTGATTCATCTAGAACTCTCCTCCTAGCCTAGTTTCAGGAGAAGTTAGAAAATACAAAGGGTTTTATCAATACATATCCAGTGTAGGTTTCTTATAAATGGGTCAAAAATTAATCTTTATCTTATAAAGTCAATCATTCTTTTTCAAATTCATGGTGTTTTTAGTCAGAATGAAGCGTTTTCAAGTTCTCTGAAACCTTGTCCAATTGTATGATGACCATTACAAATTATGTAATCAATACATGCTTCTAGCTGCATCACAGTTTCTTGTTTATTAGACATTTTTTTATTGTTTTGTAAAGGTGCAAATATCTTCATGTCAATTTTTTTGGGGGTTAAATTTCCAGGAACTGAATCGAGAAGAACCAGCTGGCTTGGGTGGGCCAAACTGTGAACTCTATATTCTTGATTCCAGAGGTGCTCTAGTGGAACGGAGAGCTGTGGTTTCTAGGGAAAGGCTCATTCTTACTCATTGCCTTATCCTCTCTGTTTTGATTGTACGGGCAAGTAAGCAACAAATGGCTGATTTCTAGTCGGAGCTTTTCTACTGCAAGATTCTTTGTTTGTTTTTTTTAATAAGTATTTTTGAATATTTTATTTAGTTTTCTTTTTCTTTTTTATTTTTTATATCCTACTATAATTTTTGGTTGCCTCTCTATTTTAAGCTTCTTCCATTTGCATTTGTTATAAGTTATAACAGAAACTGTTCAGCTTTTAATTTAGACACTTAAACAAGATGCTTTATATCATTTGCTTCTTTCTCTTAGGGCTTTATTCAGTTTTTGGGTCATAGAATATGAGGGGGTTACCAGGGTGTTTTCTGATCTTGCAAATAATTGTGTTTGCATAATCTTCTTTGTGATGTTAGAATGATGAAATTGCTTGAAAACTTGTATGCTTAATCCAAATGTACTTATCAAGTTTAGAAAAGTTTTTTTTTTTTTGTTTCTGGGTAAGAATATTACAACTTGTATGGTCATCCATCTCAATAAACAGTATTCTCTAAATGACTAAATCTCTTAAATTGTTCACATACTATATATATATATATATATATATATATATATATATATATATATATATATATATATATATTCACCCTTTAAACTCTAACCAATTCTGAATTTTGTATCCTGTTCTAAAGTGGTTGAATCTATGCTTATTTAGCTTTAAATTCTTGGTTGTTCTTTTTTAGGGTTTTTTTTTTTTTTTTTTTTTCTATTCTATTACCATCTCTTAAAGTATATATTAAAGTAAATAGTATTATGTGTCCTTGTGCCATGATGCCATCAGGGCTCACTGTCTCTTCTTCAGTTCTTCTATTGCATTTTCACCGTTATTGATAATTTTATAATTTGTAATGTTTGCAGGCCCCAAAGATATAAAAGATGTCTTTTCTGCTCTGAAAGACAGTGCAGTGGAACTTAATTCAAACACTGATACCTTAAAACAACAGGTCTTGCTTATCATTCCAAGCATTTTGTGATGGTGAAATACTTTAATTTCAATGCAAAGCGAGGAATAGTGATTGCACTGAGTAGTTAAAGCGTTGAGTCGCGTTTTATTGGTTTTGTGTTAGATACTGGAGCAAAGGGTTAGCCTGAATGGAATGAGGAGTTGTTAGCTGGAATGTACATGGCTACTAGTTGTTTCTAGTGTTGAATTGGCTAGCTAGCTTCTTTTATGGTTCCAATCCTCTTCATTTTCCTGTGCTTTTCTTCTTTTCAGTTTTTAATTTAAAAAAATAATAATAATGTGCTGAAGGCATTTCTAAATATCAGTACTAGATTTCGTCCTGCACCCTTTGCTCATCTTGGTGGTAGCCAATGATCTACATTCTTTGCTGGCAGTTAAGAATATAACCACTTTGGCTGATTTGCCCAAAGTCCCCCTAAACTTGCTAATTTAGAGAATGAAATTGCTACCAACACTCTTCATTGTTTTGTGTGGATTTCTATTTGACTGTTTTCGCACAATTTTGCAGATAACACATGGCCTCCTTTTTTCTATTGTGGTTGCTTTAGTATCAGATGCATTGAGTGCAGTTCCTGATAAAGCATCTATCTTGACTAGAGATGCTTCTTTTCGGCATGAATTTCAGGAATCTGTAAGTAGAACTAATGCTTTTGAATATCTGATTATTGCTATTTTTATGAATTAGAACCTGTGACTGTTCCTCTAGGTAATGGTCACTGTGGAAGATCCTGTTGTTAAAGGCTATGTTAGTTGCGTAAGGCATGCTTGGCTTGTACATTTAATGTTAATCCATGATGGAGTTGATGCTCAAGAGCCTATTGTCTCGTCACATGACCTGCGACACATTAACACATGCTTAGAAGTCATATTCTCTGACAATGTTTTCCAGTTTTGGATGAAGAACATTCTTCAAATTCCTGCTTATCTGGTTAGTGTTACTTGTGATGTACAGTACACTTGTCGCAATTTGGCTATTTGGTAATCTGCTCATAAAATTTCAACATTAAAAGGATATAGTACCCTGGTTCTTTACTTTACAACCTTAGGGGTTGGTTTGTCTGTCTCTGGTTAATTCTTGTGCCATTGAATTCTTCTTTATATGTAATGGTATTATTTACTCATAGGTTAAATAGTACATTAAGCCTGGAGCTTTAGCAAATTACAAAGTAATACTGACTTTGAACTTCATGAGAGCAAGAAGGGCTAAAAAAGATATTGAAAAGATGTCTAGTTCTTCTTAATCAATGGCCTCTGTATAATTTTATCCATTCTTCAGCTAGAGATTTTACACATTATACTTATTATTATTATTTGCATTTTTTGCTCAAGCCAAACTGACTTTAGGTTCTCTCTTTTATGTGGGCAGAATGACGATGAGGATATGGTTTATATGTATAATGCTTATTTGCACAAGATGATGACCTGCTTTCTGTCTAATCCTCTTGCCCGAGATAAGGTTTGTACATTTCCCTCTCAGCCTAGACTGTAAGCATAGTTTCTTTTCCCTTTTGGAGCATTCACAAATTTGTGGTGCTCAGTTTTCACTGAAGTCATGTTTTCGAAATTATTGTAGTAGTTTGGGATGTTTACAATATGTTTCTCTTACTGTTAACATAAACTTCTTATATTCCTTTTCTAGTCTTTCTATCTTATATTTTACAGTGCCTTACTGTCTTTTGAAAGGTCAAAGAAGTAAAAGACAAGGCTATGACTGAACTTAGTCCATATCGCATGGCCAGTTCTCATGACCATATGGTAGATAGAAGCATGCATGCTCAGAAGACTGAACCAGCACCTCAAGCTTTTATCTCTCTTTTAGAGTTTGTTAGTGAAATTTATCAGGTTAGTGCATTTTTAATGTTATTATTATTGTTACTATTATTATTATTATTATTATTATTATTATTATTATTATTATTATTATTATTATTATCTGGGTGGGGGTTTGGGGATGAAATCCAATTTCTTTTGAGTTTGCTAGGTGTTTTAAGATGATGGCCTACCCAACATGCTTGCTTAATGGCAATGTATCTGTAACCATTTATAGCGTATAAAAATTTTCACTTTGTCCATAATGGGTCTTTATTTTGAGGTCAGGAATTATGTACTAATGCTGTGAACTGTTGATAGGATAGTTGGATGTAAAACTAAACCTAATAATGTAGAGTATCTTACCCATATAAGTTTTTGGAGACCAGAGTAAAGTGGGTTAAGGTAGATAATTGGAACTCTTTTGTCCGAAAACTAGATGTTGGAATTGAAAGAGAGATTGCTCTTGACTTTGGTGTGATGACTATTGATCTGGGGATAAGTGAGTATTGACAATTGAAGTCAGTTGGCAGTTGGCTATTTGGAGCATTTGGAGTTCCCAGTTCCCAGTTCCCAACTCTGTGTTAAACTGACATTTTTGTGAAGTGAGAGAGATGAACACATTCACTTTGGATTTCTTTTCTATTTCCTGTGTTTCCATACTTCTATTAGTGTATATGTTTTTATTATAGTTGTTCTTTAACTGTACTAGAGGGAACCTGAGCTGCTGTCTGGCAATGATGTCTTGTGGACTTTTGTCTACTTTGCTGGTGAGGACCACACTAATTTTCATACACTTGTTGCATTTTTGAAGATGCTGAGTACCTTGGTAAGTGAAGTTTTCACTATTTGGCAATTTCGTACTTTTATCATGTATCAGAAGCATTATATTGAGTACATTCTAAATTATATCATACCTTAAACCAGGCTTCTAGTACTGAGGGTTCATCCAAAGTTTTTGAGTTACTTCAAGGCAAGACATTCCGTTCTATAGGGTGGAATACTCTATTCAGTTGCTTATCAATTTATGAAGAGAAGTTTAAACAAGCCATCCAGAGTCCTGGTGCAATGTTACCTGAGATAGAAGAAGGAGATGCCAAGGCTCTTGTTGCATACTTGAATGTTCTACAAAAGGTGACATTTGCTGAACTGTTTGTGTTTGTTCCCCCATTCTAGTCTTAGTTTCTATTGGTGTCAGTTAATAATTTGGATTTTTTTTGGTAATGTATACAGGTTGTTGAAAATGCAAATCCCATTGAACGAAAGAATTGGTTTTCTGATATTGAGCCATTATTCAAACTACTTGGATATGAAAATGTGCCTCCTTATCTTAAGGTTTGGACCTTGACTATTTCTATCTTTCATCTTTATGATTTTTTTGGGGAACTTTCTGTCCATTTTACCACAGTGCTGCTATTGAGTTAAGCTCCTGATTATCTTCTGTACTTTCTGTTTGACAGGGTGCCTTGCGAAATACAATTGCTAGTTTCATTAACATTTCTCCTGTTATGAAAGATACGATTTGGAGATATTTAGAGCAGTATGATTTACCAGTAGTTGTTGGACATCTTGCTGGGAGTACTGGACAACCAATGGCAACACAGGTTTGTTATTTGGATTTTGGACGGCCTTTATCAAACATAATGTTGTGATTTGTGGAAATAACTGTCATGTTATTTCTACGTTGTTAGTGAAAGGTCTGGAACTTTTATTGATAGTATCATTTGCCTGATTTTCTATGTTGATCTAAATGATGTGAGCATATAGCCATTACCGTGCAATCCAACTATTAGCTTAGGCTTTTAGTTGAGATGGAGCAAATGCTTTAATTTGGTATCAGAGCCAGACCAAAGGTCATGTGTTCGAATCTCAGCGCCACTCATAAGCGACTACGGTTTACCGGTCCACGTGTTGCTTGGAACCCACCGCACACGTGAGGGGGCGTAGCCATTAATGTGCAATCCAACTATTAGCTTAGGCTTTTAGTTGAGATGGAGCACATGCTTTAATTAATGAAATCCTACCTTTTCTTTTGGTAATCTTATGACACTTTTCCCTTTGGGGGGTTGAGATGGGGTTTCTCAAATCACATAAATAATCCGTTGATTTTAAAGAATGTATTTTCTTTTGGTGCTATGATTATGTTGATGACACAATATGTTTAATCTCTCTGAACTTTGCAAATTCTCATCACCTTCCTCCTCCACCCACCCCCACCCCCCCTCTCTTGACCTTTCTTCCACTTTAGATGCTTATGATCCCATTTTATATGTATTGACACAGGTTTATGATATGCGATTTGAGCTGAACGAAATAGAAGCAAGAAGGGAACAATACCCTTCGACTATTTCATTCATTAATTTGTTAAATACTCTCATTGCTGAGGAGAAGGATGTTACTGATAGAGGCCGCAGGTATTGAGTTTTTGGAAATTATGTGTTCTCCGACTTCTCTCTCTCTTTTCCCACTTTTGTTCTTTCTAACATTGGGTTGCATCCTTGCAGATTCATTGGCATTTTTAAATTCATTTATGATCAGGTGTTTGGGCCATTTCCCCAGAGAGCCTATGCAGATCCTTCTGAGAAATGGCAGCTGGTCATTGCTTGCCTCAATCATTTCCGGATGTTAGTCATCTTTCCATAATATCTCTGTTAGACTTGCTTCTATATTTTTGATTTTGACAACAATAATTATATGGGCCTAGTGTAACTTTATTGTAATATCTTCTATGAAGTGCTGAACTCTTGTGTTCAATATTTGGGATTTGCAGGATGCTCAGCATGTATGACATCAGGGATGAAGATATTGACAGTATTGCTGATGATTCTCGTCTTTCTGATGTGGGACAATCCGCTCCCCTTCAAATGCAGCTCCCAGTTATTGAGCTGTTGAAAGTATTTACCTTCTTTCAATTGATTGAAGTTCATTTCAGTAGTAGTAGTATTTGTTCTTGTGCTTCTTATTGTTCTAGTAGCCGTATTGTTTTTGCAGTTGAGTTGTATGTGTTATCGCTCCCCCTCCGCGCCCTGACCCGCGTTCTAATTTTAATTTAGTTATGAACAAATATTTCTTCTTTTGCAGGATTTTATGAGTGGTAAGAGTGTTTTCCGGAATGTTATGAGTATTCTTTCACCAGGAGTTAATTTCCTTATAAATGAAAGAACAAGTCAAAGTCATGGACAACTTCTTGAAAAGGCAGTCCTCCTCTCGCTGGAGATTATAGTTCTCATTTTAGAGAAAGATTTAATTGTTTCTGATTTCTGGCGTCCTGTATACCAGGTATTAAATCAGATATAATTCCTATTTACCTTTTGCCAATGCTTTTCCCCAATATTTAATCTCTTCCTCTTTATGCAATCTAATCATAAACTCAAAACTGGGCTGAGATATTCTTAATTTTAATTTTCAGTTGATAATTGTTTTTTCACATGTTTGGCTTAATGCTAGTTTGTTTCCTGGATGATATTTTAGTGTCTATCTGCTGATTCTTTCTTATCCAGCCCTTGGATGTCATTCTTTCTCAAGACCATAATCAAGTTCTGGCTTTGTTGGAGTATGTCCGATATGATATGCAGCCTCGTATTCAGCTATGCTCTATTAAAATAATGAGTGTCCTAAGGTTTTGGCATCCCTTTTAGTGTGTTTTGTTTCCTTATTGATGCCACCTATTATGCAAAAATATTTCATTTCTAGATGATGATTTTGTATATGAATGGCAGTTCTCGCATGGTTGGGCTTGTTCAGCTACTCTTGAAATCCAATGCTGCAGGGTGCTTGATTGAGGATTATGCTGCTTGCTTAGAGTTACGCTCTGAAGAATGCCAATTTATTGAGGATAGCAGTGAAGATCCCGGTATACTCATACTGCAAGTAAGTCTTTTCTACTATTTCCTTTTCCTCATGGATCTAGTTAGGAATGTCTGGAATTAAGTTTATTTTTCTTATTTACTAATCTCTGTCAATCCATAAAAAGCATTCGTATATGTAAGTATGAACTTTCACCACTATATCAGCCACTGTTCATCTAATTTTATGGCTGTAATACATTGGGTTTCCATTGTGATGGGAACCATCAATCCTTATAATAGAATTATAAAGTTTTCATCTCTGCTATCAATCTTGAATATCATAACTTTACTGGCTACTGAGTAACTGAGGCACATTAAACAGATAATACTATAAGAGAACCAGGTGAAAAGTTGAACGAAATTGAGTTATAGAAAATATTTGGAATTTGGCTACTAGATGAGCATTTGTGTCTTGTAATATTTGGTCAATGTGTACTATGGTTTATAATACTGTTAGTCCAATTCGGTCCAATATTGATGAAATGCACTGATGCATCCAGCGAGTGGCAATGTTTTAAGTCTAGAGTCAAAAGAAGATAGATTTTTACTAAGAGCTTTTAGGTTGGGATTTTAGTGTTCCAATAGCTGTTTTATGACTTAATTTCTTAATGCTTATTCAGGGCACCTTCCATATGTTAGAAGATTGTTTTGGGGAGTTAGGGTTCTATTTTTCTGTTTTTGTGTAAGTTTGTGCTTTTTCCCTTCATGCTCATTGCAATAGTCAGGTTTGCTAGGATTGTTTTGACTACATACTACATAGTTTCAATGTTTTACCTATATGTAGATGCAGTTCATTGCTGGAATTTTATAAAAACTAACGTGAAATGAAACAGTATTACTAGAAATTATGTGGAAATTTGAATGGAAAACTTGTGCCTTCTCTTTTTCCATAATACTTGATCGCATATCAAGTGAAGTTGGTTATGAGTTGCAATAATCTAATTTCAGGAGAAACATGTGTTCTATTATTGTTTTTCTGTTTGCCCTCCCAATTTGAGCTAGTTGACTTTTGGCAAGTTCTTTTCATTATTGATAGTTAAAAGCCCTGAATGATCTAATCCCTCCAATTGCAGCTTCTTATTGATAATATCAGCAGGCCTGTCCCTAATATCACACACTTGTTGCTCAAGTTTGATCTTGATAGCCCTATTGAGAGGACCATGCTTCAGCCAAAATTTCATTACAGGTTCCAATCTTGCCCTCACTCCTATTTCTCATGTATCTTATGCTAAGATAATGAGGTGAGCATTTTATTTGTTCTCTAGTTGCTTGAAGGTCATTCTTGATCAACTGGAAAAGCTTTTCAAGCCAGATGCCAATGCTTTGCTTCACGAATTTGGTTTTCAGGTTAGATATCTTCTGATAATTGATTCAGGTTTTTAATCCAAACTTCTGCAAAGGCTAAGTGCTGAACGACTAAATTAGTCTTGTGTTGCATCCTGGTTGTGGATTGTTATCTATTTCTCTAACTTTGTGAGTACATCAACAATTTCTTTTATGCAGCTTCTCTATGAGTTGTGCATAGATCCGTTAACTTGTGGTCCTATTATGGATTTGTTAAGCACTAAAAGATATCAGTTCTTCATAAAGGTAAATGCTGCATAATTCAATGAATTTTAGTTTAATTTTCTACCGTACTTTTGAATACAAGTCCTACTTAATTGTATTTATTTTAAAAAAGGTCTGATATATTATTGTAACAGCATGTGGATACAATTGGTGTTGCTCCACTTCCAAAAAGAAATAATAGCCAGGCACTTCGCATCAGTTCCCTTCATCAGGTCTGTCTGTGGGCTAAATTCTGCTTTATTCCTAGCTCATTCTACATAAGTGCACTTTATAGTGTTGTGTAATCCTGTAGTCTGACATGTTGAGCGTGTTATATTTTACATGAACTATATCAATTGCACTTCAAGTGATCAACTCTCTTTTTCTTGAAATTTGCTGTTCTTTTCATGAAGATTGCTACTTCAAGATATAATCATTTGGTTCCATCTGTTCTGGTTTATTTGCAATGCCTCCATCTGTTCTGGTTTATTCCTAGCTCATTCTACTTAAGTGCACTTTATAGTGTTGTGTAATCCTGTAGTCTGACATGTTGAGCGTGTTATATTTTACATGAACTATATCAATTGCACATCAAGTGATCAACTCTCTTTTTCTTGAAATTTGATGTTCTTTTCATGAAGATTGCTACTTCAAGATATAATCATTTGGTTCCATCTGTTCTGGTTTATTTGCAATGCGGATGAGCAAGTGTGTTTGTTCATCACCTGCACTGGTTAGGTAGCATGAGTGCATGACTTTAAGTATTCAGTATGATCAATTGGAAGGTTATGAGTGTTCTGTTGCAATTCACTAAAAAAGGATAGACCCCTATGCTATCTTCAGTTTCTTCTTTCAATGCTTTCTAAACTAATGTCTTTGGGGCTCACTTACTTTTACTTGTGCAGAGAGCGTGGCTTTTGAAGCTGTTAGCTGTAGAATTACATGCTGCAGATATGTCTAGTTCTACACATCGAGAAGCTTGTCAAAGTATTATATCTGAACTATTTGGACTGGGCAATTCTGATGATTCCATTGCTCCAGGCAGTCCTAATATTGCTGGAGCAAAAATGATTAGTAAGAACAAGGTAATGGTTGTTACATTGTCTACACACCTCTTTTGGCTAGGGTTAGTAATGGTAATTATAATTCAAAAAGAAGGTAATTCAAGCTCACTAAGTGATGGGTGTATAAGAATCAATCTGCTATAATTTTCTGGGAAGCCTACTTGATGATTACTGGTAACTATTCTTAAAAGGTTTGGTGTACATTAACTACTCTCAAATAATCTTTGTGGTTAAATCTACATGCAGAAACTTCTTCATCTCAATCATCAATTTTATCCATTTTCACTCCTTTCCCTTTTAATTTCTAATAAAGTGCTCACAGAAAATTATCTTATTGTTACTCAGTCATAAATTTAATCCATTTTTTCACTCCTTTCCTTTTTATAATAAAGTGCTCACAGAAAATTATCTTATTGTTAAAAAAAGATTTTGCATTTTTTGTGTTTCTGTGCCCTATGTTACTGCTGCTACTGCTATGCCACTTATCTCATGAATCTGTTTTAGTGCTTATCAATGCATGTGCTATCCTTCCCTATTGAATGGAATAATCTTTTCTTTTGCTATGACATCCTTTCTTGCCAATACATCCTTTTCAGTATACACTTTGTATTGTGGAAAAGCCAGTTGTCATTTCATCTTCCTTTTCTTGGTATTCAAATGCAGGTGCTAGAATTGCTTGATGTTATTCAATTTAAGACTCCCGATACTTCATCAAAGTCTTCCCAGATTGTTTCTAGTGTTAAGTATGGGTTTCTGGTAAGCTACTATCTTTAAAAACTTTATTTTGTAGTTTTTCTTTTGTTGTGTATTTCTAATTTCTTATTTGATGCAATTTGTTTCATAGGCGGAGGATATACTTAGCAACCCTGCTACTACTGAGAAAGGTGGTTTGTATTATTACTCAGAGCGTGGAGACCGTTTGATTGACATGACTGCATTTCGCGACAAACTTTGGCAGGTGCTTTGTCTGCTAATTGCTCTCTGCTTATGATTTTTCCTCCTTAATTTAGCCCATAAACTTTATATTTTAATAGTTGTTTATTCACTGCAAGCTGTATATGTAAGTACACTGTATTGACTAGTTCCCTTTCTAGAAATATAATTTGTATAATCCCCAGCTAAGTTCCTTTGGCACTGATGCTGAACTTAATGAAATTCGAGAAACGGTACAACAATTGTTGAGATGGGGATGGAAATACAACAAAAATCTTGAAGAACAAGCGGCTCAGCTTCATGTGCTAACTGGCTGGTCTCAAGTTGTTGAGGTCTACTTTCTCTTTATCAATTTCCTGATTTTTGTTCATTGCCTAGATCTGTGATTTTTTCTTGTTTCTTCGCCACTACATTCTATGTTTATGGAATATATGTTTGTCTGTAGATTTGTGCATCTAGAAGATTATCCTCTCTTCAAAGTCGAACTGAAATATTGTTTCAGTGAGTTGCATTTTCATCTTCATTTTATTTCTTCCTTTGTTCTTCATAATATCATTTCTAAAATTTGATTTTAATCCCTAGGTTACTAGATGCCTCACTCAATGCTTCTGGTTCTCCCGACTGTTCACTGAAGATGGCACTGATTTTGACCCAGGTTTTATCCTCCTGTTTCTGTTAACTCAATTGCAGTGGTTGCTGCCAAAGAGTAAATTAACTTTGTCTCTGTCAACTTATATGATTTTGAAAATTGATAAGGTTGGTCTAACATGCATGGCGAAGCTTCGTGATGTACGATTTTTATGCCCTGGTGGCTTACAATCTGAGACTGTCACTTACCTTGACATAATAATGACAAAGCAGCTATCTAATGGTGCATGCCACTCTATTTTGTTCAAACTTATAATGGCAATTCTCAGACAAGAATCATCTGAAGCTTTGAGGAGGCGGTACTGATTTTATTATGCTGAAATTGCATTCACTTTTCTATTTTCTTGAAATAATTCCTGATTTTTGTTCCATTTCCCTTATTTCAGTCAATACACATTGCTTCTTAGCTATTTCCAGTACTGTCAGCATATGCTTGATCCTAGTATACCTAACTCAGTGATGCAGTTCTTTCCAATGGATGAGCAGGATAATGAAGATTCCGATCTTGAAAAGGTTATACAAATATTAGTGCAGAAAAGATTCCTATTGCCCTTCATCTGTCTTCTTTTTGAAACGGGCACATAGATGATACTGGAATTTATGTTTTTTATTCCCATAACCAGATTGTCAAAGATCAGGCTGAATTATCACATGCAAACTTTTCTATTTTGAGGAAGGATGCTCAAGCAATTCTTGATTTGGTGGGTATTTTTAATTTTAGTCTCTTGTTTTTTTATGCCATTCATGGTGGTATAGTGAATAATTCTGCCAGTTAAAATTACCGAGGAGCCATATATTTAGCTTGGATGTTTCATAAAGAAGCCATATTTATAAATTGAGTGTTAATTTCATCGTTTGATAGTGTCCCTCCTTGCTATCTCTTTAACATGTTCTCATAAAGTTGACTTTTCTAAAATCAAATTTCAAAAGGGTTGACTGTCCAGATCAACTGTTGTGGAGGGTGCTCAACACTTTGTGGATTTGGAACTAAAGTTGCTTGTTTAAAAAATGTATTTTTATTCCTTCTCTTTAATTTTGTCTGTATGAGATTCCCAAAATTTTAAAATGGTATAATTGTAGTTGGTTGTGACTTTTCACATTTCCATCTTGAATATTATCACTAGGAAAATGCAGAACTTACAAAATGTGCTCACTGAACTGTTTTTTTACACATTAAAGTACTACTTTCTTCATAGTTCATAGTTTGTACTTTTTAAGGATTTTTTTTTTTTAATTCAAAACACAGGTCATAAAAGATGCAACTCATGGAAGTGAATCTGGAAAAACAGTCTCTCTTTATGTTTTGGATGCACTTATTTCTATTGATCACGAGAAGTTTTTCTTGAACCAACTTCAAAGCCGAGGCTTCCTCAGGTCTTGCCTTATAAGCATCACTAACTTTTCATATCAGGTATGACTCCTTTCAGTATCTGAGTGTTAGTGTTATTAAAGCTTTTACCAGTAACTTTTTGTCTCAAGTATCTAGATTTTCCCATTTGTAATTAAAGCATTTTTCATATTATCAACTATAGGAGTTGGAAACTGAATTGGGGAATTGTGGTAGGGGGTTAGAGGGTGGTAGAGAGGTATGGAATATATTGAGTTTTGACTTTTGAGTTTTGAAATCTAAGTGAAATGGTAAATGAAACCAAGTTATGTTGTGGTTTAACAAGTAGCATCTTCTATTTTTAAATGTTTAAGTAAGCTTTTATCTTGCCTTTCGGAACCTGGGAACTGAAAGACATCTAAAATTTATATAAAAATTTTCTCTTTATTGGCGGAAGGTTATTGAACACATGCATATATTGAGTATCAATATCTAAGTGAACTGGTAGACAAAACCAATGAATGCTGTGTTTTAACAAATAGCATTATGTCTTTCGCTTTTGAATTTTTATTTTGCTCTACTATCCTCTCTATCATAACCTTGAGAATTTCCATCATCCCTTTTCTGCTTCAGTTGTATTTGTGTGCTACATTCAATTCAATTTGAAGACCTGATACGAATTTGCTTATGAAAACCTGATATACTAAGTTCTGTTTCCTCTTACAGGATGGATTTGCTTTGGAGTCAATGCAGCGTGTCTGCACTCTTGAAGCAGAACTTGCTCTGTTGTTGAGAATAAGCTATAAATACAGGAAATCGGGGGCACAGGTTCTATTTTCAATGGATGCATTGGAGCATATTTCTTCATGCAAAGCGCTAAAAATGCAAATTAAGGTCATTCAGAAATTCTCCATATGTGGATATGGTAACTTTTTCCTTTATCAATTGAAGTTAACATACAGAATACAACTTTTTATCAGGGAAGCCACCACCGCTTTGAGACTAAATTTGGAAGAGAATTGTCAGTTGATGTTGACAAACAACGCATGGTTATTGCTCCAATACTTAGATTGGTGTTCTCTTTGACTTCATTAGTTGACACATCTGAATTCTTTGAGGTCAGCATCTTTCTTGACTGAATTGTATCTTTGCTTTCTAAAGGTTATTTTGACCATTGCATGCTATAGTTTTAGATGATAGATTTGAAAATTTTTGTAATTGCTCTTTCCTTTTGCTCTAATTGAAAACTTCTCTGTTGTCCTCAGAGTAGTGTATTATTTTGTGTACTTTTTGGTGGCGACAACAGCTCTTTACTGCTGTTTCCTTTTTACTTTTTTTTTTTTTTTTCCTTGAGCTATCAATTCTTCTAGTAATTCCTTTGTTATATCTGTATTTTGTTCATGGTGCTAATTCTTAATTCTGAATTACATGATGGGCATGTAACAGGTTTCAAATAAAGTTGTCCGAGGAGTTCTAGAATTTATTAGAGGGCATGCATTACTCTTTGATCAGATTCTTCGTGAGGATCTTTCTGGTGCTGATGAGTTGACAATGGAACAAGTAAATTTAGTGGTCAGCATACTTACAAAGGTTAGTGTCAAGTTGAGAGCTAATATGGATTTCAAAGGGTCTTGCTTGGCAAGTACTTTATTTAGGAACTAGGGTATACTTGCATATCCTTGTAATCCCTTGTATAGATGTTCTAATATTGCCATTGACGGTTTTGTCTCTGTTCCTTTCTTTTTCTTTTCTATCTATGTGATGGTGATGTTGTATGATACATACATTTTTCTCTGCAGATATGGCCATATGAAGCAAGTGATGATTATGGCTTTGTCCAAGGGCTGTTCACGATGATGCGTGTTATTTTCTCACTTGATCTAGATTCTTTTATTTCGAACAAATCAATGTGCTATATAGAGGTAATTGTACTTTTCATCAGGTCATTGTTTCTTGGCTAGAGGCAATGGGTTCATATCTGAGTAAAAACATGTGAGATGTAACTGTCAACTGTAGGGGAATTAACCATTTTGTTTTCTGTTCCCTCTGTGAATTGTTCAGAATCGTAGGAAGGCTGAAGTGAACACATCATGTCTCTGCTTTAGTCTGAGCTCTTATCTATATTTTCTGGTCACAAAGAAGTCTCTACGGCTCCAGGTATGTTTAGAATGGTTTTGCTCTAGCTTCTTTTATTTATTTATTTTTTTTTTAAATTTTTTTTTGGTTTTTTTTTTTTTTTTGATATTCAATAATCTAGATTATTTTGGATTTGTCTTGTAATTATTTCTGATTAATGAAGGTCAAACAAAATTTTGTATCCGTATCCTTTGAATTTGCATCAGGTCTCTGATGGTCCAATGGACTATCGTGCTTCTGCTGGACAACAACAGCCAACTTTGTCTTTGCTTGGATTTCTTCTGAACTCTCTTACTACTGCTCTAGAAAAGGCTGCTGAGGAGAGATATCTTCTGTTTAACAAGGTTGCGCATTCAATCATGGCATAATCAAAAGACTATTATATTCAATTTGCATTTAGGTGTTAAATGTTCTATTATTCTGCAGATTCAAGATATCAATGAATTATCAAGACAAGAAGTTGACGAAATTATCAATATGTGCGCTCGCCAAGGTTCTGTTTCGTCATCAGAAAATATGCAAAAAAGGTTTGTGGTTTCCTTTGCATTATTTTTTCAAAGACTCAGGGATAGTGATGGATCTTATCATCTCGCATTTACCACTAAATTCTGTTCAGCTATTCACTAATTAGACTAGAATCACAAACAGATTTGTTCTGATTTATTTTCGAACGTATCTAGTATATACCCCCACAGAAGAGCTACTACTGCCATCATCAACCATTAAAAGAGTTTGTAATTGCAGGAGATATATTGCAATGATGGAGATGTGTCGAATTGTTGGAGACAGAAATAAGCTTATTACCATATTGCTTCTGGTTTCTGAAAATGTCATGAACATTATCCTGTTCCATTTTCAAGACAGGTATGATTTTGTAATCCAATTTTGTTTTTTAAATCTAATATTCATTTAATTTTATTACTGACTTATGCCATTATTTATTGTGTATTTCAGTTCTTATGAATGTAATTCTAGTCAGTCTGTAAAAAGGCTCACATATGGTTCGAAGCCTGATACTAACGAGGGGTTGAGCTTGTTTTGTGGGAAATTAATTTCCACCCTTGAAAGGCTTGGATTGCTAAGCGAGGTATGTCTGCTTGCTAAAAACAAAACCCACCCATAAGACTGTTTTCTTTTTTGTTAAATTTTACAACATCGATGCCATGTTCCCTGAAAACCCTATTATTACACAATCTCTTCTCATGCCAGGCTCACTCAAACTTGTTTTTGTTTCATTTAGTAAATCTATGTAAAGCTAACATGGTATTTTCCGGTTCTTGTTTCATCACAGGACAAAATCGGACACGACCTAAAAGTGTTCCAAAGACTGGCAAGTTCTCTCAAGGAAACGGCGATTCAGAAGTTAGCGTTGTGATTTGAAAGTCCAGACAACTCACAACCCACAAGTCTGTTTTTCTCCCTTTTTTGTTTTGTAATCGCTTACCATCCTTAAACTAGGCCAATTTCTTTCTTCCGTCAATCGTCTTAGGTAAATATTTCATGTGTATTATGCATCTACTGCAATCAAATCAGGTACTATGTAAAAACAAAAGGGGCAAATTCAAATTCAGTGTAGGTTTTCCAAATTGTATTTTATAAGAATCACAACATGATGACATAGCTTTCCAGCAATCAAGATTTATACCAATACATCTTGCCTTGTAATTGTAATCATTGATTGATTGTTCATAACATAATAGATATGAAGCTCAAGATTAGATCAAGCAAGGACCAGGTACAACTATAAATTCCTGCCCATAAGCATTGTTACAGCTAGCAGTAGCAAGATTCCCAGGTTGTGCTGCCGCTAATTGAACAAACTGCAGGTGTATGTCTTTGCAGGGTACGACTTTGCTGCAATTCAGGTTTACCGTCACATCTGTGCCTGATGTTCCATATATGTTCCGAAACGTAACATCACTGATTTGGACTCCACTTCCCTATGATCAAAGGTTATGTTCAAAATAAGAAAATTATCTTTATAATGTCGTGTTGTCTTGACTGGTGTTGTAGAATTTTATCGAGAAAATGAGGGTTATGTTACCGTTTCCTGGCAGGCGCCTGGGTCGTCACAGTAGTGTTGATCAATGATTATGGGGTTGTTGACTGTGTGAAGTATAAGATTCTCAAATATGACATTTCTGACATACCCTTTCCCAGCCTATGACATTTTAGAAGAAAAGATTTGGTCAGACTAACCTTTGTTTGAATGAAAAACATTAGGGAAAAAAACCTGCATTTTTTAGTGTTTTAATTATGGAGTTCTAGTCATTTTAGCTCGTCGCAGAAAGCACTCTTAACTTCACAAAAATATTACTATTTTCACCTCGAGTAACGAGAATTGTGAGCCTTCATTGTAATTTGACCCACATTTCATGTTTGATTAGCAAGTATTTTTGCTGAAAATTACATATACATGTATAATTTTTGTAAAATTAGGGGTGTATTGTCCAATAGTTGAAAGAGTTGAGCTAAAACAACTGAGTGTTTGGAAATTAGGAAAATAACATCTGAAAAATGATTTTTGGAAAATCAGTAGAATTGTATAATAAAATTTTAATTGTTTTATTTAGAATGTAAAATAAAATTATTTATAATTATTTATAATAATGTTAAAAATAATGTTATTTATTAAAAAAAAAACGTTGGTTTTCGGTGGAAACTAACCTATGATTTCCGTTGGAAACCAAGGTTGTGATTGTTATCGGAAATCATTTTTTGGTTTGTGAAAAATGATTTTCGCTAAATTTTGATTGACTTGATTTTTCAGCCACATTTAAATATTAGAAATTCAAAAAATGATTTTCAAAAATTATTTTTTAAATTTTCAAACACACCCAAAATCTCTGTAAAATTGAGAAAATAAAAAAACATTTTTGGAAACATAAAAGAAATGGTAATATTTAGTACCTGCCATGTCTTGATCCGAGCTCCATTGGTTGTCCCATATAAGAAAGCATTGCTGACATGAATGTTCTCCACTTGTACCTCATTACCAGATTTCCCCAAGCTTCCAATACTAGTATCAACAATGTCAACAAATCTTTCATTAATACCCACTTTAAGTTAATTTATAAAAAATTTACTTTCAAATAAACATCAATGACAAAAATTGAGAATTAACCTAATGCCATGGCCAGGACCACAAGAAAGAAAGTTAATCTCAACGTTTGACGTGTAGTCTCCAATAGAAACACAATCGTCCCCTATTCATCATGAATATAATGTGCAATCTCGTTATTAATTTACATAACACATTGTTTAATTTGATATATTAGAATAGAGACAACTAAGATAGTACCTGTACTTATTTTGGAATTGGTGATGGATAATTGGTGGGAAGACTGAATATGAATGCCATCGGTGTTAGGACTGTCTTCGGGAGATTGTATGGCTACACTGTCAACCCTAAAATCATTGCAGCCATAGATGAGTACATGAGATTGAGGACTGTTGCTGAACATAATGTTGCTGAGAGACCCTTCATTGCAAGAAATCAGCTTTAATGCCTGTTAAAAAAAAAAAACAAAAAAAAAAAATTCAAATTAATTATCACATTTTCAAGATTATTTCAAATAAATTATTAATTTTTCAGGCATTAATTTGTGTGGGATCAAGAAGTACTTACAGTTGGGGCCAAGCCTTTGCACCCTTCCTGAAAATATTAGTATTAGTATTAAATTCCAAATTTTGATATAATCATCATAATCTTGACCTACTGTTATTACATGTTGAACAATA
Organism: Ipomoea nil; assembly: GCF_001879475.1. NCBI lineage: Eukaryota > Viridiplantae > Streptophyta > Magnoliopsida > Solanales > Convolvulaceae > Ipomoea > Ipomoea nil. The sequence continues at coordinate 1,090,639 of NW_017617665.1, forward strand.
ATTTAGTCAAATTAATCCACAATAAAATTGCATATTTAATGAATTGAGAGATGGAGAATTAAAGTAACTTAAAATATAACTAGGCAAAATGGTCACCATTTAGTTTTATTGCAAATAATAATTCATACCAAACCCGGATGATCTCGACAAGATTGATCCCACCAGACTTTTCCTTGTCCATCAATTGTTCCCGAGCCATAGATGTTGAGCCCGGTAACGTCTTGGAATGCGAGCCACTGGCTTGGATCCCCATCTCCCCATATGCTTGGTGAGGCGGGAGCCAAAATTGTTCCCATTATCTATATATGAGAAATTAAGAATTTTTTTACGGTGTTTCACTGTAATTGTACTTTATATCGTATAAATTGTCACATAAATTATTTCTTGTATTGTACTTTATATCGTATAAATTGTCACATAAATTTTTTCTCGTACCGCAAAATTAATTTTCTCAGAATTGCAAGGGCCACTAAAAGTGATTGGATGAACCAAGAACTTGAGGTTTTGAGGGATGATGAGTAGGGGAGATCCTGCAGCTGAAGAGCATGCATCTTTCCATGCATTCAAAAATGCCTGTCAAGAATCAAAATGTAATAATAATTATTATTATTATTATTATTATTTTTCAATAATATTAGGGTTCAAAAATGAAGAAAAAAGTAATTAAATTTTAATCCCAAAAATTACAGAAAAAAAAACCTGTGAATCATCTGTACTGCCATCCCCAGTAGCTCCATAATCCAGGACATTGAAACTGCTCCCAACAACCTGGGAAGCAATTCTTGAAGAAACTAAGCCAATAATCAATATTACAGCAAAAGAATTCTGGGAAAACATAAAAGAATAATTAATGATCATGTTAGCAAAAAAAAAAAAAAAAAAAAAAAAGAAGAAGAAGAAGTAAGTTTAGATGATCTTACCATGGTACATGAAGAGCTAAAGAAATACATAATAAGAAATGGCAGAGATTATCTCTGCATAAATACATGGAGAAACCATTAATGTCAGATTAGGGTTCTATAACATATTGTCATAATATTTACCAAAATCTGCATAATAATGAAATGAGTTGACTATTATAATATAACTATGGTGCATTGATTGGACTGTCAGCTTTAATATAAAACAGGTTTATATCTTAAATGTTTTGTCCGTCATTTGCTTTATTGGAAATATATACTAACCAGATATATAATAAGCTATCTGCGTCGCCTTCTTCAGTGAGAAGGCAGCACAGTTACAAAATAAAAAAAAATTCACGTCACCTTCTCCGATGAGAAAGCGAGGGGCTGCCTTCTTCTCCGGTGAGAAGGCAGCCCCTTGCCTTCTCAACGGAGAAGGTGACGGGTTCTTCTTCTTCTTCTCTTTTTTTTTTTTTTTTTTTTTTTTTTTTTTTTTTTTTTAATTAATTAAATTTTGAATTAAAAAATTATTAATTACACCTCATAAATAAGGTTTGACTAAGGTGGTGCAAATAGCAAAATGAACTCCCATTTGGCTATTTACACCACCTATGTAATTATTAAAAGTTTTCATTTTTTTACAATTTCAAGATACTTTATACCTACTTTTGATCAAAGGGTGATGCAAATAGCAACACCCGATATTATGCATTACGCGATGAAATAAATTTTAACTGAGAAAAAATAGTAAATTTATAAATAAAGAAGAAAGATAATAAAAATTAAAAATAACCAATGAAAAAAATTATAATGTAGAAGAGTTTGTAAAAATATAAGAAATAATCACTATTAGTTTACTATATGAAATTGAAGATGGACAGTTTAGATTAGCTCACACTTCTCGCGAGAAGCTTTATTCTTATCTGATCTTGATTCTATATACTTAGTTGCAAGATTTATGATTTGAAAGGTGGATTAAGCCACTTACCTATTTCTTGAGGAAGAAGAACTTTTGCAGAAGCTTCATTGCAAGTTCAACCAGTAGAGATGCAAACTGCATATATACATAGAAGAAGATAAATTTATGAGATCGAGATCAAGATTCCACTGTAATCTACTACCAGAAAAGTTGCAAAATTAATTGTTACCCCATCCATAATCTACTACCAAATTAAGGTATTTATTAGCCGATTGATTGCAACAATTGTAAAAGTGTTGAACATATATGGGGTGTATGTTTGGTAAATAACTGTTAGCTGATTGAATTAGTGGGTTTGACTAATTGATAACATTAGTTAATTGTATAAAGATGTTTGGTAAATTAGCTGTTAGTTGATAGCTGATTATTATATGCAAAATGACTTTCTCATTGAAAAACCTGCTTTGAGCAAATTTTTAAATTTTAGCATTTTGGAACAATAAGCTGTTACAAAAAGCTAATTAATCAAACATTTATATTGAATGTTTAACCAAAGCAAACAGCTAATAGTCGTCAAATAAGTCAAAATTGGTTGATATAAACTAATTTAATATCGAAAAGGAAAAATGTTGGTCCCAAAGCAAAGAAAAAGTTTAGAATGAGGTTAATAGATTTTCTAACGATTTTGAAAATTTTTTTTATTAGTTTCTATTTTTTTAAGGGGTTGACAAGTAAACTTTTACAGTAATACTTTGAACCATTTAATGTAAAAGTTAATTTAATATTTATTTTCTTTAGTCAAAAGTCAAAAACCATCGAAAGTCACAAAGAAAAAGGTAATGATGGTAAGTTGTTGGCAGATGGAAGATTAACGTACGTTATCTGTTGACCGTTAATGCTTTAATTAATATAATAATATTACATTTTCAAATTAAATATGTTAAATACTTGTAAATATTAACGTTTTGGTCTTTTGTTTAAGGTTTCTATATATATAGGCTAGATATTTTTTGTTTGTTTGTTTGTTTTTTTTTATTTTTTAATTTTTTTTTAATTTTTTTTTTGTTTGTTTGTTTTGAGAGAGTATAATAAATGGTTAATAGAGAATAAAACTCTGATTTATGTCATGATTTTATTGGAGAAAAAATGAAACAAATAAAATCGTAAACTTTTTCTATATCAATTAGAATACGCAAATAATGCGGGCTTACATTTATACGTGTAATATTATTCCTTTTATGAATATGGTAAATATGAAGGTTGAAAAGAAAGGTAATATAGGAACATAGAATTACATGCATGTGACATTAATTAATTGTAATAAAGTTGATAATATTCTCAAGAGCATTAAAATGAAGATTTAACTTTTTGTAACGAATGATGGGTAAACTTTATGAGAGTTTTTATTGTATCATGTATTCATATTACATTGTATAGTACTTTTAATCTAAATCTAATCTAATCTAATCTAAAAATATAATAAGTCTCAATCAAAGTTATATCCCTCATTTATGTCTATGTTTTTAATGTTAATCATTTTGTACATTGTGCTTTTAGAATTGTACTATATAATTTTTTGGACAAAAATATCCCTACCGTTATAACTTCCGTTATCTTTTCCATTATTGTTACCATGCATGCACATGCATCCACTATATATTTTCTTATATTCTTTAATGATAATAATATTTGTAGACATTATAATTGGATTATTATAATACATAAATTTGATTTCATATAGATTTTAATTAGTAGGAATTTTTTGATTATTTTAAAAAATATAAATATTAGGCATATGTTTTTGCACATCGCGCATAGAAAAAACTAGTAATTATATATAGTTAAATGTATGCCAAAACTAGTTGTTGTAAAACTAGGTGGAGAAACAAAAGAAAAAGAAAGAAGGCACGCACTTTCATATTTTTCTCACAAAGCGAAATTCTCTCGTCCTTAGGGCTCCACATTCACCCGATAGGATAGTGGAATAGTAAATTGTGGTAACTCAACGACAAATTAAGTGAAAAGACCAGTGCCTAGTGCTTATAATTAATTAAGGAGCCCACCATAATGAGTGTAACACCCTCTTTCCTATTTTGAACTATGCCACCAATGGGCAATCTTTATATTGTGGATCATGATTCACATTGTAAGATGAATCACTAACATACAAAATCATTATTTTTGTATAATGAATGTTCATTTATAATATTCTACATATTCATTTTTTGAAAGTTCATTTTTAATGTATTGCTAGTTAGAGTAATAAGGTTTAAAGGGTTGGATTTTGATATATTGGCAAATTATACCATGGATTAGCTAGGTTCCATATTGCATTATGGACCTGGACCCACGTCTAAAACAACATTCATATTATATATTTGCAATTAACATATTATGTACTTTCAGTTAACAGATTATGTATCTGTAAATAAATTGTAATATGTACATAATTTATCAACAAAAGGTACATAATACGTTAATTGTAATATGTACATAATTTATTAACTGTATGTACATAATATGTTAATTGTAATAGGTACATAATTTATTAACTGCGGGTACATAATTTGAAAGTCGTTTTGGACCAAGGTCCACAATGTAAGGTGACCCTAATCCATGGTAACCAATCATTATTGTGTGGACCATGGTCCATACAAGTTGTGGACCATATTTTGTCTACTGTAAAATAATGTACATTCAGTACAAAAATAATGTATATTCAGTACAAAAATAATGTATATTCAATACAAAAATAATGTACATTATTTTTGTTTTAAGTGTACATTATATTATATAATGTACATTCAATACAAAAATAATGTACATTTAGTATATTAAAAATGTAATTTTTGTTATGGTCCACATAACATTGTGTGGACCATTAATAATTTTGCCATGGTAACAATATCCTAATAATTGAAGAGTGAAAGTGAAATTTGATCTTTATTTTCTGATTACATTCATTGAATCTCATTACACCTAAAGTCTTAATGTATTAGCCTATTAAGTAATGTGAAATTAATTTGGAAATTTCATACACTGAACCAATTCAATTGTTCAAATGTATTGTATTTACACTGTACTCCGCGGTAAGTGCAAACTATTGTGTTTTTTTTTATCCCTAACTTTCTCTCTAGATTCTCTCTAGGGTTTTTGCATACCTACTAGGGTTTTCCTAGGTTTTCAGACAATTCTATTCGTATCCTTCCTGAAAGATGGCCGATGATATTGTAATGGATGGTGTGGACAACCGGCGTGATGTGGGGCAATCCGAGATGGAAGAAACGCGTGGAAAACGAGTGTCGGAGGAGGTTCGTAAGCAACGGATGATGGATGGCCGACAAGAAATTCGGCAAGCAATTAATTGGGGGCAAGTGGGGAAGGAATTCAATTTGGAGGGAGGGATGCTACGGGAAAGTGGGGGAAGGGGGGAACAAGGCAGTGGATTAGGGAATGGGGGTGTTGCGTTGGCAGGGGATCATGGCAGTAGTGTTGGAGAGGAAGTGGGCGGTTTGAATGGGGATGTTGTGGGAGATAGGGGAGACGTGGGTAGTAAGGGTAGAGGGGGGAATGGTGGCAGTACGGATCAGTGTAGGAGGAGGGTTGGGAGGACTACACGGCAGCAAGGGGTAGAGGGGGGTGTGGCGGAGTTGACGGATAGATGGGCGGAGATGGCTTTGATGGAGGAGGAAGGGGCGGTGTTTATGCCGGAAGGTGGGGATGGGGTAGTAGAGGGTGATGGGGAGGAGGATGAAGAGACTTGGAGGATTGTTGGGCGGTTTTTGACACAAAAAATGGTAAAATTGGATTTTATGAGACAGGTTCTGGCATCTGTGTGGCAGCCGGTACGTGGAGTACAGGTAACGGAGATTCAGAGGGGTTTGTTCTTGTTTGTGTTTTTCCATAAGACAGATATGGAATACGTGCTGAATGGAGGACCCTGGGCCTTTGAGAATAATGCTCTCGTGTGTCGGGAGTTATTAGACGGGGTGAATCCTGTGGATGTGGAGCTGGATATGATTGATATGTGGGTACAGTTGCATGACATGCCTAAGGGATACACGTCGCATGCAATTCTGGAGCAGGCAGGAAATTTTTTGGGTTCTTTTGTTAAACATGATGACCGGTTTGAGGGGGCGCCATGGCTAACGTTTCATCGTATTCGGGTGTCAATTTCGGTTGATAGGCCACTTAGAAGGAGGATGAGGTTGATGAAGAGGGATGGGACAACGGCATGGGTAAATTTCAGATATGAACGGCTGCACAAGTTTTGCTACTTTTGTGGCTGTATGGGTCACTTGCATACTTTCTGTATACACGCTAGGGAGGCTGGAATTCCGGTTGAGAGGTACCTGTACGGTCCGGATTTGCGAGCTGGTGGATCCCGGAGCGCTCCTAGAGCGGTTGGGGATAGCTGGCTTGTTCCGGTAGGCGGGAAACCACGACCACTGGGAGTCAAGCTACGTGCAGTGGATGGGAGACAGGGAAGTGGGGCTGTCACACCCACGAGTATGTCTGAGGATGAGGTGGTGGTGGCTACGGCAAAGCGTCGTAGACATGGAACGGAGGGGGGAGAGGGAAGTGGAAACGATGAGGTAACAGTTGCAGCTGTTTCAAAAAACTTGTCCATGGCGGGAGCTGGTGTCCAGCCCCGCCCATCATCATGAGTACTCTGAGCTAGAACTGTCGTGGCTTGGGCAATCCACGCACAGTTCGACAGATTGTGGGCCTTGCGTCCAGTAAGAAGCCTGATTTTGTGTTTTTGATGGAGACCAAGGTACCACGGATACATGCAGAACGGATCCGGGTTACGCTTGGTTATGAAGGTTTGTTTTATGTTGATAACGATGGTTTGAGTGGAGGAATGACGCTTTTGTGGAAGAAGAATAATACGGTGAGATTTTTAAGTTATTCGCAGAGTCATATTGATGTGGAGGTAAGCTTGTTTAATAAGTTATGGCGCATGACATGCATGTATGGTATCCCCGAGCGTGGTAGGCGGGAGGAGACATGGGATTTACTTGGTACTCTCAAGACTAGATCCTTATTGCCCTGGGTGGTGATAGGGGACTTTAATAATCTACTGTATCAGCATGAGAAGAAGGGGGGAAATTCGTATCCTAATAGTCTGTTACGGGGTTTCGGAGATGCTGTGGATGACTGTGGTTTGATGCAAATGCCAATGAGGGGCCATCAGTATACGTGGCAGAAGGGGAAGGGGACGCCGAATTGGATAGAGGAAAGATTGGATAAGGCTTTAATAACGAGTGATTGGGGTCTGCTCAATGAGAATGCAATGCTGGAAAATATTCGAACTCGGGCATCGGATCACTCGATCTTATTCCTCAGTATTAATGCGATTTGCATGCCTAGGACAAGGGGACCGCGGAAGTTCAGATTTGAAATGGCATGGCTATTAGATGAGGGGTGCAAAGGAGTAGTGGAAACGGCCTGGCAAGAGGGGAGAACGGAGGGATTGCTGCACTGCCAGCAGTTGTGTGGAGAAAAGTTGATGCGGTGGGGTGGAGATCAATTTCATAAATTTGGAAAGCGAATTAACCACCTGCAGCGGAGGCAAGATGCCATACGGAATAGACGAGATTTGGTAGCTCTCGCTGAGTACCAACAGATTGAGAATGCCATGAAACGAGTAGAGGCCCAGGAGGATGTGTTTTGGAGGCAGCGGGCTAAGCAACACTGGCTACGCGGGGCTGATGCGAATACAAAATTTTATCACAGGTATGCTTCTGCACGCCGGAAAAAGAATTTTATTTCTACTATTAAATGTGATGCTGGTAACTGGGTGGAGGGGGATGATATGCATGCTGTTATACAGAATTACTTTGAAAATATTTTTGCCTCAAATGGGCTGAGTTGTAATGATCCACTTTTTGGAGTCCTAACCCCACGAGTAACGCTAGAGCAGAATATGATGCTAGACCGCCCTTTTGAAACTAATGAGGTTAAAGAGGCTCTTTTTTCAATGTATCCGGATAAGGCACCGGGCCCGGATGGGTTGAACCCGGGTTTCTACCAGCAGTTTTGGGGGATAGTGGGAGGAGATGTATCTGGTTTTATAATTAATGCTTTGAATTCCGGTGTATTCCCTGAAGGGTTGAATGATACTAACATTGTCTTGATACCGAAGAAGGAGATGCCTGAGACAGTAGCAGATTTAAGGCCGATCGCATTGAGTAATGTCATTTACAGAATTATGGCCAAAATGATAGCAAATAGGATGAAAACATTAATGGGAGGATTGATCTCAGAATCCCAGAGTGCTTTTATCCCGGGAAGGCTAATCACGGACAACATCCTGGTGGCGGCGGAGGTGGGGCATTATCTGAATAGAAAGCAATGTGGTATAGTGGGATGGAGTGCATTAAAGCTAGATATGTCAAAGGCCTATGATAGAATGGAGTGGAACTTTCTGGAAAGGATGCTGACTGTTATGGGTTTTAGTGAGAAGTGGGTAAAGCTTATTATGGTGTGTGTAACGACTGTTAATTATACTGTAATGGTTAATGGTATAGAAGGGGGGCAAGTAAAACCAACCAGGGGACTCAGGCAGGGAGACCCGCTCTCTCCGTATTTGTTTATTATTTGTGCAGAGGCTCTCTCGATGATATTACAGTATGAACAGTTGGCAGGTTCAATACATGGGTGCAGAGTAGCAAGGGGGGCACCGCCTGTATCACACCTATTTTTTGCGGATGATAGTCTCCTATTTTTTAAAGCAAATATCCAGGAGGCAGGAGTTATAAGGCAGTGCCTTGCAAGGTATGAGAAATTGTCAGGCCAGGTAGTTAATTATAATAAATTCAAATATATGTTTTAGCAGAAATACCCAGGAGGCTGACAGGGCACAGGTGGCGAATTGTCTGGGGGTGGTGCAAGCACCCAATTTTGGGAAATATCTGGGCCTACCATCTTTTGTAGGGAGAAACAAGAGAGCTGTTTTTTCGTATGTGGAGGAAAAAATCAGGCAAAGAATTGGTTCGTGGAGTAAAAAGCTACTCTCTCAGGCTGGTAAGGAAGTATTATTGAAAAGTGTAGCACAATCTATGCCTACCTTTTCGATGAGTGTTTTTTTGTTACCTGAGACAGTTTGTCAGTCCATTGAGCGAACTATGAATAAATATTGGTGGGGCAGTGGAAGAGAAAGGGGAATACATTGGAAGGCATGGGACAGGTTGTGCATACCAAAAAAGTATGGTGGTATGGGTTTTAAAGAGCTAAGGGCTTTTAATATAGCAATGCTAGGTAAACAGGCATGGCGATTTTTAATACACCCAGAAACACTCGTAGCCAAAATCTATAAGGCAAGGTATTATCCCACAACTAGTTTTACAGATGCAACTATTGGTAATTGCCCGAGTTATTGTTGGAGAAGTATAATGGCGGCCCATGCAATGGTAGTCTCAGGGGTGCGAAGGAGGATTGGGAATGGACAGACAACTCTAATATGGGGACACCCGTGGTTACGAGATAATCCTAGCCCATTGATTCAAATAGAAATGCCACAACAATTGAGAGAGGCACGAGTTGCAGGACTAATTGATTTACAGACTCATACCTGGGATCCGCATATTTTGTCTGATTTATTTATTCCTGAAGATGTGGAGCGAATAAATATGATCCCTGTTAGTCTTGAGTATGAGGACTCATGGTACTGGATGGGTGACCCAAATGGGACATATACAGTAAAAAATGCCTATAGGCATATTGTGGGAGATTATGAGAATAATCCAGCGAATTTTGATAAGTGGATCGCAATGTGGAAAATAAAAGCCCCCCCGAAATGGAAAACTTTTTTGTGGAGAGCCATATGTGATATTTTGCCAACAACCCTAAACTTGATATTTAAAAGGGTGGAGGTGGACCCAACTTGCTCTATGTGTGGTTTAGATCATGAGGATGTGTTGCATGCTTTAGTGCTCTGTGAATATTCTAGACTTGTTTGGAATATAACACAATTGCCTATTATTAATATTGTTGCAGACTCGTTTACAACATGGCTAAAAGGGGTTATGGCAGTCCTGACGGAGGAGCAGACCCGGTTAATGGTAGCAATATTATATTATATTTGGAGAACCCGAAATTCAGCTGTCTGGAAGGGATCAATGATGCGGCCTACCCAGTTGGTCAGAGCAGCCACCGTAGCACTGCAGGCGTACGACACTGCTCATGTTGGCCGAACCAACCCGGCACCGGTGGCGGACCATGTGAATGGCCTAGGAGGGGGTGGTCTACGATGTTATGTGGACGCGGGTTTCCGGCACAACACGGGCGAGGCTACTTACGGCATGGTAATTATAGCTCCAGATGGCTCGTTTGTGGCAGCAAGGAATGGCAAGTTACCAATTTGTTTTTCACCACTTATGGCGGAGGCTCAGGCATACAAGGAGGCTTTGTCCTGGCTACTTGAACGGGACACCACATCAGTAAGTTTACTCACGGATTGCATGGAATTGGCAGCGATGCTCAGGCACCATCATACGCCGACCCATTCGTACGTTGGGGTCACAGTTGACCAGTGCAGGACAATTATGTCGTTGTTTAATCGTATTACTTTGGATTATATTTCTAGGCAGGTTAATTTACATGCGCATACTTTAGCTACGTTAGCATTTACTCAGGATCAAGCTATGTACTGGGATGCTATCCCACCTGACGCTATTTCGGCTTTGATTCATTAATACAATCGCAAGATTGACCTTCAAAAAAAAACACTGTACTCCGCGGCAATTTATATCGTGCACCACGTCGCACATAGTAATGTGCGCCCAGACACAAAACACGCGCGTTTCATGCTGACCTCACTCTGTTATCTGAACATATCAAATCTCATTATGTGTATTCAGTTAAAATTTTATCATTTTATGTGTATTGTGTTATGAGTTTATGTGTATTCAGTTAAGAGTTTATGTGTATTGTGTTAACCAAATTCCATTATGTGTATTCAGTTAAAAGTTTATGTGTATTGTGTTATGAATTTATGTGAATTCAGTTAAGAGTTTATGTGTATTCAGTTAAGAGTTTATGTGTATTATATATGTTATGAGTTTATGTGTATTATGTTATAGTTTATGTGTATTATGGTTAAGAGTTTATGTGTATTATATATTATGTATTATGTTAGATTATGTGTATTCTGTTATGAGTTTATGTGTATTCTGTTATTAGTTTATGTGCATTTGAAACATGAATTTTTTTTTTAACAAATTAACAAAACGACGTCGTTTTGGGAGGCGCGGAGCTCACATTGCTGTGCGCGCCCTAGTAACGATTGGTATAACGATTGGTACTCCGCTCAATGCAAGGTCCTAGAATAAGAGTATTGAATGAGAGATTATATTGTGACTTGATGACAAAAGTTGTAATTGAAGTAAATAGATTGTTCAATTCTTGATGCTCAGTAAAATGTTAGGTTAGTGACGTTTTGAAAAATATAATCCAAGACAGTTTTAAAAAGTTTGTAATATTTATGAAATTAATCTCGTATTTTTTTCTTTAATTCTCAATCATTAATCAACTCACAGATGAATGGATATGACTATTTTACATTGTTTACATGAAAGCATTGTTTTCATTTGAATTGAACTTGTTCATATATACAGACATGACACACCACATAAAAATATTCATAAAATATAAATACAAATTAAAATCTGAATATAAACATTATATGTGTCAATTTAGGTTATATCACTAGTTTTGTCTATTTTTTTTAGGTGCTAGTAACGATATGCATTGTACTTTAATTGCTTTACACTTCATTTTTATTTAACAAAATTGTCTTCACTGCATTGTTATACCGTTTTAACTCTGTTACAATTTAATGTATTCTAACATTTTTTTTTGCATTCATCGAATCTCATTACACCTAAATTCTTAATGTTTTTGCATATTAGGTAATGTGAAATGAATTTGAAAATTTCACATACTAAACTAAATGCAATGTATTTACAGCTTGATACGCTCTAAAAACATGACCTAAAAAAGAAAATAAATCATTTTGCAGGATTAATTTCTTGTATTGATTCAAACCTAACCCACAACTCAATCTACAACTATAAAATATACAAAATTTCTTCAAATATATAACCCTAATTCTTCCTGCAAACTAAGAATGAAAATGGTTTTCCCTGAAAATTAAATATGAAGCTCTTGCATGGAGGAAAGTGGTGTTGGTGGAATGTCACAATTGTGGGATGCCACGATGAGTTTGACATTCTTATGAAAAACTCAACAGGGATTATTGTTGCTTCTATGGGGATATGTGGCATAGGAAAATATCATAGCATGCGAGTGTGGGTGTGGGCGATTTCTTATCAATAAGCAAAGGTTTATCAACTCTCTTTGATTTCTTATGTTTATATCTTGTGATAAATTGATTATTTATGCTTATTTGTGAATCTAGTTATCTCATTATTTTCATATTCTTCGAGTTGATTATTGAAGTTTAAATATTTGTTTAAAAAAATGCATACGGAACAACATATTCTTGAGGGCCTTTTGCACCTTCACAATAAGGATAACACTTGTGTGAGACCATCTTACGAGTCTCAATCCGTGAGATGGGTCGGATCTTTGACCCGATTAATCAAAGACCCAGCCCGTCTCACGGATTGAGACCCGTGTGACGGTCTCACACAAGTTTTTGCCTCACAAACAAAGGGTTTGTTCATTGCGACTTGAAATCTCGAAACATATATCCTCGTTTTTCTTACCATTTGAGATGGTAAACTCCTCTTAAAACTCGTTGTATACCAGTGACGGGGACAATATATTACAAAGATGAAGATTACTATGACAATGAACTGTTAGTTTGTCACAACTACAGAAATAGCATATAATATCGAACATATCACGTCAGTTTTAATAAAATTGTCATTAAAATATAAAATAAAATTATAATTTAAAAAATATTTTAATGTCGGTTTTTTTGCAAAAATTGACGTTGTTAATAATTATAGAATATTTTTTAATTTTAAAAAGATATAACGTTGATTTTTGTATACAACCGTCGTATATATAATGATTTTTTTTTTTAAAAAAAAATTCTTATTGAATATAAGACGTCGATTGTCCAAAAAAACGTCGTATATTCAAATTATTTTAATTTTTTAAAATAAGGATACAACATAGGTTTTTATAAGTAAACCGGCGTTATGTTCTTTAAAATAAAAAAATATTTACACTTACGACGTTGATTTTTTCAAGAAAAATCGACATCGTAATTTTTTATTTCATTTTTTAAAAATAAAACGCCGTCAGTTTTCTTTGAAAATTTTCCACTGAAGCAATTAGAATGGTCATCGAAAAATTGTAAGAAAATATATTATAATTTACTACATTAATAGTTATGTTGAATATATTAGCTGAAATATAATGGTAATTATTATAAAATAATGATTATATATGTTAGAAAGCTTCTTAAAGAGAATTCATTGAGTAAAAAAGACAAGATATATTGTTGTTGTGTTGTGAAATGATGAGCATTCTGGCCGTGATAGTGATATGGGAAGTGGATATGGCATAAAAAACGTATTGGCTATGCAGCAATAGGGATGGCAATTGAACCCGCCCCGACAGGGAAAATCGATCCCTGCCCTGACCGGGGGGTGGGTTCGGGGATTTTTTTTCCGGGGAACGGGGGCGGGGATGGGGGAATTTCTCAATCCTCGTTGGGGACGGGGACAGGGAGGGCATTCCCCAACCAGATCTGACCCCGATCCCCGACCCTGTCCTTGAATCCCTATTTATATATATCCCTGTTTATATATGAGTATGTTATGCTCAAGTGTTTTGAAGGTGAGCTTCTTGTGTAGTTTTGCTCTAATCCATTGTCTTTGTATTTTAAGTTTATGCAAACAAATGCTGAATTGGTAGACATTTTCATCGAAAGTTTTTAATGTAAAATTCTAATGTGATGGTTGATGCAGCTTATGCAAGAAATTCATACTGGGGAGCATGGACATGATTTTTTTAGGAACTTCATATGTCCCTGTCTATGTTATGCTTTCTGTAAGTGGCGTAATTTCTCTATTGCTGATTCTTTTCTTTAGTAGGTGAAAGGGCAATCCTTTTCCATTAATTTATTTGCTTTGATTCTTAAAATTCTCCATGCATTCATGATCTAAAGGAATGAATGGAAGATTATTTTTTGTTCACCCTTTCTTTTTTCAGTCAATGCTAATATTAACAAGTTTCTTTCTGACAGAGTGGTATAATTAACAATTTCTGCCAATTAGTGGATCCCGGTGGTGTTAAACAGGAGTTACAGCTTCTGAAGTCTTTAAACATAGATGGTGTTGTTGTAAATTACTGGTGGGGGAGGGATTGTTGAAGGATCGAAATTAAAGATCAGAAATATGAGTGGTCTGGATACAGAGAATTGTTCGATATCATCCGAGATATGGAATTGAAATTGCAGGTATGAAATTTCTGTTATGGTACATTAACGCATTTTACTGCTTCTGGTATATCATCTCATCACTAGTTCTAATAAATGAGTGAACATTTGTTGTTTGTAAGCATTAGTCTTTCTCCTTAGACATACATTCCAGAAATTTAGCTCAACTATTTCGTCATTATAATTTTATTATTCAAATTATTATTATTATTTTTTCAGGTTATTAATGAAGACTTGAGGACCACTACTTGACTACTTGAGATTTGAAAACTTGAGAATTGAAGATTTGAAGTTTATTTTGTTTTTGTTATGTACTAATGTACTTATGTTTCAAAAAAAAAATGTACTTATGTTTAGACTTTAAACTTTGGAGGAGTTTGAAACAGTTTAAAGTGTTTGAACATTTTATGATTATTATTTATGTTTGAAAGTTGAACTTTGGAAGTTTGGATATTTGTAGGAATTTGTTTAAGGATTTTAATTTTATTAATCTATGTATTTTGGATTTGGACTTTGTTTTAGGCATAAATAAAAAATGGGGTGCGGATTTCTCGTCCACGAAAAATCCCCACGGAGACGGGGATGGAGAATAATTCCTCATCCTCGCCGGGGAACGAGGCGGGGACGGGAAAAATGAGGAGATAATTTGGGGACAGGACGGGAACGAGGACCCATTCCCCTCTGAACGGGACGGAGAAGCTGGATTGTTGGCCTCTCCTTTGAGAAGTCGACAATCTGTTTTTTTTTTTTTTTACTATTATTATTATTTTAAAGTTTATTTTTAAATTATTTTTTTAAAAACAAATTGAATTTTACCTGCTATTATCTTGAGTTTACTTGCAAAATAAGTCAATTGCACAAATTTAAGAAGTTATGGGCTAAATTGTATAAAAATGAAGAGATGACGTGTCTAATTGAAGCTTTTTTTTTTTTTTTTTTTTTTTTTAAAATTTAATTTAGGGGGTTAATTACACTTTGGTTTATAGTTGGAGTGCCTATTTGACCCATATCCCTATTATTAAAAATAAAAGAGTTACCTAATAAACTACAAGTCTTAGATATTTTGAAAAAAAAAAACCCCGGTTAATATTGACTTTGTTTTTTTAATGATGTGACATCTTCTCCTTCACCGCTGGTGTATAGCATCTATACACATCAAATATTAATCCTTTTAAAAATACTAACTTATTAATTATTTTATTTCATTCCAAATTTGTAGACTTGGAGAGATTTGGTAGATTGAGCTACAAATTAAACAAGAAGAGATTGATGATGTTAGAGACAAATGGTCCAAGAATCTTGTTAATAAATGGATTAAAAATACATTACTTAATTAGTATTATATAAAATGATTGATGATTGATGATGTTGATAATTTTAGTTTTATATTTATATTATTAGTATGAATGGTGAAATTTATTAGTTTGATGAATTGTGAGATTTTGAATATAAATCTGTGCAGGTTTTGAATGTTGTTGTAAATTGTATATTTGTATTGATTTTTTAGGTAGAAATTATAAATTCATTATACAATTTTAAAAAATATATGAGATACCACATCGATTTTTGCGAAAACTAGCATAGTATCATATTTTAGAAAAAAAAATAAAAATTGATACGACTTTAGATTTTTGTAAAAATCGACGTCGTATCATTTAATTAAAAAATAAATAAAATTACCCGCATGTGCAACTCAACTGGTCATAGGGGTGAAGTTTGGGAAGAAAAAAATAAAAAATTAAAGCCTGCATGTATAAGAGAAGTTATCAGGAACTCCAACTCCACTTGCAATCAAGGTTGTAAAAATCGGTCTAGGCGTCTAAGTTAGTCGAGTTAACTCGTCCATTTCGGTCGAGTTAACCCGATCGGCTCGGCCTGTTTTTTTTTTTTTTTTTTTTTTTTTTTTTTTAATATTATATGTGTGTGTGTGTGTGTGCGCGCGCGCGCATACATATATAAACTCGTAGACTAGTTTGATAATTTGAATCTTTGGATGATTGAAGTATTTGAGTATTTCATATTTGAGTATTTTTAATTTTTAATATTGTTTTAATGTTTTTTTTTTTTGAAAACCATTGTTTTGATGTTATGACTTATGAATTATCATTAATTCATTTATTTGGATGTGTTATTTGATTAAATGTTGAAAGCAACCTCATTAAAATTGTCAAACTGCAAGTCTATCACTGTTTTTTTGAAGGGGTGAAATTGACAAATTATTCTACGACAAGATAGATCTGAGTTTAAAAATACATAATTTATATACTAAATGTTCACAATTTAAATTGTAAACATTCAGTATGTAAATTGTGTATTTTGTACGGTTGACCCGGATCCATAGTATAACTGCCGATCGGTGAAATCAAATCAGGCTTTTATACAAGAGTTTTTTTTTTTTTTTTTTTTTTTTTTGAATACTATAATTCTATTACAATGCAGTATCTGTTCATAACTACTTTCTTAACCACCGAAACACAAAAATTCAATAGCGCCTCCACTAAGGCTCAAACCCACAACTTCCCATGTATGAGTTTGGTACCATTAGACCACAAGGTCCTTGGTACATGAGGTCTTTAATCATCCCAATGAAAAATTATATTCCACAAAATCTATTTCTTCTTCTTCCTAAAAGGTTGAATCCCAATTCCAATGGTCCCCACACCCCAGCCCGACAAATCTATTTCTTGGGCCATGCATGAGTTGACTCAAGCTAAGGTCTCATGATAATAGTAGTGAATGGTCAATGGGAGACTGTGCCTTGATGACAAAAGTTAGATTAATTGTTGGAATTCTTGATGTTTAGTGAATTGTTGCAATATATGAAAAGTTTGTAACATTTAAGAGAGTAATCCATATTTTTTCTTTAATTTTTAACGATTGATTAATTTAATGGATAGATGTGATTAATTCTCATTATTTACATAAAAGAATTATTCTTATTTCAACCTACCTATATATATACACACATACATGCACACACACACCACATAATAATACGGAGTATTAAAATATAAAATACAAAATATAATCTTTATAACAAAGATGGTGTATTTGAATTTGAAAATCTAAATTGAAGTTTCAAATTATGAAAATATAAAGAGTAAATACTACCTATGGTCCCTCGAGTTTGGTGGCATCACCACCAAATCACCAATGGTCCCTAATTTTCATAATTACCAGCCGTCATTCTCCGAGTCGCAAAAACTGACCTTCTACCTTCCATCCGTTAATTCCTCCCGTTTCAGCCGTCAAAATGGAGGGTAATATTGTCATTTGGCCTTTATATGTCGTTTTAATGCGAAATTGCTCAAAGAATACGAATAGTAGTAGTGCTTTCATCTTCTTCACGCTCCTTAGGACAGTAAACCCTAATTTTCATATTCTACATCAATTTTCTCATCTTTTTCAAGTAGTTTCATGAGCAACAATGTCATCTTCTTCAAGTACTTCAAGGAGGAGATATAATTTTGGAGACTCCATACACATTCGTGAGTGTCAGTGCGAGAATCAACTGGTGATTCAAACTTCTTGGACAAATCGCAATCCGGGTAGGAGGTTTTGGCAATGCTCTGCATCATCTGTGAGTGAAGTTTAGTATCTTTGTATGTATTGAATTTATAAATTTTTAAAATCAGTTTAATTTTTCCAGAATTGAATTTTGTTTTTTTTTTTTTTGTTTTTTTGGTTTTTTTTTTTTTTTTTTTTTTTTTTTTTTCTTTTTTTTGGTTCTAGGAGACAACGGTTGTGGTTTCTTTGACTGGGCAGATCCTCTAATGTTCACGGTCAATCAGTATAATACCCGGGCTTTTGAAGAGGATAAATAGCGACAAAGAAGAGATCGAGAATTTAAAGGCTATGTTAGAAGTTGCTACTAAGAAAAATGTAGTGAAGTCTAAGAAAAATAGTTGTTGCAGATTCGCAATTGTAATCATCTTTGCAATTGGATTCGTAGGTTTATGTGTTTAGCAAATGTAGTACTCAATCAATAACACTTGTCAAAATGCTCCCAGGAAAAATGTGTTTGCAGTCTATTTAGCATCTAATGTGTTTGCAGTGTGTTTAGCAAATAATGTGATAGCAACACAATCAGTTAACCACAAGATTGAAATGACCAATAAATTAAGCACAATTAGTTAATCCCTTTCTACCACATACATTGACAATAAAAGCCAATTGACCAACCATTCCATTTCACCAAACTGTTCCAACAATTCCCAATGTCAGTGTTACCAACTGACCAAACATGAACATACATTGCCAAATATGACCACTGTCTACCAATTACATAACATACAATTGTCTACCAATTGTGCCAAAATAAGAGTTTAGTTGTCTAAAAAAAAAGCTCAATTTCAACAGTATTGGCTAGCAAAAAAAGACCATAACTTTATGTGCTTTTACTGCAGAACACAACATGAAAACACTAATCCCCATTATGTGCTTGCTTTTCAAACTTTGGCAACCTGGAAACAGCAACACATGGTCCCTCACCACCTAGACATGGCCCTCATGTTCCCATAAACAAAGCCCAATACTACAGTTATAGATTAAAGGAATGCAGATCACATAAACTTTTTAACAACAACAACCAATACATATATGATGTTTCCGTAACGAAAAGCAGCAACCCTATAACATAAATTCATAATTTATAACTTCAAATTCAAAATCACTACTTAGTTCACATACCGTTCGACTGTCGTTGTGGAGAACCCATGGTGTCGTTGAAGTGTGCCCTAGTCTGGCCTTGGACTCTGACCTTCAAATTGCTAGTTCGTCATTGAAGAAGTCGCTAAATGTATTTGCATTCAGGTATCAATTAGATGGGAAATAAATTAGGGTTCTAAGTTTTTAGAGTAAATTGGGAATTTTAGGTTTCAATCGTTAATGTGTGTTTCTTAATGTCAGGGTGTGTTCGTATATGCCAAATGACAATATTACCCTCCATTTTGACGGCTGAGATGGGAGGAACTAACGGATGAACAGTAGAAGGTCACTTTTCGCGACTCGAAGGATGACGACTGGTAATTATGGAAGTTAGGGACCATTGATGATAATGCCACCAAACTCGAGCTAGGGACCATAGGTGGTATTTACTCAAAATATAAATTTGAAACATAAAATGATAACTTAGGGAGTTTGATTTTTTCTTTCCTTAAAAAATAAAATAAAAAGGTTGTTTAATTTTTTCTAAGCATTGACATTTCTTTATTCATTTTCTTCCTATATTAGACTTAGATTTGATTTTCTAAACATATATATTTTAGAGCTTGTATTCAGCGACTTACATGAATTTCAAGATTTGTCATCATTTTCATGTAGTAAAAAATTCAAAAATATTCCAACAAAATCAGATTTTGTAAGTACAATTTTTGATCTAACATTCATTGTGGTCAAATTAAATACTCACTTTATACTTGAGCAGCAATACACATATATGGTCAAACTTATTTTATACTTGAGCAATTTAAACAACTTTTTCAATCATTTGAGACAATTCTTCCAAAAAAAAAAAAAGTGATCATACTTAAAAGATTCAAGTCTCGATCTTTCACTTGAGCCAACGACTTTTGACCGATGATCGGGATCTTCATCATGCAGAATATAATAAATCAGCAGTCCTTGATCGGGATGATATGCATACACCATTACCTGCAAATGATTCACATTCCAACTGAGATTTCCAGTTCACTTCAAATAGCTTTTGTTGCATCACTATCCGTTGCTGTTCTTTGTGGGGAAGAGGGAAGCATTGTATGTTAACATAGGGATAGATTCTAAGCTTCTTGAGTTCATCATTAATGGAGGCTATGAGAGAAAGTCGATTGGGTGCTTTGATTTTGATATGAATGTCCTGGAGGTTTGGGGCGATAATGTGAGACAAAGGGTTTGATGGGTTCGAAGAAGAATTATGGTATTTGAGCGAAACTAAACTTGGGGCAACAATGTTGACGCCGAGGTTGAATCCTACGTTTTCAGACAACACCAATCTGGTAAGGCTCTGGGTGAGAATGGTGCGGTCGGGGACGGAGTTCCGCGGCTGAAACCGGTAAAATTTCAGGCGCAAATCTTGAACGGCGGCCAAGGCTCCGGGGATGAAGTCCATCGGGAGGCGATCTGAGCGCCGGAGAAACGTCACCCTCTTCAGCCGCAACTGCATCAGGGATGGGTGGCGCGTGAGGTCGATATTCATCCTGAAATGCGGCGGGTGTTTGCCACGCGCCGGTGACGGCAAGTACTTGAAACGGAAAGCTTGGAGAACCCGGGACTGGATGTCCATGGTCACCGTCTGCGGGTAGCATCTCCGGACCACGCAGTCAAAATACTTGAGATTTTCCGCCGGAATCACGATCTTGTAGACGCCGTTGACGAGTCTCTCGATCCGGTCGCAGTTGCGGATGCGGAGGTGCTCGACGGCCGGCGATCCCTGCAGGAACTTGTGCAACACGCGAGTGGTTCCATAATGCATGCGGTTGACTGTGCTGGGCGAAATCTTGTTCTTAAGTAATTTATGTCCAAAATACTAGAAAATAATAGAAATTATAGTAATGATTTAGGTTCAAAATATTGATTATGATTTGATAGATCTCAACTTTGCACTATGCTCACTCCCTAGTGGAATTAGGGGTGTAAATGAGCTGAGCCACTCGCGAGTCGCTCGTGAGCGGTTCGGTCAACGCTCGGCTCGAACTCGGTCAAAATCGAGCTCGGCTCGAGCTCGAGCAGCTCGTTGATTAAACGAGCACGAGCCGAGCTTAGGTATTGTAGGCTCGCGGCTCGACGAGCCGCTCACGAGCCTTATAATATATTATATAATATATAATATATAATATAATTATGTTATATTTAGTATATAAAAATAATAATTAGGGGAGGGAAATTGAAATACTTTAATAATTATGTATGGATAAAAGTCATAAAACAAAGTAGTTTAAATTTTAAATCAAATTAGGGGTGTAAATGAGCCGAGCTGCTCGCGAGTCGCTCGTGAGCGGTTCGGTTAACGCTCGACTCGAACTCGGTTAAAATTGAGCTCGGCTCGAGCTCGAGTAGCTCGTGGATTAAACGAGCACGAGCCGAGCTTAGGTATTGTAGGCTCGCGGCTCGACGAGCCGTTCGCGAGCCTTATAATATATTATATAATATATAATATGTAATATAATTATATTATATTTAGTATATAAAAATAATAATTAGGGGAGTGAAATTAAAATACTTTAATAATTATGTATGGATAAAAGTCATAAAACAAAGTAGTTTAAATTTTGAATCAAACAGGTCAAATTTGATATCAAAATTGACCTCAAATTCGAGCCTAAACTCGAGCTCGAACAATCGAGCTGCTCGAGCTCGAGCAGCTCGACAATTGCCGAGCTCGAGCTCGAGCATCAATTCACGAGCTCGAACGAGCTCGAGCTCGAGCTCGAGAAGTGCTATCATTAACGAGCACGAGCATGAGCCTACCCAGGCTCGGGCTCGGCTCGGCTCGTTTACACCCCTAAATCAAATAGGTCAAATTCGACATCAAAATTGAACTCAAATTCAAGCCTAAACTCGAGCTCGACTTCGAGCCTGAACTCGAGCTCGAGTTCAGGCTCGAATTCGAGCTCGAGCTCGAACAATCGAGTTGTTCGTGCTCGAGCTCGAGCAGCTCGACAATTGCCGAGCTCGAGCTCGGGCATCAGTTCACGAGCTCGAGCTCGAGCTCGAGCAGTGCTATCATTAACGAGCACGAGCATGAGCCTACCCAAGCTCGGGCTCGGCTCGGCTCGTTTACACCCCTAAGTGGAACTCATCTTATGATCTTAGAAACTGCCCCAACCTTTTGATCATCAAGCCTACTTTCTTTAGAATTCCTAATTAGAATCTAAACAGGTCTACTTTCTTTATTCCTAACAGGTTTGAGCTCTTTAATATAGACAAGGGTCCACAGTCCTCCGTGAACCATATTAATTAAAAACATAATTCTATTCCCGCCCATACTAGGAAACCCGCCCATACTAGGAAAAGATTTTTGTTTGTATATATCTAAAATTAATTTATTTTTTTAGAGGGATTAAATAATAATAATAATAATAATAATAATAATAATAATAATAATAATAATAATAATAATAATAGATGCTTTATATATGGTAAATTATGTTATAATAATAATAATATATGTCGAAAATACTACAAACTAATAGAAATTATAGTAATGATTTAGGTTCAAAATAATGGTTATAATTAATAAATAATAATTTTGTTCAATTTTTTTCTTAAATAAGGAAGTTAATTCATTAATCATAGGTTACAATAAAAATCAAAAGAATGGTTAAACATTCATTATAGTCAATTTTGTTCATTAATTATATTCAAAATAATGATAATGATTATTTTGAATTAGATAAATAATTTCGTTTTTGGTCGATTTTTTATTATACCCTTTAAAAAATTGGTCATTTCGATTTTTTCTAGTCAGTTATCAGTTTTAGATAAATAATTTTTATTTGTTCTCCCTTATGTCCTGTATTTGGTTTCAACCATACCTATACAATTATTTTATTGACAATTATAATCAATCCTGACTATATTATCTTGCATTTGTAAACTTAGAATTACCTATTTAACCCGCACGGGCTTAGCTCAATGGTTTAGTGGGTAGTATTTGGGAGAAGAGACCAAGGTTTGAACCTCGGCGGCGGCAGCCTGTCTGCTGAACCATTGAGTCACCGTGATTTATAACTTCTCACAATGCTCTGTTGGGGCCCTTGAGGTTGGGGACTCAACCTTTGGGAGAAGAATTACCTATTTAAATACGCAAATTCAACCTTCAATTATCTATGCATGAACAGTTTCAATATAATCCTGCCTTAATATACTTTAAAGTATTTATTTTAAAAAAAGCATTGGGCATTATCCCAATCGCGCAATGCGCGTACAAAACTAGTAATAATAATATATGTCGAAAATACTACAAACTAATAGAAATTATAGAAATGATTTAGGTTCAAAATAATGGTTATAATTAACAAATAATAATTTTGTTCATTTTTTTTATTAAATAAGGAAGTTAATTCATTAATCATAGGTTACAATAAAAATCAAAAGAATGGTTAAACATTCATTATAGTCAATTTTGTTCATTAATTATATTCAAAATAATGATAATGATTATTTTGAATTAGATAAATAATATCGTTTTTGGTCTATTTTTTATTATAGCCTTTAAAAAATTGGTCATTTCGATATTTTCTAGTCAGTTATCAGTTTTAGACCGAGAAAAATAAAATTGACCGAAAAATCGAGGTCAAGTCCATACATTTTAATGTGGCAAATTATATCGTGCACCAGGGCACACAATGTATTGTGCGTCTTGGACAAAACGACATCGTTTTGTATATGTTTTTTTTTAGAAATTCTGTTTCCCGTTTCTGCCGTTAACTTCTTAAAAAAAATTCACTGTTTCGAATGTACATAAACTCATAACAGAATACACATAAACACATAATTTAACATAATACATAATACACATAAACTCTTAACATAATATACGTAAACTCATAACATAGTACACATAAACTCTTAACATAATACACATAAACTTTAAACAGAATACACATAAACTCTTAACATAATATACATAAAATCTCAACATAAAAAACGTCGTTTTAGGCAGGACGCACAATGCATTGTGTGCCCTGATTCACGATATAACGATTGTTTTAATGTAGCCCACTAGCTCATAAGCTCCAATACTCATTTATATAAATATATTAGTTTGCTTTTAGCCACTTAGCCCAAATTGAAACCAATCGTTACATCGTGCACCAGGGTGTACAATGCATTGTGCGCCCTGTCCAAATGACGTCATTTTTATGTTCAGATTTTATGTGTATTATGTTAAGAGTTTATGCGTATTCTGGTAAAAGTTTATGTGTATTATGTTATTAGTTTATGTGTATTATGTTAATAGTTTATGTGTATTTTATTAAGAGTTTATGTGTATTATGTTAAGATTTTATGTATATTATGCATTATGTTAGGTTATGAGTATTCTGTTATGAGTTTATGTATATTCGAAACAGGGAATTTTTTAGTTTTTATTTTTTATTTTTTGAAGTTAACAGTAGAAACGGGAAACGGAATTTCTAAAAAAATATGACCAAAACGATGTCGTTTTGGCCAGGGCGCACAATTCATTGTGTGACCTGGTGCACAATATAATTTGCCAATTGAAACTGCACAACACAATGAAAACACATTGAAGAGTAAAAGACATTTTTGGTCATAGATTTATAGTGACACGGACAATTTTGATCCTCCATACAAAAATCAGACAATTTGTGAACACTCTTATTGTGACGAGAACAATTTTAATCCTGTGTCAACATTCCTATTAGATGACCCTTTGAAAGGAGGGTATTTACGTCATTTCATAATATCTCCTTAATTTTCGTGATAAGTTCAGAAGCTCAACACGGAATTTCTGTGCCTACATACAAAGTACTCCGTGTCGCCGGTTCCGATTGAGCAGACATTGCTTCCAACGACGTCGTTTTCGCCGTCTTCTTCTTCTCCTCCATCTCCACAGAGGACTCTGTGTTTTCGTGATCTGAGAGGGGATCGATCTTCGCCGCGTGACCACAGATCCATATCTTCCAACGATGGTGCATCGATTTGGGGATCTTGCCGTCTTCTCCATCTGCTTCTATAATCGATCTTCGCCGCGTGACTGCAGACTTACGTAGAAGGTAATTCTTTTTTCTATGGGGTTTAATTGGAGTTTATGTCGCATAAAATTCTTATTTTTCATTGTTTTTGTCATCATATTTCATGATTTTGTTAGTACTATGATGGAATTTAGATAATTTAAAGTTAATAAATTTATATAATTGCTTCTTCGTCGTATCTCTGAATTCATTCTTTTACAAGTCTATATATTGGTGTCTGCCATTTACGTTATTGAATTTCAACCATTTCCTTAGCAGTCATTGGAAAATGATATTCTTTTAAAAAAAATTGTTGGATAATAAGCGATTCTGGTTACAAAGGTCCCAAATTTTCAACAAATATTTATGTTAGAAGTTAAATCTATTTCCTCTAATTTCTGTGAACTAACATCATCCAATGTGAATACTTGGTACATTAAAAGTGTAAAAGTTAAACAAAAACAATCAGATTGACAAATGCTTATATTTCCTTAGGTGTGTCATAGCACATTATTAAATGGCAAACAATTTGTTTAGTTTAGAGTTGAAAAAAATCTAGGGTACTACAGCTCAAAGATAGTTTTTGGCTACTAACTGCAAACAACTTCAACCTGTCTTACATGAGTGACAATTGTGTCATTATCGGACATTTCTACCCTTAACCTAATTGTTCATTTCTTGCAGTTATGTTGCTATGAGGAGACAGCTTCTAATTAATCCACATGTACCAATGGATGGTAGTACCTCTCCAGATCTTGTTATGAAGAACTTATTGTCTCAAAACCCTGGTAGGATATATGTGTTTTTCTTTAGCATCTCTTCACGAACAACTTGATTCTTGATCTTTTCATGGACTTGATTGTTTTTCTGTAGCATTCCTAGTACGTGTTAAACTTTTATTCAAGTTAATTTCTTATGATTATACTTTGTATATAGCATATGGGTCGCTTCTTCAGGAATGCTGAGTTAGAAAGAATGGTTGATCGGGATTTGTCTCGTTTATATCTTGATTCTTGAGCATGGTAGCTATTTCCAAACCCCTGGGTGCTAGGCCATGTTGCGGTGTATTTGGTTGCTAAAAGGACACCCTAGAAGGATGCAAGAAAGAGATATCATGAAATGACGCAAATACCCTCCTTTCAAACGGTCATCTCGAAAATGTTGACGGAGGACCAAAATTGTCCTCGTCACAATAAGAGTGTTCACAAATTGTCTGATTTTTTTTATAGAGGACCAAAATTGTCCGTGCCACTATAAGTCTAGGACCAAAAACCCACTCCACATTGAATATAGAAAATAACCTAATTCCCTTTTTCTAGCTGTTGGCAAATTATATCGTGTACCAGGACGTACAATTCATTGTGCACCCTAAGAGTTTATGTGTATTTTATGTTAAGAGTTTATGTGTATTATGTATTATGTTAGATTATGTGTATTGTTTTAGGAATTTATGTGTATTCTGCTATACAATTATGTACATACGAAACATGGGATTTGTAGGGCGCACAATGCACGATATAACAATTGTCTGCTGTTAGCCACTTTGGCACATTGGCAGTGAGCCAGTGAGCTCATTTGGACTTTGGAGCATATTTTAATTTACGAACGGTTAGTCTATTAGACTTGTGATTTTTATTACTTAAAAGGACATTTGATTTTGAAATTTGTATGCAATTGAATATTTTAACTAGTAATGTGTTTTTAGTGATAAAATTTTTGAGTTTAAGCTAATATTTTTAAGAAATTACAGCAGGTAATAAAGTTCGGTTAAAAATAACCGATCATATATAACCAATTTTTGGTCGGTTCGGTTATGAGTGGTGCTTTGGTTATTTTAGTATGCCAAGGATAATTTTTTTCGGTTATTAACAGAAAATCGACTGATGCTCACCCCTACCCTGCAATGCCCCGTCATGGAAACCAAAAACAAGTATTGTAAAAACTTGAAACCTGAAAAATGATTGGAAATCATTTTCCGAGTTTCCAAACACACCCGAGGTTCAAATCCAATTTTTGAATTTGCATATTAAAAATACAGTAGGCAACGTAGTATATATAGATAGCCTTATATTGAAACCAAGGAAAGGAGCATTCAACAATGGACAATGGCATCAGCCTGTGCCATTAAACATACACAATAACAGTAGTGGAAGTGCGATCGTCGCTTTGCTTGGACATTACAAACAGTGCAAGTGAGATTTAAAGAATGACAGTAAAATGAGTTCAAAGATTTTGATAAATTTAGTGAATCCAAATAAGGTTACTGAGAAACTTACATCAGTAACTTTGTTCAGCTTCTCTCTAACATTCTGCAGAAGTTGAGAAAGGTCACCATTTTTAAAACTCCAACTCTTTTTTGTTCAGAATTTTCTCGGCTACCTAATCGACTAAAGCTAACTGAACTACATTTTCCACAGGCACGGCATTTGATCTAACAGTCATGGCTTCATCTGCAGTTTGAATATAGGTTGCTCGTGGTCAAGTGTGCAAATTAAACCTAACCACAACCTAGAATGGGCAAAGTATATGTTGTAAAAGTGGCAAATTAAAGGAATGCTTGAGGATCGTTCTGCGATATGATAGTTCTTCAAGAATTCGGGCATATATAGTTGAGGCCAGGTTCTGATGGCTCTGGAATGGCATGACCAAAAGATTACCAAAAGAAGAAAGAAATCATTTGTTGAATTAATTAGGTTTAAACATTATTGGTTTACAGCAAATTCTAAGGAACAAAAAAATTCATGGAATCTTACTTGCATTTCTACATTTACTGGATTTGATCTCAATGGTTTTACACTTTCACGACAAGGGGTTTGTTCATTGTGACTTAAAACTTGAAAACATCCTCGCTTTTCCTATCACTCGAGAAGTAAACTCATCTTAAAATTTGTTGCGTACAGGTGATAAAGACAAAATATATTACAATGATAAAGATTACTGCTATGGTGAAGAACGTTATTAGTTTTATCCATACTACTACTGTTGTGGCCTGGGAGTTTAGTTTATGCATCACTGGAAGGAATATTTGAACACCGGGATACACCAAACCTTGGATTATGACATACGAAAAAACTACATGTACTCTCATTTTCTACTCTCAACTTTTACTGTTCTCCCACACACAAATTCTTGATGTAGATCGACACTTGTATGGGACCCACATGAAAAAAGTAGTTTATCAGTGCCCGCGAGAATAAAATTTAAAAAGTAAGATTTGAAAGTCCATGTAACAGAGACTTTTATATATAATTATAGAGTTAATACCTGAAATGGTCCTCGACTATAGTGGTTTTTCTCAATTTCGTCCTAAACGACTTTGGTAACGACTGGGAGTAATTCGTAAAAAAAGAAGGATTTCGCACTTCACATGTCTATAAGTAAGAGATGCCAATATTAAAATTACTGAATTGTCTATTTATTTATCAACAAATGAACGGAATAACAAATGAGGAACTAAATTGAGTAAAAACACAAAAGTCTGGGACTAAATTGAGTAAAAACACAAAAGTCTGGGACTAAATTGAGTAAAAACACAAAACTCTGGGACTACATTAAGTCACCAAAGTCGTTAAGGACAGAATTGAGAAAAACCACTATAGTCGATGACATTTTGGGTATTAAATCTATAATTATATATGGTTCTTAATTAGGTTCTATTGTTGTCAAGATGTTCACTGGATCAGAGAACCTCAAACCCAATATACATAATCTATATATTTCTTTGGCCATGACTCGCTCAATGCAAGGTCGATCTTAGAATAATAGTATTGAATGAGAGATTATATTATGACTTAGACAAAAGCTGTAATATAATTGAAGTAAATTGATTGTTGAACGATAACATTTAAGGTAATTAAAAGTGATTGTTACCATACTTCTCTCTCTAGAACTCTCTATAGAGCTCCGCCTTTTTCCTAGGGTTTTTGGCTAGGGTTTCTGGAATTTCTTCGACTTTCTTCACGAACGGTTGCTTTCCGACAAAGCTAACGACGACAGAAGTGTTTTTCGACGGTGAGACCGATGGAGTCGAACGTACATGCGACGGACGATATCCTTCCGGCGCTCGAACGGGCAGACGAGGTGATTGAACGGCTTACGCAGCGATGGGCCGATATAGCTTTGGAGGAGGAGGAGGAGATTGGTTTTGAACCGGTGGGGGAGGATGTTGATGTGGTTGCGGAGGAGGAGGAACAGCGGTGGGTGTGTGTTAGCAGATTCTTGACGTCCAAGGTAGTGAAGCTAGAATACATGCGGCAGGTTATGGCCTCGGTTTGGCAACCGGTGTGGGGTAAGCAGGTTACGGAGTTTCAACCGGGATTGTTTATGTTCATATTCTATGATGAAACTGATATGCAAAGGGTCCTCGATGAAGGGCCATGGTCGTTTGATAATAGCACCCTCGTTTGCAGACAGGTGGGGGCGGGTGCTCGACCAGAAACGGTTGAATTGAAGTCGGTGGATATGTGGGTACAACTTTATGACTTACCGTTGGGATATACTTCGGAGGCGGTTCTTGAACAAGCTGCCAATTTTATTGGCTCGTTTGTTAAAGTTGATGATCGTTATCCAGGTGCACCATGGAAAACGTTTCACCGGGTCCGGGTCCGGGTCTCAATACCGGTGGACAAGCCGCTAAAGCGGATAATGAAACTTATTAAGCGGGACAAGACAAGCTGTTGGGTGAATTTTCGGTATGAACATTTACATAACTTTTGCTTTTATTGTGGTTTACTGGGGCATGCCGATAAGTTTTGTAAGTTGGCAAGGAAATCTGGACTAACGCCGGAAAAGTTCCCGTACACGGCGGACCTGAAGGCGGGGGGAGGCAGCCGGGGACCTAGGCAGGTGGGGGAGCCACGGTTGGTACCACTTGAGGGGAAGGGTAAGGGTGTGGCGAGAGGGAAGGAGAAGGTGAGGGGTACGGGTATTGAAGGAGTAGAGGGTGTGGGTTGTGTACGGCTTGGAGAGGTGAGGGCGGGTGAGGGGGTGGTGGTAGCAGCTTCTAAAAGAAGGAGGGGGGATGGGGTGGACGATGGTAATTTAAGGTTGGATACGGGAGATGTGGTGATGACAGAATTCTCAAAAAACGGGTTTACGGCGGGTCCGGGTGGTCAGGCCCGCCCATCACAATGAGTACGATAAGCTGGAACTGTCGTGACTTGGGCAATCCACAGACAGTTCGAGAGGTGGTGGACATGGTGTCCCGTAAGAAGCCCGATTTCGTCTACTTGATGGAAACTAAAGTAGATCGGAGTCATGCAGAAAGGTTACGTGTCAAGATTGGTTTTGAGGGTCTGTTTTACGTAGATAACGATAGGAGAGGGGGTGGCTTGGCATTATTATGGAAAAAGAATAATACTTCTAGGCTGTTGGGCTATTCAAAAAACCATGTGGATGTGGAGGTAGCTATAAGGGGGGAAATATGGCGTATGACGTCTTTCTATGGGTTCCCGCTGAGGCATAGACACAAGGAGGCATGGCAGTTATTGAGTGGTTTAAATGAAAAATCTACATTACCCTAGGTGGTTGTGGGAGATTTTAATGACCTGTTATATCAGCATGAGAAAAGAGGGGGGAACCCGCATCCGGTATGTCTCTTTAGGGGCTTTGGAGATACTGTACACAATTGCGGTCTCGTTCAATTGCCAATGAGAGGTCACCAGTTTACATGGGAGAAGGGGAAAGGAACTGAGAGGTGGTTGGAGGAGAGGCTGGATAAGGTTTTGGTGACAGCACAATGGACTGATTTGCATGGTGAGGCTTGGGTTGAAAATATTCTTACTCGAAAATCTGATCACTCGGCTCTCTTCCTAAACACTGATATTGCACTGGTGCGCAGACAGGGGAGGGGGGGGGGGGGGGGGGGGGGGGGGCGAGACGCTTTCGTTTTGAGATGGCTTGGGTTCATGATGAAGGTTGCCGGAGTGTGGTGGAGACTTCCTGGCAGGATGGTAGGGATAAGGGGTTGTTGATTTGTTAGCAACATTGTGGAGGGAGGCTCATGCGGTGGGGTGGGGAACATTGGCATAAGTCCGGTGACCGCATAAAGCAGTTGAGAAAGGAGCAGGATGCGCTGCGTCATAAGCGGGATTCGGCTGCATTGGCCGAGTTTCGCAATCTTGAGGAAAGGCTGGGCCAATTGGAGGTGCTGGAGGATGTTTTTTGGAGGCAACGGGCAAAACAGCACTTGCTCCGCGGTGCGGATTACAATACCAAATTCTATCACAGGTATGCTTCTGCCCGTAGAAGGAAAAATTATATTCCTAGATTGAAAAATGATGTGGTGCCTGGGTAGATGGGGAAAATATGAAGAAAGTTGTCTTGGATTATTATGCTGCTATTTTTACATCATCAAATACTGAGTGTGAGGATCCCATGTTTGATGATTTTACTCCCCGTGTAACTAATGAACAAAATACTGTGTTACTTCGCCCGTTTGAGATTCAGGAGGTCAGGTGTGCTTTATTTGCAATGTTCCCTGACAAAGCGCCAGGACCGGATGGTATGAATCCTGGATTCTACCAGGAATTTTGGGACATTGTAGGGGGGATGTGACTGAATTTATTGTAAACTGCTTGAATTCAGGTTCACTCCCTGAGAGATTAAATGACACTAATGTGATTTTAATTCCGAAGAAGAATGTGCCTGAGACAGTATCTGACATGAGACCGATACCGCTAAGTAATGTGTTGTACAGAATTATAGCAAAGGTAATAGCCAATAGGACGAAATCACTTATGGGGGACCTCATCTCAGAGGCTCAGAGTGTTTTTATTCCTGGGAGGCTTATTACTGATAATATTCTTATAGCTGCGGAAGTGGGGCATTATTTGAATAGGAAGCAGTGTGGTCAGAAGGGGTGGGCAGCTTTGAAACTAGATATGGCAAAGGCATATGATAGGATGGAATGACAGTTCTTGAGAAGGATGTTGGAGGTAATGGGTTTTGATGACCGGTGGATTAATTTATTGATGCAGTGTGTCACTACTGTCCAATATAACATCCTGATTAATGGTGTTACTAGTGGGAGTGTAACACCGACCAAGGGGTTAAGGCAGGGAGATCCTTTGTCTCCGTATTTGTTTATCATATGTGCTGAGGGATTATCTATGCTGCTACAGAGAGCTCAGATTGCTGGCTTAATACATGGCTGCAGAGTGGCTAGGGGAGCCCCACAGATATCACATTTATTTTTTTTGCGGATGATAGCTTCTTTAAAGCGAATGACCGAGAAGCAGAAGTAATTAAGCAGTGTCTGGGACGATATGAGGAGTTGTCAGGACAGAAGGTGAACTATCACAAGTCCAGTGTCTGTTTTAGCAGGAATACCAGTGTGGATGACACGGAAGTGGTGGCAACTTGTTTATAGGTAGACCAGACACCCAATTTTGGGAAATATCTGGGTTTACCATCTTTTGTGGGGAGGAATAAAAGGGCAGTGTTCTCGTATATTGAGGATGAAATAAAGCAGAGGATTAGCTCATGGAACAAGAAGTTTCTGTCACATGCAGGAAAGGAAATTCTATTAAAAAGTGTGGCACAATCCATGCCTACCTTTTCGATGAGTGTCTTCTTGATCCCAGAAACAGTGTGTTTATCAATTCAGAGAGCAATGAACAAGTATTGGTGGGGCACTGGTATGGATAGGGGAATACACTGGAAAGTTTGGGATAAGCTGAGTATCCCAAAGAAATTTGGGGGAATGGGATTTAAGGATCTCAGGAGTTTTAATGTGGCAATGTTGGGAAAGCAAGCATGGCGGCAACTCACAAGTCCTGATTCCCTTGTTGCAAAAGTTTATAAGGCTCGGTACTATCCGAATACCTCTTTTATTGATGCTAAGGTAGGAGGATGCCCAAGCTACTCATGGAGGAGTATTATGGCAGCTCATGATATGGTGGTAGCACGGGTGCGGAGGAGGATTGGGGATAGTAGAACGACATTAATCTGGGGACACCCATGGCTCCCTGATAATCCTAGCCCCCTAATACAAACAGATATGCCTATAGAGCTCAGACATGCTAAAGTGGCAGGTTTAATAGATGACCAGACTGCTACCTGGGATCCACATATTTTAACAGATTTATTTGATGAGGAGGATGTGGATAGGATACTGAGAATACCTGTAAGTCCGGGATATGAGGACTCATGGTATTGGCCCGATGACCCTAATGGGGTATATACAGTTAAGAATGCCTACAAGAACATTATGAGTGTTTATAACCACTCACTAGGGGATTTTGAGAAATGGACTACAATGAGGAGGATGAAGATACCCCAAAATGGAAGACTTTGTTGTGGAGAGCAATTTGTGATGTTCTTCCAACAACTAATAATTTGATTATAAAGAGGGTTGAAGTGGATCCCACATGCCAAATGTGTGGGGTGGCACATGAGAATGTGATGCATACATTGACTACTTGTGATTATTCTAGATATGTTTGGAATATTTCAGGACTGCATATAACAAATATTGTTGTCCAACTCGTTCCCCGAGTGGCTAACAACTGTGCTTACAATGTTAACAGGGGATCAAAGTGGAGCCGTAGTGGCGCTGCTTTATCGTCTATGGAGATGCAGAAATTCAGCCGTATGGGACGGTGCACTTCCTCACCCTACGGCAGCATGGAGACAAGCCACGGCGACGCTGCAGTCTTTCCGGCAGGTTGCACGCCGCTGCCCAGCTACACCCGCGGCTGCTACGGTGGAAAGCGAGGGAGACGCCATGCCACGGTGTTACGTGGATGCTGGATACCGGGAGGACACGGGGGAAGCTACATACGGCATTGTGTTGTTGTCTCCAGAAGGATCTTTTTTGGCGACAAAAAATGGAAAACTCCCAAATTATTTGTCGCCGTTTATGGCGGAGACTTTGGCATGTAAGGAGGCTCTATCCTGGCTATTGGAGAAGAATATAACAACGGTCATCCTTCACACAGACTGTATACAACTGAGGAATGCTATACGACAGAAATCAACCATCATAACGTCCTATGTTGGGGTCGTAATAGACCAATGTAGGAGTTTAATTTCGTCATTTAATTATGTCTTGTTAAATTATATTTCTAGGCAGATTAATTCGCATGCGCATACGCTAGCTTCGTTAGCTTTTGTTCAGGATCAAACTATGTATTGGGATTATATCCCCCCTGACTGCATTGCAGCTTTGATTCATTGATACAATCATTCTTTGGTTGGTTTTCAAAAAAAAAAAAAAAATTAAATTGTTGAATTCTTGATGCTCACTAAAATTATATTTGGTTAGACGTTTTGGAAAATCTATGTTCTAGATCAACTTTGAAAAGTTTATAATATTTATGAAACTAATCTTATATTTTTTCTTTAATGTTTAATTATTAATCAATTTAGATGAATGGATATGATTATTTTATATTTTAAACAAGAAAGCACAATCTTACATGTTTTATAATTTACATAAACAATTTATAAATTAAATATTCACAATTTACTTTTTACAAAATTGTAAACCTTCAGTATGTAAATTATGTATTTTGGACCAGAGTGCACCTCGGAATATGGATCCGGGTCCATAGAATACTCACTAATTTGGTCAAAAAATTATGAAAATCGCTTAACAGTTCGATTGAAACCAAAAGTCACCACAAATCACAAGGTCCAAAGCCTATTTAAAAAAAAAAAAAAAAAAAAAAAGACCCAAGGTCTTGAAAGAACAATATCAAAGCGGCCTTCAAGCCCTTTGAATCACCAAGATCTTGTTGAAATAAAAAATGATTAAAAAAAAGAAAATAAAAAAATCAAAATAGTTTTTATCTGTAACCATACCACTCATACCCCATACATGTTGAATACAAATAAAATCAAGTATATTCTCAATATCGTTCCATACGAATTTAGCATAAAAAAAGTGGCAAGTAATGTAACACCATTAATGTGTATATAAACATCATTTGGAACATTTAACGGATATGTTATCTGCATTGGATCAGTCGTATTGTACGCATACATACACAATTTCATGATGTGATAAAATCTCTCTAAACTGCATGTAAGAAATTTTCTTAAAGCAAAGAACTCTCTTTCAAGGTTAATTCCAGCACTCGGTAATATGAGGATCAAAGGCCTATTCAGTTCTTCGAAAACCGCTATCTCTAAGTCCTCCATAAGTTAATCACATGGAGTTCCGACACTTCCATGCATACATGGGTTCATGGCTACCTCTTGAATATTAACCACTTCCATATAGTTGACCCTGTAATCATTCCAGGCAGGGCGATAATATGTTGGGGTAGTTGTTCTAGGGCTATAATATGTTGGGGTAGTAGTTCTGACTCCTGAGGCACTGGTGCCATGTGCCAAAGGTCGTTTGCCATGAAAGTATACCCCGTATTAGTTCCAACATAGATATTATTTATTAGTCGATCGTCACCTCCATCCGGTGGTCTTATGACCAACGGAATATCTCTAACATTGGTGCTGGCAGTGCTGGCGCCACTATTGTCATTGTTACCATCACTGTCACTGTCATTGTTGGCATCGTTGCAATATCATTGTTACCGTCGTTGGCACTGTCATCATCGCCGCCATTATCACTTATCTTTCCATTTTCTGCCGCCAACATGGCAGCTAATAGTATGTAGATAAATCCTGCAGAATAACATGATAAAAATTAACATAACATATTGGAAACAATTATGTTGCCTCTCACTTTTCTAATGCATTGAAAACAATAAGATTGAAATGATTACGTGATCCAAACTCTTCCTCCAAGTAAGTTCCAACAAAGACTACACTGCACAAGTTGATGATACCATGAATTTTTTTCATGAACTTTTTTTCTCTGATACATATATATCGCTCTGATACCATGAATTTTTTTCTCTGATATCACATAATGCAAGAACCACGCATGGACGACGCACGCATGATACACACACCACAAAGTGTTTGAGATGGAAATACTTAGTAATTAGCATTTTTTTATCATATTTGTTTACCTAATTGTTTTCAAATGTTAATGTTATCCAATGTTATTCTGCAGAATTTATCTACATATAGCTAGCTGTCACGTTTGCTGCAGATACAGAAAATGAACAAATTGAAAGCAGTAATAGCAGCTAATGGAATTTGCGATGTTACCATTGATTCCCAATTCTATCACCTAATGGAATTTGCGATGCACGCCTATAATAAGACCGATCCAGATGTGATAACAAGTGCTACAGATACTCCACATGATGTTTATATAGAGATAGGAAGAGATAAAATATTTCTTGCCAATTTTTTCGATGTTGATCTTATAGAACTAAAATGGTTTGATTTTTTGTTTGAGTGGCAGCAATTTAAGAATAGACTTCAGTCTATTAGTATTGAAGAAGCAATTGAGCAGCGTTGAGTGGTATGATTACTGGTTTGTGATTTTTTTTTCTTTTTCTTAATTATTTTTTTAATCATTTTTTTTTCAACAGGATGATCTGATATTGGATATGTGATGTGATTTGAAGAATATTATTTTTCGAAGACCATTATGTTTTGTACTATTAGTATAGCTATTATTTCCATATTATTATTTGTATAGTCTATGGTTGTATTTATGTGGTAATAGAATAGTCTACAGTAGTTATAGTTAGATGCTATTATTCAGGCATAGGATAGTCTTTGTTATAGAATATAACTCTGTATTTCCTATTATTCAGTTAATGATCGATTCACCTTCTCTAATCTGGTATCAGAGCCAGACCAAAGGTCATGGATTCGAATCTCAGCGCCACCCATAAGCGACTACGGTCCACGTGTTGCTTGGAACCCACCGCACACGTGAGGAGGCGTGTTGAGCATATAGCCATTAACGTGCAGTCTAACTATTAGCTTAGGCTTTTAGTTGAAATGGAGCACATGCTTCAATTTGGTATCAGAGCCAGACCAAAGGTCATGGGTTCGAATCTCAGCGCCACTCATAAGCGAGCGATTAAGGTCCACGTGAGGGGGCGTGTTGAGCATATAGCCATTAACGTGCAACATGCTTCAATTTGGTATCAGAGCCAGACCAAAGGTCATGATTGAGCATATAGCCGAATCTCAGAGCGGGTCCACGTGTTGCTTGGTTGAGCATATAGCCGAATCTCAGAGCGGGTCCACGTGTTGCTTGGTTGAGCATATAGCCGAATCTCAGTGCCACCCATAAGCCACTACTGTCCACGTCTTGCTTGGAACCCACCGCACACGTTAGCTTAGGCTTTTAGTTGAGATGGAGCTCAAGTCGCTGGCAGCATCTCACCTCTCGAATTTTTTGCAGGCCCACGAGTTCATCCTCGTGGATGATTACCAGACGGCGTATGGAACAGCGTCGCACACGGCCTTGTATACTGCTCCGGGTTGTGGCAAAAATCGTGGTGGCGGACAGCATGGGCAGTCTTGCGTTCTAAATCTTGCATTCAAGACTCACGTGCTTTTTCAATTTGTGTTACCTTGATGACGTGAAACATGAGGTTAACAACGTTACGTATTAAGCATGAAAATTTTGGCCACCTCTGCTAATGCCCACAACATTCGTATAATTGTGGATTAAAGTGCCTATACATCTCCTTCTATATTATCAAAATCAATTACAAATATTCCCTCTCCCAAATGCTCCGCGCTTACCTGCACAAATAGTTCAATTAATCTCATTTGAGAGAGTCACTTCGGGCCACTTCGGGCCACTAGACAAGACCACAAGATCATTAGCTATATTTAAACTTGGCATGAATTAATTACTCGATTAGTTGTCATTTAGGCTTAGGAAGTTTAAAAACCAATTTTCCAAACTCTCACCAACTCTTTGCCATAAAGTTGGTATTGAGTTGTCTTTGTCAATATCATACGATATTAACTTTTAATAGTATTATTATATTATTTTTGCATAAAATAACATTTGAAATTTAATTTGTGAACAAAAATTTAAAATACATAAACATTTTTAAAGTTTAAAATTTATTTATAGCAGTCTTCATAAAAATTTATTTATAGTATATAATATTGCTAAAGAAAAATCCCATGCACCACACAACTCACCTCGCACACAAAAATTAATTTACTATGGACAGTAAGGTAAAAGGAAATATTAATAAAAATTTTAACAATGAAGCTAGCACAGAATATTCTTCAAAGAGTTTTATACTCCTATTTTTTACTCTGACATGCTTTAATTGCTTAATAGGAGGGGTCATGACTTTTATCCATTCATTTTTTTTCCTCCCATAAAATTTGAACACTTACAGGGCGTTTGGTTGAAGGGAATTTAAATTCTCTTCCCACTTAATTCCAAAAGCCACAAAATTCCTTTGTTTGGTTGAAATCCCATGGACAAAGCCTCCCTTGTTGGGAGTACGACATTGCTAGTTTCCAAGCGAAGACCCGAACCTTCGGTGGTACATGTAGATGCCAAATCCGGTTCCAAGATGGATCAGATTGCACCTTCCCTACTAGCATCCTATAACATAACTTCACAGTATAGGTCCCTTTAGAATCCCCTTTCCAAACCCATGCATCCTTAGGGCGTCGTGAACTTACCGGAATATTAAGAATGCAGTTCGCATCCCTGGCATTGAAAACATCAGTGATACAGTCTCGGTCCCATGAAGTCCCAACCCCATTCATCAATGAGCTCACCGGAGCCTCCCTTACGGATTCATGCAGGCTGGTGTGTACTCACATACGGGTCCTCTGCCATCACAAGCCACATATCCTTCCCAATTGTAGTGGATCTTTCGTCACCAATGCTACGCCGATACCATTGTTTTACTGCATTATTTACCTCAACAATACTTCGCCAAATAAACAAAGGGTTATGCCCGACGGCGTTCATAAGATCAGAATTCGGATAATACCTGCTCTTGAACACCCGTGCAACCAGCGAGTCCGGCCTTGTTAGAAGCCGCCAAGCCTGCTTGCCCAAAAGTGCGAGGTTCATCTCCCTTAGGGTCATAAACCCCAAGCCACCTTTTGATTTTGGTACACACAGTGCTTTCCACGCTTTCCACCGAATCCCCAATCTCCTTGCCACTTTGCCAGTCCACCAATAGTGATTTAGAATAACCTCAATCTCCCTGCACAAGGTTATACCCAAAGAAAAAATCATCATAGCATAACTAGGCAAAGCTTGCAGTACATTTTTTAGTAACACTTCATGGCCAGTCCTAGATAAAAATCAGGTATTCCACCCTCGGACCCAATTAGTGGTTGGCTAGGTTCAAGATTATTAGGAATGGTATTAGCACCTTCAACATTAGGTACCGGATTAGCTGGAGTGGGGGAGACAGTAGGTTGAGTATTTGCATCATTAGCACCCATGGAAAATAGATCTTAGGGAGAAATTGAAGGAAAAAAAAATTATAGTTTAGATCGAATAGCTCTTGATACCATGTAGATTGGTGAAGAACTGATGAATTTACATTATTCAGAGAAATATTTATAGAGCAAATTACCAAAATAGTCCCTCGACTATGTCGATTTCACCAAAATGGTCCCTCGACGAGTGGAAGGGTAAGTTAGTAATTTCAATATATTTCCCCCTTCTTCTTTCCCTATAGCGTATGTTTGTCAAAATCCCCAAAATGCGGTTTTACTGAGCAATAGCGAAATTCACGCGTGCGGTGAGTAAACGACGGCGAAGCAGGTGGTTGCGAGTCTTCGACACTGACTACTTCGGCGGAGCAATGGTCGGAGTTCTCCCTCATAAGATCCAAAAAGATCAACTGAAGCCGGGGGGTCACGTTTACTCATGGAGGCACAAGTATCTCTATGCTCATCACGGTTTTGTCTCCCTTCCTCCCCTCGGTTTTTATTTTCTGTAAATTTTTGCAGATCACTAAAATTGCTTTTTTTTTTTTTTTTTTTCTAATTCGTATTTCTGGGATGCCTCATTTTGCTATCTTGACTCATTTGAAGAAGAGCCTGTTTTTGTTATGTTTTACCAGAAATAACTTTGAATTTTTTGGGTCAAACTGGTATGAAACGGCGATCTGGTTAACTCTTCTTATAAGTGGAACGTTCTGGAAAACTCTGACCCATATTCTCTTGTTTAATTTCTCCTGGTGGGTTCTCATCATTAGCTTTCTCGCCCAAAACCACCCATGTTGGGCACGAAGAAGTAGTATTGTTGCTCGGAGAATTAGAGAGGATTACGTTGTTGCTCAGAGACGTGGAGAGGATTTCAGCTGTGGCTTTGTTGTTTGGCGTGGATGATATATCAATTAGGGATTTATATAAAAAGAACAAACAGTCAAGAACAGTATGTATCCACTAGGACAAGAGGCTCATGGTTACCTATGTCCAAAGTTCTGGTGAGACAACATATGTACATCGTGATCCTGTTCTTCTCATTCCTGTTCTTGGTCACCCACTGTCTTCAAACTGCTACTATGCAATAAAGCCTAATGGGAAGCACAAAAGGGTATGTACTGTACTGTTTTTAATTCTTAGTATTGAATTGAAGCTAACAAATTAATTGATGAATTTGCAGTGAAGCATTTACTTGTTCAACAGAGGAAGACAAGACCACTTGCTGTTTCTGGAGGTGTGTTAAGGATGTTAGACCGAAACCATTGGATCCACACAACGTGTATCAGCAGTTTGAGGTTTCTGTTCGTGTGTCGTGTTACAATAATAGCACTGGTATGGTTTAAACGGTTCAACGCAGAAACAGAAGAAACAAGTTTGGGGTTGGTGATATATCATCCAGCTGGTGCTACAGGGAAGTTCCAATAATATCCCTCAAAATACGCTGTTTAAGTCACCGAAGGACTAAAACGGTTAAAATTTTGATAGTCGAAGAATGAAATTAGCCAAATCAAAATGAGTAGGACGAAATTGGTGAAATCGACATAGTCGAGAGACCATTTTGGTAATTTGCTCAATATTTATACAACAAAGGTGAAACTAAAACAGTAAAACCTACTAAACTCAAGGTAACCACAGCACTAAATACAAAACAAACTTAACAAACTAATCACAACCAAACACTATATTGGCCATGTTTGGTAAAATGGTTGTTAGTTGATAGCTGTAAGTTGTTAGCTGATTGTGTTAGTTAGAGGGTATAAATAGTTGATAACAATGGCTGATTGTTGAAAAGTGTTTGGTAAATTAGCTGTTAGCTGATAGCTGTTTGGTATAATTTATTTTCTCAAAAAGCTAATTGAAAAAGTTGTTTGGAGTAGCTTTTTTAATTTTAGCGTTTTTAAGTTGCAAAAAGCTAATTAACCAAACATTTATATTGATATTTTAATTAAATCAAATAATTAATAGTGGTCAAATAAGCCAAAATTGACCTATAAACCAATTTTTTACCAAACAGGCCCCAATTTTTTACCAAACGGGCCATTATCTCTTATCAGTAAGTACAATTTTTAACCTAGCATTCCTTGTGGTCAAACTAAATACTCACTTTATACTTGAGCAATATACATATATGTTCAAAAAACACATTTTATCCTTTAGCGATTTAAACAACTTTCTCAATCATTTGAGACAATTCTTTCAAAAAATAAAAAGAGTGATCGTACTTAAAATATTCAAGCCTCTTTCACTTGAGCCCACAACTTCAAGTCCGGGATGATATGCATACACCGTACCATTAGCTGCAAATGATTCACATTCCAGCTGAGATTTCCAGTTCACTTTAAATAGCTTTTGTTGCATCACTATCCCTTGCTGTTCTTTGTTGGGAAGAGGGAAGCATTGTATGTTAACATAGGGGTAGATTCTAAGCTTCTTGAGTTCATCATTAATGGAGGCTATGAGAGAAAGCCGATTGGGTGCTTTGATTTTGATAT
Organism: Ipomoea nil; assembly: GCF_001879475.1. Classification (NCBI taxonomy): domain Eukaryota; kingdom Viridiplantae; phylum Streptophyta; class Magnoliopsida; order Solanales; family Convolvulaceae; genus Ipomoea; species Ipomoea nil. The sequence goes on from NW_017617665.1 coordinate 1,132,365, forward strand.
GAATGTCCTGGAGGTTTGGGGCGATAATGTGAGACAAAGGGTTTGATGGGTGCGAAGAAGAATTATGGTATTTGAGCGAAACTAAACTTGGGGCAACAATGTTGACGCCGAGGTTGAATCCTACGTTTTCAGACAACACCAATCTGGTAAGGCTCTGGGTGAGAATGGTGCGGTCAGGGACGGAGTTCCGTGGCTGAAACCGGCAAAATTTCAGACGCAAATCTTGAACGGCGGCCAAGGCTCCAGGGATGAAGTTCATTGGGAGGCGATCGGAGCGCCGGAGAAACGTCACCCTCGTCAGCCGCAACTGCATCAGGGATGGGTGGCGCGTGAGGTCGATGTTCATCCTGAAATGCGGCGGGTGTTTTCCACGCGCCGGCAACGGCGAGTACTTGAAACGGAAAGCTTGGAGAACCCGGGACTGGATGTCCATGGTCACCGTCTGCGGGTAGCATCTCCGGACCACGCATTCGAAATACTTGAGATTCTCCGCCGGAATCACAATCTTGTAGACGCTGCCGACGGCTCTCTCGATCCGGTCGCAGTTGCGGATGCGGAGGTGCTCGACGGACGGCGATCCCTGCAGGAACTTGTGCAACACGCGATCTCTCCTCGACAACGCGCAATCCACAAAACCGATCTTCCGCAGATTGGGAAGCTTCACCTCCAATCTCTGAAGAGTGAGCTTGCAGCGACTCAACTCCAGCACGGCCAGAGAATCGGCAGCCAAGATTCTCTGGAAGCCGGTGTAAGTATTGATCGGCGCCGAGGGACAACCGGTGAGACGAACATCCTGCTCTTTCACTCTTTCCTGATCAGCCACAATACCCAGAACTCGGTTGCAGTAGAGAAGGGATTGCTTATTGGGGAAGTCGATTTGCAGCCTGCTTCTCCGCAGAGACGACGGGATATCTTCGTAGAAGGCGCGTACGCGGCGCTCCGCTCCCGCGTAGAAGCCTCGTATGTTGTTGGGAGACACCTGATCTTCATTGGAAACTGGGATTCTCAGCTCCGGAAGAGGGTAATCGGAGACGCAGCGGTGCCAGTCCTTGGACAAGACGGATGTGCGGTGGACATCTTTAACCGGAAGCCGCGCCAAGATTTGATGGATTATTGAATCCGGTAGGCTACTTATGAAATCAATGCCCTCTGTTTTCTGTCGTTTCACTGTTCCATCAATACCCAGTGGTTCCATAATGCATGCGGTTGACTGTGCTGGGCGAAATCTTGTTCTTTAAGTAATTTATGTCCAAAATACTAGAAAATAATAGAAATTATAGTAATGATTTAGGTTCAAAATATTGATTATGATTTGATATATCTCAACTTTGCACTATGCTTACTTTCTAGTGGAACTCATCTTATGATCTCAGAAACTGCCTCAACCTTTTGATCATCAAGCCTACTTTCTTTAAAATTCCTAATTAGAATCTGAAAAGGTCTACTTTCTTTATTCCTAACAGGTTTAAGCTCTTTAATATAGACAAGGGTCCACAGTCCTCCGTGAACCATATTAATCAAAAACATAATTCTATTCCCGCCCATACTAGGAAAAGATTTTTGTTTGTATATATCTAAAATTAATCTATTTTTTTAGAGAGATTAAATAATAATAATAATAATAATAATAATAATAATAATAATAGATGCTTTATATATGGTAAATTATATTATAATAATAATAATATATGTCGAAAATACTACAAACTAATAGAAATTATAGTAATGATTTAGGTTCAAAATAATGGTTATAATTAATAAATAATAATTTTGTTCAATTTTTTTCTTAAATAAGGAAGTTAATTCATTAATCATAGGTTACAATAAAAATCAAAAGAATGGTTAAACATTCATTATAGTCAATTTTGTTCATTAATTATATTCAAAATAATGATAATGATTATTTTGAATTAGATAAATAATTTCGTTTTTGGTCGATTTTTTATTATAGCCTTTAAAAAATCGGTCATTTCGATTTTTTCTAGTCAGTTATCAGTTTTAGACCGAGAAAAATAAAATCGACCGAAAAATCGAGGTCAAGTCCATACACTTTAATGTGGCAAATTATATCGTGCACCAGGGCACACAATGTATTGTGCGTCTTGGACAAAACGACATCGTTTTGTATATGTTTTTTTTTTAGAAATTCTGTTTCCCGTTTCTGCCGTTAACGTCTTAAAAAAAAATTCACTTTTTCGAATGTACATAAACTCATAACCGAATACACATAAACACATAATCTAACATAATACATAATACACATAAACTCTTAACATAATATACGTAAACTCATAACATAGTACACATAAACTCTTAACATAATACACATAAACTTTAAACAGAATACACATAAACTCTAAACAGAATACACATAAACTCTTAACATAATATAAATAAAATCTCAACATAAAAAACGTCGTTTTGGACAGGACGCACAATGCATTGTGTGCCCTGATTCACGATATAACGATTGTTTTAATGTAGCCCACTAGCTCATAAGCTCCAATACTCATTTATATAAATATATTAGTTTTCTTTTAGCCACTTAGCCCAAATTGAAACCAATCGTTATATCGTGCACCAGGGTGTACAATGCATTGTGCGCCCTGTCCAAAACGACGTCATTTTTATGTTCAGATTTTATGTGTATTATGTTAAGAGTTTATGTGTATTCTGGTAAAAGTTTATGTGTATTATGTTATTAGTTTATGTGTATTATGTTAATAGTTTATGTGTATTATATTAAGAGTTTATGTGTATTATGCATTATGTTAGGTTATGTGTATTCTGTTATGAATTTATGTACATTCGAAACAGGAAATTTATTATTTTTTATTTTTTGAAGTTAACTGTAGAAACGGGAAAAGGAATTTCTAAAAAAATATGACCAGAACGACGTCGTTCTGGCCAGGGCGCACAATTCATTGTGCGGCCTGGTGCACAATATAATTTGCCAATTGAAACTGCACAACACAGTGAACACACATTGAATATAGAAAATAACCTAATTCCCTTTTTCTAGCAGTTGGCAAATTATATCGTGTATCAGGACGCACAATGCATTATGCACCCTAAGAGTTTATATGTATTATGTTAAACGTTTATGTGTATTTTATGTTAAGAGTTTATTTGTATTTTATGTTAAGAGTTTATGTGTACATATATTATGTTAGATTATGTGTATTATGTTAGGAGTTTATGTATATTCTACTATACAATTATGTACATATGAAATATGGGATTTGTAGGGCGCACAATGCACGATATAACAATAAACAATGTGGGCATAGTTGAGGCCAGGTTCCGATGGCTCTGGAATGGCATGACCAAAAGATTACCAAAAGAAGAAAGAAATCATTTGTCGAATTAATTAAGTTTAAACATTATTGGTTTACTGCAAATGCATAAGGAACAAAAAAATTCATGGAATCTTACGTGCATTTCTACATTTATTGGATTCTTTTTCCTCTCGCCATCCTTCGCGAGCTTTTTCTCCTTCTCAGTCTGAGAGTTTTCTCCTTCTTCTTTTGAATCTCTTCTCCCATAGATACTGGTAGTTCTTCTCATTCGATGTCGAACCTTGCTATCGCTGATCTGGATGATGATGGCATTGTACAACAGTTCGACAATGTTTCTTTGGGGTCGACAGCAGATGAACCGGAGCTTTTTGCGGTGGGTAGGCTAGTCACAGAAAAGCCAACCAAGTTCACTTTTCTCCGCGATACGCTCGGTGGCATATGGCGTCCAACTTTTGGTATGAACGTGAGAGAGCTTGAGTCGAGACGATATCTCTTTCGATTTTATCATGATATGTTGGGAAAATTAGCTTAAAATATCATATTAAGTGGCTATTTTGTGGTACAATTATCGGTGAGGTCCACTTCCGATTTTGGTCGGGTCAAAGTGGATTCAAGTTATTCGTAGTGAGACGAAGAGATTGATATATTGTACGCTCAAAACGGATAATGGGTGAATGAGATATTGATTCTCAAAGTAGACCCATTTGAGTTGGGAAATGAAGGGATCAAAGTGAACTTTGTCCCACATTGGTTTGGAAAGAAGATTTGCCCCCCTTATATACAAGAGATCTTTTGAAGCTTGTAGAATTGTATAGCATAGAGGCTCTCTCGCGCGCGCGCGGAGTGGGGGGGGGGGGGGGGGGTGCAAATCAAAATCCAACTAGAAGAGATAAAGGCTTGATTCAAACCCGAGCTCGTGTGCGCGGGCACGAATGTCGTCCGGAAATTGGCTGGCCTTGCGGGCTAAGTTATGCCAAACTTCGGTATCATTTTCCAATTGATATAGTCACTTTGTTCGGCCGCAACTGAACCGAGAGCACCTACTGTTACGAAATTAATACTGTTTTAATTCCAATTTTAAATCTGAGTTTAATCCTACTTAGTGGGTGGCTGTTAGTCTGTTACAGGTGTTACACAATTGGTTTTAATACCAATTTAATAGCCATGTTGAATGCTAGCACTCCAACATCCCTATATAAAGAGAGGTAGAGCAATAGCTTTTTACATAGTAGAGAAACAAAGGAATTCCAGTAGCTTTATCCTCTCAAAACTCTGCTTCTACTCTCTTCTTTAGCCAATCTGTGTTCCAGCCTTGCTTTGTTTGCCGGGTTCTTTGTTTAGCTGCTTAAACAAAGAACCGTAGCACGTTTTATCCTGGAAAACCTAGGCTACAACGCTCCTAGCACTTGTGGGAGGTAGCAAATAAGGTTTTAAGGAAAAGAACTTTGTGTTCGAACTCGTGCTAAACCTATATCCAAACACTCCACCTTTTCCTTCCCAGTTTTTCTGTCTTCCCATATAATATTAATCTTTTCGTAGGATTATTATTTTTGGGATTTTTCAACCATATTACCCAACAATCTTAAAACCTTATTTCCGTTTCCCGTTGGTTGTTTATCTCTAATTTCCTGGAAGAAATGGAGAATCCCGTTCTGCCAGCTAATGGGGAGGAGAATGTTGTTGAGAACAACAGTGGTGGGAATGGCAACAATGTTGCAAATTCCCAAGCCCCACCAGTGAACGTTGGTTCACAAGATGGTGGAAGCATCGAGGGATATATTCCCATGACTCGGGTACCTACGGTACCGAGTGGTTCGGCCGAAAGACCGGAGAAGTTCACCGGTATTGGATCGAACTTCAAAAGGTGGCAACAAAAAATGTTGTTCTACCTGGTAACTCTCGGCTTGGCGAGATTCTTGAACGAGAAGGTTCACGAACTAAGGGAACAGGATGCCCAATCCGTGATGGCAGTTGGCTATTGGAAGGATTCGGACTTCCTATGCCGAAACTACATCCTGAACGGATTATGTGATGCGTTATACGATGTATACTGCAAGATTGACACAGCGAAAGCGCTGTGGGAAGCCTTGGATCATAAATACCGAAGTGAGGATGCCAGCGCAAAGAAATTTGTGGTTGGCCGATTCCTTGACTTCAAAATGGTTGATTCCAAAATCGTGCTAAGTCAGGTTGAAGATTTACAACTAATCTTTGATGAAATCCGTGACGAGGGCATGATGTTGAGTGAAGCCTTCCTAGTGGGATCTGTTATCCACTTGCTGCCTCCAGGGTGGAAGGACTTCAAGAATTACCTTAAGCATAAGCGAAAGGAAATGAACCTGGAGGACCTGATCCAGCGACTCCGAATTGAGGAGGGGAACAAGACAAATGATGGCAGAAATTCTGTCACTATTGGCGCTAAAGCCAATGTTGTGGAACATGCTAAAGGCTCCAAGAAGAACAAGAAGGACAAGCAAAAGCTAGGTCCGAAAGGAGGCATTACCAAGAAGAAATTTCATGGAAAATGCTTCAATTGTGGCAAGTCTGGTCACAACTCCTCTGAGTGAAAAGTTCCAAAGAAGAAGAACAAGAGTTCTGAAGCCAACATGGCTGAGGAAAACAATCAGAAGGAGGTCGAGACTAGCCTTTCAGCTATGGTGACCGAGGTGAACCTCGTGGATTCTAACCCACGAGAGTGGTTCATCGATACTGGTGCAACAAGGCACTTGTGTTGCAACCGAGAAATGTTCAACACCTTTGAGACCGTTGAGGGCGAGAAGGTTTGGATGGGAAACTCTGCTCAGTCTGCTGTGGAAGGCGTGGGCAAGGTGGTTCTGAAGATGACTTCTGGGAAGGAACTGACGTTGAACAACGTACTGTATGTTCCAGAGCTGAGGCAGAATCTTGTGTCTGACTCTCTGTTGAACAAGCATGGCTTTCGCATGGTGTTCGAGTCAGACAAAGTTGTTTTGTCTAAATTAGGAATGTTTGTAGGCAAAGGTTATGTAATTGATGGGCTTTTTAAGCTCAATGTAATGCCTATTATTATGAATAAGAGCAAAGTTACTTCCGTTTACTTGCTTGAGTCTTCCAATTTGTGGCATGGTAGACTAGGTCACGTTAATTATAATTCTATACGTAGATTAATTAACATGGACCATATTCCTAATTTTCAAATTAACACAAATAACAAATGTGAAATTTGTGTTGAGGCAAAATTAACGAAAGTACCTTTCAAATCGGTTGAAAGGGAAACTGAACCACTAAAATTAATCCATAGTGATTTGTGCGATTTTAGATCGATACAAACGAGAGGTGGTAATAAATATTTTATCACGTTTATCGATGATAGCACACGTTATTGCTATGTGTATTTGCTTAAAAGCAAAGAGGAAGCCTTGGAAAAATTCATTCTTTATAAGAATGAAGTTGAAAACCAACTTAATCGTAAGATTAAGAAAGTTAGAAGCGATAGAGGTGGTGAGTAAGAAGCACCTATTGGTGACTTCTGTGCGAGTGTAGGTATAATACACGAGCATACGGCACCTTACTCACCTCAATCGAACGGTGTTGCCGAACGAAAGAATCGTACATTGAAAGATATGATGAATGAGATGCTTATAAGTTCGGGCCTACCTCAAGATGCGTGGGGTGAGGCTATTTTGACAAGTAGTTACCTTTTAAATAAGGTACCCCACAAGAAGCTTGATAAGACTCCTTATGAGCTGTGGAACGGTAGGAAACCTTCCTACCAGTACCTGAAAGTGTGGGGGTGTCTTGCCAAAGTGTTGGTGCCAACACCTAAGAAAGTAAAGATAGGTCCCAAGACGGTGGACTGTATCTTTATTGGCTATGCACATAATAGTACTGCTTATCGGGTTTTAGTACACGAGTCCCATAATCCGGACGTACACGAGAACACGATAATAGAATCAAGGAATGCATCTTTCTTTGAAAATGTATTTCCTTGTAGGTCCAACGAGGGACCGAGTACGTCAAAACGAACGTTTGACGAAGCTATGGATAATGATAGTGGGGAATCCGAGAGAGAACCCGAGCTCGAGCCGAGACGCAGTAAGCGGGCGAGAGTTGGAAAATCATTTTGTCCTGATTTTCTAACTTACTTGTTGGAGTACGATTCGAGTACTCTAACTTGTTTATTAGAAAATGAACCCGATTTTCTATCTTGTTTGATAGAGAATGAGCCTCGAACGTATGTTGAAGCTGTGACCTCTACGGAAGGACCAATGTGGAAAGAGGCTATTAAAAGCGAAGTGGATTCTATTTTACAGAATCACACTTGGGAACTTGTTGATCTTCCTCCGGGTAGTAAACCCTTAGGATCCAAGTGGGTCTTTAAAAGAAAGATGAAACCCGATGGTTCTATCGAGAAGTATAAGGTTAGGCTTGTAATCAAGGGTTACAGGCAACGCGAGGGCCTTGATTACTTCGACACGTATTCTCCCGTGACGAGAATAAACTCCATTAGAATGATACTTGCTATAGCCGCGTTGCGGAATTTAGAAGTTCATCAAATGGACGTTAAGACCGCTTTCCTAAATGGTGAATTGGATGAGGAAATCTATATGGAACAACCCGAAGGGTTCGTGGTTCCGGGCCAAGAAAGGAAAGTGTGCAAGTTGGTTAAATCGCTATGCGCCTAAGCAATGGCACGAGAATTTTGACCATGCGATGTTGACTAATGGGTTTAAAATAAACGAAAGTGACAAATGTGTCTACGTTAAGGAAACGATAGACGGCTATGTCATTCTTTGTTTATATGTAGATGACATGCTCATCGTTGGTAGTAACAATCAGATGATCAAGTCTACCAAAAACATGTTAAATGCGAGATTTGACATGAAGGATGTGGGTTTGGCTGATTTAATCCTAGGGATTAGAATCATTAGAAGACCTGAAGGTCTTGTGTTGAGCCAATCACATTATATTGATAAAATCCTTGAAAAATTTAACAAGGATAATCATCAAAAGACTAGGACGCCATTAGATCGAAGCGTTCATCTAACTAAGAACCACGAGGAGTGTATTTCTCAAGTAGAATATGCTCGGGTTATTGGTAGTTTGATGTATCTAATGAGCTGTACTAGGCCGGATATTGCCTTTGCGGTTAGTAAACTCAGTAGATATACGAGCAACCCCGGTGCCATGCACTGGACGGCAATAGTGAAGGTTCTGAGATACTTAAGGTATACTCGAGACCTTGGACTGCACTATGGGAGATATCCTGCTGTACTTGAAGGGTATAGCGACGCTAGCTGGATATCTGATATTAAGGACTCCAAGTCCACGAGTGGCTACGTGTTTACACTAGCCGGTGCAGCCGTTGCATGGAAATCCTCTAAACAGACCGTGATAGCTAGATCCAGGATGGAATCTGAGCTGATAGCCTTGGACAAATGTTGCGAAGAGGCTGAATGGTTACACCATTTTTTAGAGGATATTCCTAATTGGGAAAGACCTGTACCTCCAGTGTGTGTGCATTGCGATAGTCAAGCTGCAATTGGACGAGTACAGAATCATATGTATAATGGTAAGTCTAGACATGTGCATCGTAGACATAATACCATTAGACAACTTCTCACAACTGGTGTTGTCTCGATTGACTACGTAAAGTCAAAAGACAATATAGCGGATCTGCTAACCAAAGGGTTATGTAGAGTAGTTGTGGAGAAGTTGAAACGAGGAATGGGTCTAAAGCCCTTGGTATAAAGTTCTATAGTGGACACCCAACCTAGCTGGCACCTAGGTTCAATGGGACAACTAAATTATGGAACGGAGCATGTCACTGTAGGGGTCTCGGATTCCCTACCAGTCTACCATTCCTCGTTAGAAACAGTGGCTCCCGTACAAGGTTAGCATGTTAAATGCTTTAGTGATTCAAATGTCGGTTGACATATGTGGTGTATGCGGGACACTCGGGAAAGAATCACCTATGTGAGAGAGAAGTGAGGGTCGCTTCAAAGGAGAATTGACGGGCACAATTCTTCACAAACTCTTGCAGAACCAGGAATGGTGACCCACGACCAAAATGGGCACAATCATGAGAACCAGGGGGGGGGGGGGGGGGGGGGGGGGTTGTGCAAATCAAAATCCAACTAGAAGAGATCGGAAAGGCTTGATTCAAACCAGAGCTTGCGTGCGCCGGCACCTGCGGGCACGAATGTCGTCCGGAAATTGGCTGGCCTTGCGGGCATAAGTTATGCCAAACTTCGATATCATTTTCCAACTGATACAGTCACTTGGTTCGGTTGGGTGCACTCACGGGTTGCGTGATCCGTGTGCTCTCGTGTGAACCTGCACCCCAACGGTCTGAAACCTGAAAGTTCAGCCTGTTGTACAGATTAAACTCATTTGTTACGGAATTAATACTGTTTTAATTCCAATTTTAAATCTGAGTTTAATCCTACTAAGTGGGTGGCTGTTACAGGTGTTACACAATTGGTTTTAATACCAATTTAATGGCTATGTTGAATGCTAGCACTCCAACATCCCTATATAAAGAGAGGTAGAGCAGTAGCTTTTTACATAGTAGAGAAACAAAGGAATTCCAGTAGCTTTATCCTCTCAAAACTCTGCTTCTACTCTCTTCTTTAGCCAATCTGTGTTCCAGCCTTGCTTTGTTTGCCGGGTTCTTTGTTTAGCTGCTTAAACAAAGAACCGTAACACGTTTTATCCTGGAAAACCTAGGCTATAACGCTCCTAGCACTTGTGGGAGGTAGCAAATAAGGTTTTAAGGAAAAGAACTTTGTGTTCGAACTCGTGCTAAACCTTTATCCAAACACTCCACATTTTCCTTCCCAGTTTTTCTGTCTTCCCATATAATATTAATCTTTTCGTAGGATTATTATTTTTGGGATTTTTCAACCATATTACCCAACATGATACAAATATGACTAGGGTCCTGGAAGATTGTCTGTGGGCCTATGAACAGAGCCTATTAGTTCTTAAACAAGTTCTGTTGAATTCTAAAAGGAAGTGTTTATATATGTATTGCGATGATAAACTGAATAGATTGAGTACAGGAAGCCTATGCTTATATTCAAGCTAAGGGAAACTCCTAACCACTTATTTCAAAATTCAAATGGGTAGTTAGGAGACTTCCTCTAACAACCTACTAACACTCCCCCTCAAGTTGGAGCATAGATATCAAACATACCCAACTTGTTACATATATATGAAACCCGACTCTTACACAACCCTTTCGTGAATATGTCAGCCAGTTGATCACCGCTCCGAACGTGTGTAAGTGATATTAGTCCTTGCTCCACTTTTTCCCGTATAAAATGGCAGTCAACTTCAATATGCTTCGTTCGCTCATGAAAGACTGGATTATTCGCGATGTGTATGGCAGCACAGTTATCACACCACAAACAACTCATCTCTAGATTTCATGAGGTATAGCCAAGTGTGTCTAGAGAAATCGTCTACAAAAGTTACAAAGTATTTAAACCCAGATTTTGATACTACTCGACATGGCCCCCATATATCTGAGTGAACCAACTGAAATAAAGACTCGACTCTATTATTGACTCTAGGAGGGTATGGCACCCGACAATGCTTAGCAAGCTCGCATGACTCACATTGCAAGCCAGATAGAGATTCTAACCCCGGACACAACTTCTTTAAGACATACAAAGGCGGATGACCATACTGGGAATGCAACTGCAACGGGGACATATTTCCCAATAAACCAACCGGAACACCTCCAGAATCTTTGGACAGCCGCTCTAACACGTACAGCCCACCGACCTCCTTCCCTTTACCAATAATCGTCTTCGTCAACAGATCCTGAAACAGACAATATCCAGGGAAGAACATGACACAACAATTTAGGTCCCTGGTAATTTGACTAATTGACAATAAATTGAACGGGAATTTTGGGAGATATAACACAGAAGTGAGAGGTAACGACGAACTAACACTCACACTACCTTTACCTAAAACAGAGGTGGATGAACCATCTGCCAAGGTAACGGTAGGACCACATTTAAGGGAACAATATTCGGAAAACATACTTGGATTACCTGACATGTGGTCACTGGCTCCAGAATCAATGACCCACTGTCGAGACGAGGAGGAAACACAAGCAATAGGATTACCTGTTTGAACAAAGGTAGCTGACGGAGACGGCAATGACCCTGGACTAGCGGGAGACTGCGAGGAAGACAACTTTAACTGATTAAACAAAGCCATCTCTTCTTCAGTTATCATAACCGTCCCTTCTGGTTTAGAGGCAGAATTCGCAAACCTCCTATGGTCGGAGAGTTGTGGGCATTGGTTACGCAGATGACCGGGATCACCACAATTATAGCAAGCCCTTTGCCCCCGACCTCCTCCGCGCCCTCTACCTCGTCCCCTAGACCGACCTCCTCGACTATCTGTCCCACTATCTCCCTGTGAGAAAAAGACTTGTTTCTCCAACGTACTATCAGTACCAAGATTCACTGACGCATTTTGAACCATAGAAAAAACTTGGTCGAGCTAGTCTAATTCCTTATTCCCCAATAATTGTGATTTCAAAACATCATACTCCTTATCTAGTCCAGAAATCCAACTAAAAATATGCAATTGATCACGTTGTTTTTTCATTTTATCCACTTTATCAGTAATTGGCATAGCAGCACACAATGCCTCACTCACATTCTTGAAGTCATAATAGTAATCCCTGATGTCCCGCCCTTTTTGAGATGGTCGATGAACATCCTGGGATAACTGATATAACTTCCTTAAATTATTTGCCCCGCTAAACCACTGATTCACTAACTCCACACTTCCTTTGCACTGTTACAGTGCTGTAAAGATAGGATTATCTTCCTATCAATACAATTTATTATACGCGAAATCAGGGCGTCATCATTTTTCTGCCACGCTTGGGCTTCGGTAGGGTCATCTGGACATGTCTCAATTAAATGTCCAGCTTTACCCATACCCTTCAAGTTCACTTCAACTAGGAACTTCCATTCCCCAAAATTGGACCCATCAGGTGCCAACACCAAATCAACCAATTTAGACTGTGTTGACACCACTGTAATAGTCCTATTTTCTGCCATAATAAAAAAAACCAACCTGGAAACGTAGCTTTACTTCTAAGCAGATGACAAAGCCCAACCCAACTTCACCTCACGCAGCAAAGCAGATCTGGAAAAAAACCAGCTTCACTTCTCACGCAGCAAAGCAGATCTGGAGAACAGCCCACTCAAAATCCCCTCAACACCGGACGGAGATATTCATATAGGAGTGTCGGGCGCATGGAGACGAACCCAGCCACGTTGGCGGCGACCGGAGGCGACGTCGGAGAACACCGCACGCGCCGGCGCATGGCGTCGGAGCTCCGGGAGTGCGGCGGCGCGTGGACCTTCCGATGACTGCTCCGATCCTCCCGGCGGCGGCGCCTCCTCGTTCCGACCAAAGCCCACCACCCACATCTACTACTCTGATACCATGTTGAATTCTAAAAGGAAGTGTTTATATATGTATTGCGATGATAAACTGAATAGATTGAGTATAGGAAGCCTATGCTTATATACAAGCTAAGGGAAACTCCTAACCACTTATTTCAAAATTCAAATGGGTAGTTAGGAGACTTCCTCTAACAACCTACTAACAAGTTCCGATGGGGGCTGATCCAGAGACGGTTTTGCTTGACACTGCTGATTTTTGGATCCAAATTCACGGCCTTCAGCCAGGTTTTCGATCTGAGGGAGTTCTGAACGTTATAGGTGGTTATATCGGGCGGATGGTAAAGTCTGATGAACGCAACTTCGATGGGTCAATCATAACCTTTTTTCGTATACGTGTGGAAATTGATGTGGCCAAGCCTTTGAAGAAGGGGATGAAGATGCGAAAAGATAATGGTGAATGGTTCCAAGTGGACTTCCGTTACGAACGCTTGCCAACCTTTTGCTTCATATGCAGAATCATAGGTCATGGCGACAAATACTGTCACAAGGTGTCTCAAGGCTGGGATAAGAACGCTGAAAAACCCTATGGTCCGGGGTTGAGGGCTGGTGGCCGGCGCAATACACCGCCGGCGAGCAATGATTTGATAGCGCCGGAAACTTCGGTGGATAGAAGCCAATGGTCCTCGCCGGGGTTACGTACTGGTAATACTGGAAAAGGAAAGTATCGTGGAGGTTTAAATGCTGATTCCCTTTCCATGCATGGGCCTAAGTCTACTCCGGAAATCTTGCATGGCAAGAATAACACCAGTACTGATTTGCTTACCTTGCGAGTGCCTGGTTCCATCACGGAAATTCTGCATGATAGGAATCATGCCAATTTACTCACTCATGAGTCTATTATTGGTAATGTGGATGAGTATAGCGCTGATGATGGGGTCACAATTGTTGAGCAAAAACGACGTAGGAGGGACATTAATGACGCGACTTTTATCGCACCAATGGATGTAGAGAAAAGTGGTTCAAAAACCTTGTTGGAGGCGGAAACTGGTGTATCCCAGTCCAGCCCGACCCAATGAGTTCCATAAGTTGGAACTGTCGTGGGATAGGCAACTCACGCACAGTTCGGGAATTAATGGCCTTAGATGCTAAGGTCAAGCCTATGTTTATTTTCTTAATGGAAACGAAGGTGCGTCGTGAGCGTGCGGAGCGCCTGAGAATGAAACTCAACTATGAGGGTCTTTTTTATGTAGTTGGAGGTGGACTTAGGGGTGGTTTGGCTCTTTTCTGGCGTGATAGAGGGGTAGTCAGTCTGATCAGTTTTTCAGATAATCACATTAATGTTCAAGTGCAGCTGCCTGGCAGCGACCCCTGGAGATTAACGTGTTTTTATGGCATTTCGGATAGGTCGTGTCGCCTACAGTTGTGGAATTTGCTGCGGTCCCTTTACCAAAAATCACAGCTGCCGTGGTTAGTTATTGGTGACTTTAATGACATTGCCAGCCCAACGGAAAAACGGGGACATCACCTTCACCCCACTGCTTTAATCAATGGATTCAATCAAGCTTTAGATGATTGCGAGCTTTTTGATGAGAGGCTGGAAGTTCACTTGGGAGCGTGGAAAAGGTACTGATCATTGGGTGGAAGAACGTTTGGATAGGGCTGTTGCCGGGGCAGACTGGTGCAGCATGTTTCCTCAAGTGACGGTCTATAATAAAGAGGTGATGAATTCTGATCATTCGACTCTGTATATTGAACATGACGAGCCACGAGTTGGGCGTCAACGAAGATCTTTTCTTTTTGAAAATGCTTGGCTACAAGAGGGGGATGTAAGGAGGTGGTTATGAGCGCATGGAATACTACTGCCTGAGAAATTATTCCAGTAAGACTTGATTACTGCGGATCTTCATTGAAAGGTTGGGGAGGCAATCTGGTTAAGAAACTTGAGAAGGAAATTACTTCAGTCCAAGAACAACTTAATGCTCTCCGAGATAGACGTGATGAAACTTCTTTAAGCGCAGTACGTAACATTGATGGACGGTTAAATGAGTTGAACGACCAGTTGAATGCCTACTGGCGTCAACGTGCGAAACAATTCTGGCTGGATAAAGGAGACCGAAACACTAAGTTTTACCATCTTTATGCTTCATCCCGAAAGAGAAAAAATATGATAATGAAGTTGCAAGATGAAAGTGGACAGTGGATTGAAGTCCCTAATTTACTGTTATTGGCTAAGCGTTACTACACAGATGTGTTTACTGCAAAGGGAGTAACTGGAGATGATGCTCTACACAATTTATCTACGAAAGTGACTCAAGAGGAGAATGAGCTACTGCTACGGCCCTTCTCGTATGAAGAAGTGAAGGAAGCACTCTTTAGCATGGCCCCAGACAAATCTCCGAGTCCGGATGGTTTCTCTCCGGCTTTTTTTCAGCATTTTTGGAAGGAGATTGGGGTTGATGTCTCGCGGTTCATCATAGATTCTATTGAAGGTAATCATTTTCAAGATGGGATGAACGATGCCATAATCACTTTGATTCCCAAAAAAACCTCTCCCGTATCTATGAGCGAGCTCCGCCCTATAGCTCTATGTAATGTTCTCTATAAGATTATTTCCAAGATGCTTGCTAATAGGCTGAAAACGGTGCTGGAAAGGATTATATCTCCCGCTCAAAGTGCGTTCTTGTCCGGTCGTCTTATTACGGATAATGTACTTGTAGCGTCAGAAGTAATCCATTTTTTAAACCGTAAGCGGCAATGGCGGGATGGTTGGTGTGCCCTAAAACTTGACATGGCAAAGGCATACGACAAGATGGAGTGGTCATTTCTTCATGCAATGATGACACGGCTGGGTTTTGATAGTAAATGGATAGACATTATTCTCCGGTGTGTCACTACGGTTCGGTATAAGGTCGGAATGAACAGGAACTTATCTGAGTATATTCTTCCTTCTTGTGGATTGAGGCAAGGTGATCCCTTATCTCCTTATTTGTTCATTTTGTGTGCGGAAGGTCTGTCTTATTTGTTAACGAGGGCAGACCAAAGAAATGAAATATCACCATGCATAGTAGCCAGAGGTGCGCCGGGAATTTCCCACTTGTTTTTCGCAGATGACTCTTTGTTATTTTTTAAGGCTACTGTTTTGGAAGCTACTTTTGTGAAAAATTGTCTCAGCCGCTATGAGTTGGCCTCTGGGCAGGTGGTGAATTACACTAAGTCGTGTGCTATTTTCAGCAAAAACACGACAGAGGACTGTAAGGAACAAGTAGCGGGAGTTTTTAACGTGCTGACAACATTGGGAAATATCTTGGGTTACCGATGGGCATTGGTCGAAATAAAAAAAGAGGCATTCTCTTTTATTGAAGCAAAGTTGGCATAGCGTGTTGGGGGGTGGAATAAAAAGATTCTATCTAGAGCTGGGAAAGAAGTTCTATTAAAGAGTGTCGCCCAAGCACTCCCTACGTACATGGTGAGTATTTATTTCCTACCGACTACCTTCTGTGATAGACTTGAGCGGAACATGAACAAGTTTTGGTGGGGAGTGAACTGCGGGAATGGTGGTGGCATAAGGTGGATTTCCTGGGGACGTATGTGCTATCCGAAATCTTGTGGTGGTATGGGTTTCAAAAAGCCAAGTAGCTTTAATCTGGCTTTACTAGCCAAGCAAGGATGGCGTCTTTTAACAAATCCTAATTCTTTGACGGCTCGCTTATACAAAGCAAGGTATTTCCCAAATTCAAATTTTTTGTCGGCAGGGTTGGGTGCAAATCCTAGCTATTGTTGGCGATCAATCTTGGCTGGCCAGGGTGTGCTTAAGCGTGGGTGTTATAGACGCATTGGAAATGGAGCCTCAACACTGGTATGGAACCACCCATGGCTACCGTGTAATGAAGACCCTTTCATAAGCTCTCAGATGCATGCAGGCAGTGCTAATATGAAGGTCAGTGAACTCATAAAACAGGAAACTCAAGATTGGGATGTAGCATTATTACATAATATGTTTGAAGCACGTGATGTAGAGCTTATTAAGAAGATCCCCTGGCAACACGTACAATTTGAGGATCAGTGGTGTTGGCGAGGGGATTTGCGAGGCATGTATACAGTTAGGCAGCGTTACCGGCTACTCACTGAAGAAATATATGATGGAAACAATTATAATGAGTGGGCTGTTATTTGGAGTTTAAAAATTCCTCCCAACATCCGGAACTTTCTATGGAGATGCTTACATGGTATATTACCAACAATGAAGGCCCTAGCTGATCGACATGTGAGTGTGGTCGGTTTATGTCCTTTATGCCATCAACAGGTGGAGTCCTTAAAGCATGTTATGTGTGATTGTGTTCAGTTTTCCAGGTTATGGGATGCATGTTATGTGTGATTGTGTTCAGGTTTCCAGGTTATGGGATGATATGCCGATTGTACAGTTGCCTAGCTATGAGGAGGATTTCAGTAGTTGGTTTTTCTCCAGATTGGTAACTTATGAGTTGCATGTGCTGTTACGATGTGTGGCCACCATGTGGTGCATCTGGAGGGAGAGGAACAACATGGTTTGGAACCAAAAGCCTTGGAGTTGCTCGGCTGTTTATCATGAGTTGCAGAGGTTGTTGAATGACTGGAGTGATATGGACTGCTCACGTAGTACTCCAGCTTCACAAATTAGGAACTGTGGACTCAATGTGACCGCTAGTCATCTGTCTTTGGTTCAAGAGGATGGCTTCGCAATTTATACAGATGCTGCAGTGTTCGTAGAAAGGGATTTTGCTAGCTTTGGAGTGGTGATTATGGATAAGTTGGGCAATTCGTGGCTGCTAAGAATGGGCCGATGCGGTGCTTAAACAATGTAAACTTGGAAGAGGCAATTTCCATTAAGGAAGCACTATCTTGGGCTTATGATCGAAGGATGACAAAGGTGGCGGTTTTCTCGGATTGCCAAACTGTTTGTAATGCAATTAATGGCATGGCTTTGGACTATTCAAGTTTAGGGTGTGTAATTAGTCCATGCCGCTCTCTCAAACGACACTTTGAAGTAGTGTCCATTACTTTTATTCCTAAATCAGTGAATCGGTTAGCTCATGCCATGACTAGAGCTAATAGTTCGTCTACTGGTCCTAATGTTTGGGTTGATTCTGTTCCTTCTTGTATATAATATTTTTTTTCATTTTTTCTTAAATAAGGAAGTTAATTTATTAATCATAGGTTACAATACAGATCAATAGAATGGTTAAACATTCATTACAATCAATTTTGTTCATTAATTATATTTCTAGTCAGTTATCAGTTTTAGACTGAGAAAAATAAAATCGACCGAAAAATCGAGGTCAAGTCCATACATTTTAATGTGGCAAATTATATCGTGCACCAGGGCACACAATGTACTGTGCGCCTTGGCCAAAACGGCGTCATTTTGTATATGTTTTTTTTTTTTTTTTTTTTTTTTTTTTAAATTCTGTTTCCCGTTTCTGCCGTTAACTTCTTAAAAAAATCCCCTATTTCGAATGTACATAAACTCATAACAGAATACACATAAACACATAACATAATACACATAATCTAACATAATACATAATACACATAAACTCTTAACATAATATACATAAACTCATAACAATGCGCATAAACTCTTAACATAATACACATAAACTCATAACATAATACACATAAACTTTAAACAGAATACACATAAACTCTAAACAGAATACACATAAACTCTTAACATAATATACATAAAATCTTAACATAAAAAACGTCGTATTGAGCAGGACACACAATGCATTGTGCGCCCTGATTCACAATATAACGATTGTTTTAATGTAGCCCACTAGCTCATAAGGTCCAATACTCATTTATATAAATACTAGTTTGCTTTTAGTCACGTAGCCCAAATTGAAACCAATCGTTATATCGTGCACCAGGGCGCACAATGCATTGTGCGTCCTGTCCAAAACGACGTTATTTTTATGTTCAAATTTTATATGTAAGAGTTTGTGTATTCTAGTAAAATTTTATGTTGTATTATGTTATTAGTTTATGTGTATTATGTTAAAAGTTTATATATATTCTGTTAAGAGTTTATGTGTATTATGTTAAGAGTTTATGTGTATTCTGTTATGAGTTTATGTGTATTTTATTAAGAGTTTATGTGTATCATGCATTATGTTAGGTTATGTGTATTCTGTTATGAGTTGATGTACATTCGAAACATGTGATTTTTTATTTTTTATTTTTTATTTTTTGAAGTTAAATGTAGAAGCGGGAAACGGAATTTCTGAAAAAACATGACCAAACCGGCGTCGTTTTGACCAGGGCGCACAATTGATTGTGCGGCCTGATGCACGATATAATTTGCCAATTGAAACTGCACAACACAGTGAACACACATTGAATATAGAAAATAACCTAATTCCCTTTTTCTAGCGGTTGGCAAATTATATCGTGTATCAGGACGCACAATGCATTATGCACCCTAAGAGTTTATATGTATTATGTTAAACGTTTATGTGTATTTTATGTTAAGAGTTTATTTGTATTTTATGTTAAGAGTTTATGTGTACATATATTATGTTAGATTATGTGTATTATGTTAGGAGTTTATGTATATTCTACTATACAATTACGTACATATGAAATATGGGATTTGTAGGGTGCACAATGCACGATATAACAATTAACAATGCGGGCATAGTTGAGGCCAGGTTCGATGGCTCTGGAATGGCATGACCAAAAGATTACCAAAAGAAGAAAGAAATCATTTGTTGAATTAATTAAGTTTAAACATTATTGGTTTCTTGCAAATGCATAGGAACAAAAAAATTCATGGAATCTTACGTGCATTTCTCCATTTACTGGATTTGATCTCAAGGGTTTTACACTTTCACAACAAGGGGTTTGGTCATTGTGACTTAAAACTTGAAAACATCTTCGCTCTTTTCCTATCACTCGAGAAGTAAACTCATCTTAAAATTTGTTGCGTACCGGTGATAAAGACAAAATATATTACAATGATAAAGATTACTGCTATGGCGAAGAACGTTATTAGTTTTATGAGTAAATACCCAAAATGGTCCCTCGACTATAGCTAAATTCACAAATTGGTCCTCGACTTTTAATTTCAACCAATTAAGTCCTTAACTTTGTAATTTTAACACAATTTGGTCCTTTGTCTATTTGACCGTTTGTTGACTGTGCTTTTTTAGGATATATATATGTAATTTCATGGTCCATCGTCGATTTTTTAAGGTTCCGGTTGCATTTCTAGAATGCACTATTACATTTGAATCCACTGTCGGCGATGCACCCCATGCCGGAGAGATTATAGCTTTTGATAGATAGATCGCCGAAGTCCCTGGAGTGGCTCTTCGAGAAAGCCGTGACTCTAAGCGATGTAGGCAAGCTAAACTGGCTCGGGATCCCCAAGCAGCAAGCGGAGAAGCACTTCCCCCCTCCAAAACGGCGCTGTCACCTCCAAGATATGGTGGTGGTGGCGGCGGTGGGGGGGACGACAGTGATTGCGGTGGTATGGTGGTGGTGGCGGCGGCGGTGGTAGTGGTGGTGGTGGCGGCGGCGGTGGTAGTGGTGGTGGTGGTGGTTGCAGCAACGGTGGTTACGGTGGTATGGTGGTGGTCGTGTGGCGACGGTGGTGTGGTGGTGGTGGCGGTGGTTGCGGTGGTAGTGGCGGCGTTGGTGGTGTGGTGGTGGTTGCGGTGGTATGGTGGTAGTGGCGGCGGTGGTGGTGGGGACGACGGTGGTTGCGGTGGTATGGTGGTGGTGGCGGCGGTGACAACGGTGGTATGGTGGTGGTGGCGACGGCGATGGTTGCGGTTATTAAAGCATGTGCTCCATCTCAACTAAAAGCCTAAGCTGATAGTTGGATTGCACGTTAATGGCTATATGCTCACACGCCCCCTCACGTGTGCGGTGGGTTCCAAGCAACACGTGGACCGATAAACCGTAGTAGCTTACGAGTGGCGTTACCTTTGGTCTGGCTCTGATACCAAATTAAAGCATGTGCTCCATCTCAACTAAAAGCTTAAGCTGATAGTTGGATTGCACGTTAATGGCTATATGCTCACAATATGGTGGTGGTGGTGGTGGCAGCGGTGGCAGCGGTGGTGGTGGTAGTGGTTGCGGTGGTATGGTGTTGGTGGTGTGATGGTGGTGGTGTGGTGGCGTTGGTTGCGGTGGTATAGTGGTGATGGCGGCGGCACCGCGGCAGTAGTGGTGGTGATGGTGGTGGTATGGTGTTGATGATGTTAGTGGTGGTGTGATGTTGGTGTAAAAGTTGGAAAATGACTTCCCCCCCAAAAAAAGGGGAAGTCATTTTCGTCCAAAACAAGCCTATTTTCCAAATTCAACGGAAAATGATTTCTGTTGACTTGATTTTCCAGGCACATCCAAACAATGGAAACTTGAAAAATGATTTCAGAACTCATTTTCCAGGTTTCCAAACACACCCTTAGAATGAAAATGGCTTTCCATGAAAAGATGAAGCTCTTGCATAGAGGAAAGTGGTGTTGGTTGAATGTCACAATTGTGGGATGCCACAGTGAGTTTGACATTCTTATAAAAAACTCAACAGCGATTATTGTTACTTCTATGGGGATATGTGGCATAGGAAAATATCATAGCAGTGCGAGTAGGTGAAAGTGCAATCCTTTTCCATTAATTTATTTGCTTTGATTCTTAAAATTCTCCATGCATTCATGATGTAAAGGAATGAATAGAATGCAAGATTATTTTTTGTTCATCCTTTCTTTTTCAGTCAATGCTAATAATATTAACAAGCTTCTTTCTGGCAGAGTGGTATAATTAATAATTTCTTCCAATTAGTGGATCCTGGTGGTGTTAAACAGGAGTTACAACTACTAAAGTCTTTAAACATAGATGGTGTTGTTGTAAATTGCTGGTGGGGGAGAGATTGTTGAATGATCGAAATATCATAAATATGAGTGGTCTGGATACTGAGAATTATTCAATATCATCTGAGATATGGAATTGAAATTTTGCAGGTATGAAATTTCTGTTCTGGGACATTAACACATTTTATTGCTTCTGGTATATCAGCACATCACTGGTTCTAATAAATGAGTGAACATTTTTTGTCTGTAAGCATTGGTCTTTCTCCTTAGACATACATTCCAGAAATTTAGCTCAGCTATTTCGTCATTATAATTTTATTATTTAAATTATTATTATTATTATTCAGGTTATTAATGAAGACTTGAGGACCACTACTTGACTACTTGAGAGTTGAAAACTTAAGAATTGAAGATTTGAAGTTTATTTTGTTTTTGTTATGTACTAATGTACTTATATATGTACTAAGGACCTTGTAGTCCAATGACACCAAGTTGCTCCCTTATATTATAAGAGAGGTTGTGGGATCGAGCCTCAGTGGAGGCAATATTGGGTCTTTGTGCTTCAATAGGTTGAGAAAGTAATTATGAACAGATACTGCATTGTAATAGAGTCGGTAGTATTAAAAAAAAAACAGTACTTATGTTTGGACTTTGGAGGAGTTTGAAACAATTTAAAGTGTTTGAACATCTTATGATTATTATTTATGTTCGAAAGTTGGAACTTTGGATATTTGTAGGAATTTGTTTAAGGATTTTAATTTTATTAATCTATGTATTTTGGATTTGGACTTTGTTTAAGGATTCAAGGCTTAATAATATAAAATTTTGATAAAATTAATTTTTTTTAATAGGCATAAATAAAAAATGGGACGGGGATTCCCCGTCCATGAAAAATCCCCACAGGGATGGGGTTAGGGAATAATTCCCCATCCTCGACGGGGAACATGGCGGGGACGGGGACCCCATTCCCCGCCCCCGCCATCCCCTTGTGTCTACTCATGAAGCCCACCAAATGATTGATTATGAAACAATCTCCTCTTGAATGTGTTCGTAAATTTTTTAATAATAATAATAATAATAATAATAGTAATAATAGTAATAGTAGTAATAGTAGTAATAATAATAATAATAATAATAATAATAATAATAATAATAATAATAATAATAATAATAATAGTAATAATAATAATAATAATAATAATAATAATAATAGATGCTTTATGTATGGTAAATTATTAATATATGTCGAAAATACTACAAACTAATAGAAATTATAGTAATGATTTAAGTTCAAAATAATGGTTATAGTTAATAAATAATAATTTTGTTCATTTTTTCTTAAATAAGGAAGTTAATTTATTAATTATAGGTTACAATAAAGATCAATAGAATGGTTAAACATTCATTAGAAGTCAATTTTGTTCATTAATTATATTCAAAATAATGAAATTGATTATTTTGAATCGGATTAATAATTTGGTTTTCGGTCGATTTTTTATTATGGTGTTTAAAAATTGGTCATTTCGATTTTTTCTAGTTAGTTATCAGTTTTAGATCGAGAAAAATAAGTTAACGGTGAACTAACGGCAATTCTTAAAATTTTAATGGAATTAGTAACGGTGTGTGGGTATTTTAGGAAATTTTAGTGTAAAATTTAAATCTGATCAATCTTTTAATTAATCTGAGCCATTCATTTGATTAAAATCTGTGACCGCCATTTTTTCTACCCATTATAGGCCTAACTCTCTTGGGCTCTTATTAGTATATATATATATATATATATATATATATATATATATATATATATATATATATATATATATATATATATATATATAGTAGATATATGGTTCTTAATTAGGTTGTATTGTTGTATTGGTGTCAAGATGTTCACTGGATCGGAGAACCTCAAAACCCAATACACATAATCTATATATTTCTTTAGCCATGACTCCACTCAATGCAAAGTCGATCTTAGAATAAGAGATTATATTGTGACTTAATGACAAAAGCTGTAATATAATTGAAGTAATTAGATTGTTGAATTCTTGATGCTCTAACCAATGTTTTCGAAAATCTATGTTCTAGATCAATTTTGAAAAGTTTGTAATATCTATGAAATTAATCTTATATTTTTTTTCTTTAATTCTTAATTATGAATCAAGTCAGATGAATGGATATGATTATTTTACATTTTTTACAAGAAAGCACTATTTTCATTTGAATTGAACTTGCTCATATACACACACACACATGAGACACCACATAAAATAAAAATATTAAAATATAAACACAAATTAAAATCTAAATAAAAACACTATATGTGTCAATTTAGGTCATATTAGTGAGTCTGTCTATTTTTTTGGTGCTTGTAACGGTATGCATTGTACTTTAATTATTTTACACTTCATTTTCATTTAACAAAATTGTCTTCTCATTTCAAAATAACACAATTGTCTTCACTGCATTATTACACCGTTTTAACTCTGCTACAATTTAATGTATTCTAACATTTTTTTTTTTTTTTTACATTCATTGAATCTCATTACACCTAAAATCTTAATGTTTTTGCCTATTAGGTAATGTGAAATGGATTTGGAAATTTCACATACTAAACCAAATGCAATGTATTTACAGCTTGATACGCTCTAAAAACATGACCTAAAAAAGGAAATAAATCATTTTGCAAGATTAATTTCTTATATATCCTGATCCAAACCTAACCCACAACTCAAAATACAACTATAAAATATACAAAATTTCTTCAAATTAAATGTATATATAACCCTAATTCTCCCTGCAAACTTAGAATGAAAATGGCATTCCATGAAAAGATGAAGCTCTTGCATAGAGGAACGTGGTGTTGGTTGAATGTCACATTTGTGGGATGCCACAACGAGTTTGACATTCTTATGAAAAACTCAACTGCGATTATTGTTGCTTCTATGGGGATATGTGGCATAGGAAAATATCATAGTAGTGCGAGTAGGTGAAAGTGCAACCCTTTTCCATTAATTTATTTGCTTTGATTCTTAAAATTCTCCATGCATTCATGATCTAAAGGTATGAATGGAATGGAAGATTATTTTTTGTTCATTCTTTCTTTTTCAGTCAATGCTAATATTAACAAGCTTCATTTTGACAGAGTGGTATAATTAACAATTTCTGCCAATTAGTGGATCCTAGTGGTGTTAAACAGGAGTTACAACTACTAAAGTCTTTAAACATAGATGGTGTTGTTGTAAATTGCTGGTGGGGGAGAGATTGTTGAATGATCGAAATATCAGAAATACGAGTAGTCTGGATACAGATAATTGTTCGATATCATCCGAGATATGGAATTGAAATTTTGCAGGTATGAAATTTCTGTTCTGGGACATTAACGCATTTTATTGCTTCTGCCTTCTGGTATATCAGCTCATCACTGGTTCTAATAAATGTGTGAACATTTTTTGTCTGTAAGCATTGGTCTTTCTCCTTAGACATACATTCCAGAAATTTAGCTCAGCTATTTCGTCATTATAATTTTACTATTCAAATTATTATTATGTTTTCATGTTATTAATAAGGACTTGAGGACCACTACTTGACTACTTGAGAGTTGAAAACTCGAGAATTGAAGATTTGAAGTTTATTTTGTTTTTTGTTATATACTAATGTACTTATGTACAAAGGACCTTGTAGTCCAATGACACCAAGTTGCTCCCTTATAAGAGAGGTTGTGGTATCGAGCCTCAGTGGAGGCAATATTGTGTCTTTGTGTTTCAATAGGTTGAGAAAGTAGTTAACAGATACTAAATTGTAATAGAGTTGTATTGTAGTTGGAACTTTGTAATCTATGTATTTTGGATTTGGACTTTGTTTAAGGATTCAAGGCTTAACAATATAAATTTTTGATAATATTTGTTAAGAATATGTGTGGCTGATATCTTTGTCTCTATTTTAGTTTTAGTTATGCTCGTATTGACTAGTAGTGTTAGACTGGTTGTTACAACATCCTGCTAACTACCTGCTATATTCTCTCTCTTGTATGTTGTTTAAGTCTAATTGTTTTCATCAATAAACTTGTTCTGTTCATAACCTTTCAATATTAATTTTTTTTAATACGCATAAATAAAAAACGGGGCGGGGATTCTCTGTCCCCGAAAAATCCTCGCGGGGACAACGGGGATGGGGAATAATTCCCCATCTCCGCCGGGAACGGGTAATGGGGAGATAATTCGGGGACGGGGACCCCATTCCCCGCCCTCGCGCTGCCCCCCCTATGCGGCACATCACCAAGGCCTTGTGTCTACTCAAGAAGCCCAACAAATGATAGATTATGCAACAGTCTCCTCTTGAATGTGTTCGTAAATTTTTGTATTTTAAAATAATATTTAACTTTAATTTTTAAAATAATAACTGTTACTTATATGAAATGATCAATTAAAAAGAAAGCCCAAAATGACATATGAATAAATTGCACAACGGTCTGCTCTTGAATTCGCTATAGTTGATCCTTCTTTGAATTGAATGCAAAAAAGGCTTATAAAATTGCTTGCAATCTTGAATAAAATCATGTAATTCATATGTCTCGCGGTATTGTAGGCATGGTTGATTATGAGTTGGACCTTGAGAAATTGGAGATCATGCATTTCTTAAAGATGGAGACTTTAGATATTTCTTGCATTCAATCTTTTATAAGGTACGTAATACGTTATTTAGTATTATTTGTTTATAATAGTTTTAATTTTATTTATCATAATTATTAGTAATATACATGATTGGTTGTGATTGTGAATAGAGGTCTCTATGAAGAATTTGGTTTGGCAACAAAAATCACTTATGGCTTCCTAGATCCAAAATGCACAATCCAATATGGGGGGTGGGGGTGGAGGGGGATTGTTTATTTAGCCACATATGTTCTCAAGTAAGTATTTATGTTTTAAATCTAATAACTTATACATAATATACTTCTATTATATACTATATTCACTCAAAATTAATAAATTACTTATTTGTAGTGAATTATATATTTATATGAAATTTATTGGTTTGATTATATTGGAAGCCAACCACATGAGGACATTAAGGATATAATGGAAACGTATGCAAACTTATATATTAAAAGATTTTCTTAATATTGTCATGGCATCAAGTATTTAAGTATACTTTATTTCTTTTATATTTATAGGTGTTGAGAACAACAAGTATGTTGGGTGGAAAGAAATTGAGTCGTCCACCGAAATGGAGTATATGTTCGGTAAGTATTTCATATACTTGTAAAGCTATATATATCTTATACGTTTTTTTTTTAAAGATTCTTAATTGTATTGTAATTCAATTATAGTGTGCCAAACGAATTTGAAGTACAAAATGCAGATATTATGTGATGAAACTCATGTACAATATTTTTTTTGATTTCTTTCCACGCAAGCATACAAAGGAATGGATAATACAAGTAGTTTAATAGAATATATTTTAGTTTCAAATTTTAAAAAGGATTAATATTTGATGCACCAATGTATAGATGCTACACACCGACGCTGAAGAAGATGCCACATCATTTAAAAACAAAGGCAATATTAACCTGGCCATTTTCTTCAAAATATCTAGGACTTGCATTTTATTAAGTAACTTTTTTTTTTATTTAGTAAATAACTCTTTTATTTCTAATTAATAAAATATATCTAGGGAAAATTGTAATTTATACCCCTCGATAATATGTCAATTATCAATGTCACCCATAAATTATTAGTGGTGTAAATGTTGCCCCTTAATTTTTAAAACGGTACATATAGTGCCCTCCCGTAGTGTAAATGTTGCCCCTCATTTTTAAAATTGGTACATATATTGCCCCTCCCGTTCGGTACGGGAGGGGCAATATATGTACCGTTTTTAAAATTAAGTGGCAATATTTACACCACTAATAATTCAGGGCTGACATTGATAATTCGCATAGTATAGAGGGGCATAAATTACAATTTTTCCATATATCTACTTTCCTAAACATATTTATTACTTAATTATTAACAATTTTAACTACAGGTTCAATTCCACGACAATGAAACCTGTAAAACAATTAGGACTAACAATGTTAACATGTGCCCAGCACCATGCTCAAATGACGTGTAGTGACCTCTCCCATGTGGGAGGTCAGGAGATCGAGCCTCAGTGGAGGAGTTGTTGACTCTGTCAACTCCACAGGCAGCAATACATTCATCTGATCTGTCTCAACATGTTCACGCATATTAGTTCCCACCACCACCTCCGATGTCTTGCACTGGAATTTCGTAGTCCCGTGGCGGGATGGATAAGTCTCTAACAAGCATCTCTTCCCGGAAGATGCAATTGAAAAAGTCGTAGTCCCGTGGCGGGATGGATAAGTCTCTAACAAGCATCTCTTCCCGGAAGATGCAATTGAAAAAGTCGTAGTCCCGTGGCGGGATGGATAAGTCTCTAACAAGCATCTCTTCCGGAAGATGCAATTGAAAAAGAGCAGACGCCAACACCCAATTCCTCACACACCAAGTCCCCAAAAGCAGCAGCTAGCTTCAAGGAAGACGAGAGAAAATGTAAGGAAATGAACCAACTTCATTCTCAATTGGGCGGAAGTTGTTAAAGGGCCAGGTTGACATTATTGATGATAGGACAATAATAGGATTCTTAATACGGTAGTCAGTGGAGAATGACTTTTTGTATGTTCTTTATTACTCTTTGTTACCGTTCTCCACGAGTTAAAGGTTGTAATGTTGTACATACCATTGTAATGTTGTACCGAGATTGAGGATGATAATAATGAGAATGACTTTTTGTATGTTCTTTATTACTCTTTGTTACCGTTCTCCACGAGTTAAAGGTTGTAATGTTGTACATACCATTGTAATGTTGTACCGAGATTGAGGATGATAATAATGAGAATGACTTTTTGTATATTCTTTATTACTCTTTGTTACCGTTCTCCACGAGTTAAAGGCGTGCAGACAAATCTAAAATTCAACACGTTATCACGCTCAACTACAGTGAACGGCAATTTTATATGTTTTTCAATGAAATTATATTCGTCAGCCCACTGAACTCTAGGGTTTTGACGTTGAGCTCCCTGAACTCTAGGGTTTCGAAGGTTTTGCTGCTTACGATCGGTTTCTGGTGACGAGAAGACGATGGACGTGCGTGACATCATTGAGTCGACGGCGGACATCAGGCTGGAGGACGAAGAGGAGGGTGTGCGCTTCGAAGACGTGGCGTACGGGACTGCTGCGGTACCTCCGGTGCGGAATACGTGGACGTTGGTGGGGAAATTTCTCACCGACCGGATCATGAAGGTTGAGATAATGAAGAGGGTGATGGCCTCGGCTTGGCGCCCTCTTATGGGAATAGAGATAACAGATGTACTCCCAAATCTGTATCTCTTTACGTTTTTTGATGAAGCTGACATGCGCCGGGTGTTAGAGGAGGGGCCATGGGCGTTTGAGAACACGACGTTTGTGTGTCAAGTTTTGGATGACAGAGTTGATCCAACGCAGGTGGTGTTAAACACAGTGGATTTCTGGCTGCAAGTTTATGATATCCCACTAGGATATCGAACGGTGAAAGTGCTTGAAAGGATTGGGGATTTTGCGGGGGTGTTTTTGCGGTATGATGAACGAAATTTTGAGAGACCATGGACTTCATACTACCGGGTACGTATTACGCATGATGTCACTGTGCCTTTGAAACGCCGAATGAAGATGATAATGCGGGATGGGACCTGGACATGGGTAAACTTCAAGTATGAACGCTTACATATGTTTTGTTTCTTTTGTGGTATAATGGGACATACGGATAAGTTTTGCTTAGCTGCTAGGCGTTCATCATTATCCCCGGAGCAATATGTCTATGGTGCGGCAATGAGGGCAGGAGGGAGTAGTCCGGCTAAAGTAATGGGGGATAAATGGTTTAGGTTAGGGCAAGAAAGGAGGAAAGAAATTGGTTTTGGTGTGGGTGGTTTTGGGTAGCGGGGTGTGGCAAGAGAACGGCAGTATAGTGCCGGAATGGGGGTACGGGTGGCGGATGAGGGAGGGGAGGGGCAGTCGGGTATGGGGAGGGGTAACGAGCCAGTGAGGGAGGAAGAGGGAGTAAGGGTGGACCCGAAACGGCGAAGAACGGATGGTGGGGTTGGGAATGAGGGGGAGTTGGCTGTGAGGGTGGAACCGAATAACACTAATTCGGCTCTATCGGAAGGTGGGGGAAGTAGGGCAGAGCGGGCTGAGGAAGGAGTAATGATGGTGGAAGATACAACAATGGCAGAGGTCCAAAAAAACTTGCAAATGGCGGGTGCTGCAGTGCAGACCCGCCCAACCCAATGAGTACATTGAGCTGGAACTGCCGTGGCTTGGGTAATCCACGGACAGTTCGGGAAATTGAGGACATAGTGTCCCGTAAGAAGCCCGATTTTGTATTTCTGATGGAAACCAAGGTTAGCCGGGATCATGCAGAGCGTTTTCGGGTAAAACTTGGTTTCCAAGGCCTATTTAACGTTGATAATTCTGGATTGAGTGGGGGGTTGGCTATGTTATGGAGGACGAATAATTCTGCAAGACTAATTGGCTATTCAAATAATTACATTGATGTTGAGGTGACTATTCCTGGTTTTGATAGATGGAGGATGACTGGATTCTATGGCTTCCCGAAACGTCCACAAAGAAGGGAATCATGGGACCTTATTCGTTCACTAGCAAGTAAGTCGGATCTGCCGTGGGTTATTATTGGAGATTTTAACGATCTCTTATTTCAGTATGAGAAACGAGGAGGAAACCCACATCCGGACAGTTTACTACGGGGTTTTGGAGATACTATTGACGAATGTGGTTTGACACAACTACCGATGTCTGGGTATCCCTACACTTGGGAAAAGGGGAAAGGCACTCCGAATTGGATAGAGGAACGCTTGGATAAAGTGTTAGCCACGCAGCCCTGGAGGGAATTAGTGGCAGATGCGAACGTGCAGAACATATTGACCCGAAAATCAGATCATTCCTTCCTCTTCCTTGGGATTCTCAATCTTCGGGGGAGGCGGGGTGTTCTGGGTAGGGGATTTCGGTTTGAGATGGCATAGCTACATGATGAAGGATGCAGGGAGGTGGTGGAGAGATCATGGGGTGAAGGGAGAAGTAAGGGTCTGCAGGAGTGTACTGCATTTTGTGGAAACCGGTTAACACGATGGGGTGGAGACCGTTTTCATAAATTTAGTGAGAAGATTGTTGCCTTACGCAAGGAGCAGATGCGCCTTAGGGGGTATACGGATCTGGTGTCCCTGGCTGAATTTCGGAGATTGGATGAGTGCCTGACTCGTATTGAGTTACAGGAGGATGCATACTGGAGGCAGAGGGCCAAACAGCACTGGCTCAAGGATGCGGACGCAAACACCAAATTTTATCACAGGTATGCTTCTCACCGAAAGAAAAAGAATACCATTGCAAAAATTATGAATGATAATGGGGATTGGATAGAAGGGGAGGCCATGAGAGAGGTTATTTTGAACTATTATCGTGGTATTTTTAGCTCAAGTTCACCTAGTGTTAATGATGATTTCTTTGAGAGTATACAACCCCGTGTGACTGCCACGCAAAATGAGAGGCTGGTTCGGCCTTTTGAGGAGAATGAAATAAAAGCGGCCTTGTTTTCAATGTATCCGGATAAGGCACCAGGACCGGATGGGATGAACCCCGGGTTCTACCAACATTTTTGGGATGTGGTAGGTTCTGATGTTTCTATGTTTATTGTGAATTGCCTGAATAACTGCTCGTTACCGGATGGATTGAATGAGACGAATATTATTTTGATCCCGAAAAAGAAAACCCCGGAAATGGTTTCTGATTGTAGGCCAATAGCTTTGAGTAATGTTGTTTACAGAGTTATGGCAAAGGTGATTACAGCTAGAATGAAACCGCTGATGGAAAATGTTATATCTGAATCCCAGAGTGCGTTCATATCTGAAAGACTTATTACAGATAATATTTTGGTAGCTGCGGAAGTGGGCCATTACTTAAACAGAAAGCAATGTGGAGTAGCTGGCTGGGGGGCTTTGAAGCTGGATATGGCGAAAGCCTATGATCGTATGGAATGGTCATTTTTGCAGAAAATGCTGAAAGCACTAGGGTTTGATGACAGATGGGTGGATTTATTGATGATGTGTGTGACCACTGTATCGTATAGTGTACTGATGAATGGTTCGAAAAGTGAACAGATAACCCCAACTCGGGGTTTGCGACAGGGGGATCCTCTATCACCCTATTTGTTCATTATTTGTGCTGAGGGCCTTTCGATATTGCTAAGCCAGGCAGAAGTCAGGGGGGAGATGCATGGATGCAGAGTTGCGAGAGGGGCACCCGCCATTACTCATCTGTTCTTTGTTGATGATAGTCTGCTGTTTTTCAAAGCTAATAGCCAGGAAGCAGGAGTGATTAAACGTTGTTTAGCAACTTATGAAAACATGTCTGGTCAAGCGGTTAATTATCACAAATCGATTATATGTTTTAGTAAGAATACACGGGATGAAGTGAGGGAGGAGATTGCTGATATATTGGGGGTGGTGCAGGCTGAGAATTTTGGAAAATATTTGGGGCTTCCATCATTTGTGGGCAGAAACAGAAGACAGGCATTTTCTTATATAGAGGATAAGATAAGACAGAGGATTGGCTCGTGGAATAAGAAGCTTTTATCACAGGCAGGGAAGGAGGTTCTATTGAAAAGTGTGGCTCAATCTATGCCTACCTTCTCAATGAGTGTATTTTTACTGCCTATGAATCTATGTACGGCCATTGAAAGAGCAATGAATCGATTTTGGTGGAGATCCGGGAATGATCAGGGCATCCACTGGAAAGCCTGGGATAAACTGTGTATTCCAAAGAAATTTGGAGGACTGGGTTTTAAAGAGTTGAGAGCCTTTAATCTTGCAATGCTAGGTAAATAGGCGTGGCGTTTCCTGACACAGCCACAGTCACTGGTCTCGAGGGTGTATAAAGCCAGGTATTACCCAACTAATTCGTTCTATGAGGCATGTTTGGGAAGTAACCCGAGTTTCTGTTGGCGGAGTATTATGGTAGCTAAAGGTTTAATCTGTGGGGGAGTTAGGCGCAGGATTGGAAATGGCAAATCAACCTTGATTTGGGACCACCCGTGGTTGCATGATGAAAATCAGCAAAGAATATTAACTGAGAAGCCGCCTCAATTGGCACAGGAAAAAGTCGTGGGGTTGATGGATCAACACACTGGAACATGGGATCAGGAAATTCTAACAGATATTTTCATACCTCAAGATGTGGAGCAAATTTTAAAAATACCTGTGTCTCCTGATTACGAAGATATGTGGTACTGGTATGGAGACCCAAGAGGAGAATATTCTGTTAAAGAGGGATATAAAGCAGTAATGGGCAACTACTCGCAACCGGCGGGAACATTTGATAAATGGAACAAATTATGGAGCCTAAAAGTCCCCCCAAAATGGAAAACATTTTTATGGAGAGCTCTAAATGATATTTTACCCACTACAGAGAACTTACTTATAAAGAGAGTAGATATTGATCCAACTTGTGCAATGTGTGGAGTTGAGCATGAGAATCTTGTGCATTCTTTAATCACATGTGGTTATACGGCGAACATTTGGGCACAATCTAACCTTCCAATCCCCAATAATGTCACAAATATTTTCAGTGATTGGTTTAATGATTTGATCAATATTTTAGATGATGATGGGATTATTTATGCAGTGGCCCTCTTATATTACGTATGTCGAACAAGAAATGGAGCTGTTTGGGAGGCAAATTTGCCCAGACCCCGAAAGGTAGTAGCAATGGCCATGTCGCCTTTGAATGCATGGAAGGTAGCACACCCCGTGCGACACACCCCGCCAACCAACCCCCCGGAGCCCCCTACCGGTGGCATGCCGGCAGCGCCCAGCCGAACTCCACCGCCAGTACGCACGCCGAGGGGACACGACGCAACCTTGCTGCCAATGCCGCAAACAATTGCACCAATGATACAACACCATGCTATGCAAGACTCGAGGGATCAATGTTATTTCGATGCGGCTTACGACCCGCGAACAAACAAGGCAACGGTGGGGGCTGTTATTCTGAATTCACAAGGAAGTTACGTGTCAGCTATGACTGCTCCTATCATAGACTGTTTTTCGCCCCTAATGGCGGAGGCTTTTGCATGCAAGGAAGTATTGTCATGGCTAAGAAATCGAGGAATGCAATCAATCGATCTCTACACGGATTGTTTGGTGCTCAAACAGTATCTTTCAGCTACAACGCACTCATCTCGGTCTTACTTGGGCTATGCCATTGATAGTTGTAGATCGGATTTATTATCTTTTGATTACTGCTTGATTCATTATATTCCTAGATTAGACAATTATTTAGCGCATATATTAGCATCTACTGCGTTTAATCAGCAGACTACTATGTATGCGGACTTTGAACCGCCCCACTCTATTTCAGCATATTTCGAATAAATGCCGAACAGGCTCCTTTCAAAAAAAAAAATATTCGTCAGCCCAATATAATCTGTGCACGTGATTTGTTTTTACCGTGTGTATATACATATCCATTTCGTATGAATATACATGTTTTCTAAACAAAACTGTACACATACTCTGTAATATATTCAGTATGCATAAAAAATTTCTTCAAAAAATCAGTTGTCTATGTATTCCTATACAAATATTGTTAAAATTCAGTTTTGAAATCAAAATCAATTCTGAAAATAAATATCATTCTTTCTTTATGCGCATTGTGAAAAATAGAATTGTTTCACCATAAACATGGGGAGATCCACACTTTTTCAAAATATACACATTCTGAAAAATTCCAAAACAATTTTTTTTTCAAAATACTGATCGGATTTTTTTTTTTTTTTTTTGACAAATATCTTTTCTGCCAAGTACTTCTGGGTGAAGGCATCACCTTTATCTCGAAACTTGTTTCTGATGAAGTTCTCCAGGCATTTACAGTAAACAAAAGGAAGCACCATCGGCATCTAATTAATGCCAAGGAAACTACTTTGCTTGATAATCTGTGTTAGATAAAATGGAGTGTTCGATGATAGGGAAGTGAGGAAAGGAGATCTTTAGGCATGTAATCACTTTCCTATAAGCTTTAAATCTCCCTCGTATAAAGCAACAAGGTTCAAGATTTAATCTTATGGGATACAAGAAGATGATGAAATTCTTAAGTTGCTTTGTTTAAGAATTTCCTGTAGAAATGCAGTACTGTGAAATATCTCAGTCTTATGCAAGTTTATTGCATGTTTATTTTTCAGACATTTCTCCAAGTATATATAGATGTAAAATATATCTGTTTGGGAAGTTACATGGAAGTTGTTGTAATTTAAAACTCAACTTCGATAAGATAAGATATATCCTGATTGATATATCTATCACTGGAGAAATTATTAAATATATATTGAGTCAGTTGTAACTGTATGCAAAATTATATATATATATATATATATATATATATATATATATATATATATATATATATATATATATATATATATATATATATATTTATTTATTTATTTATTTATTTATTTATTTATATATTCCTTACGCATGTAGACATGCGAATGATAAATATAAATAATATACATATATGTAATTCAATAATCTCAAGCATACAGCTACATATACCAAGCATGTTAAGTGTAACTTTGAAGCATATATATAGCTTCCAAAAAATAGAAGAGCATATTTCAAGCATGTTAAGTGTAGTTTTGAAGCATATAACTTAAAAATGTCCCAAAACCTTACGCATGAAAATATCCAAACATGCATTAATACACTCAAGCATATAGCTATATATCTCAAGCATATAGCTATATAAAACTCAAGCATATAGCTATATATTCCAAGCATATAACTATATATCACAAGCATATAGCTATATATCTCAAGCATATAGCCATATAAATTTCTCCCAGTATTTTAATTAACTTTCTACCAAACTAAAATAATATTTACAACTTCACAACTCTAAATATTATTTAAGCTTTCATGGTAGTTCATCTGAAACATTAATCACCATTACTATATAAATTTCCAACATTCCTCCTCCATTTATATAGTAAAATTAATACTGTACCAAGATAAATCCAAAACTCATGCCTAAATGAAAGTGTCTTAGAGATTGAACTTTCACATAGTATTATATTCCGTACATAAATTCGGATTGCAGTGATGGACGAACCTTGAATCACGCAGTCTCTTTGAATAAACGTAGATATAATACACACAAGCTTTACAGTAACTACAACTCAAAATAACTTACACTATTAAAGGCCATGTGTCCGTATCCATTCATAAGCATTTCCAAGTTAAACTCAAACTTGTTGAAGCGGCCACACTTCATGCTCACATAGGCTGATCTTTTATTTCATGCCCTGCACCAAGCATTTTTTCAAAATATCAGTTAAGAGTAAAACTCATCCCTACTACAATGCAGACCAAGTACTTACTTTAGGGATACTTTTTAATATAGTACTTCCTGCCAATAAATGAAGTAATCATCTACATTGAACTCAAGGCCTAACGTGATAACTTAGGCGTGAGTTGAGCTTTCCTTCATCTCATGACTATCAACGGGTTTCAAACCTATCCCTTCCGATGTCTTTAAAACCATGTCCCTTGCCAAGGCTTTTGTAAAAGGATCCGCTAGATTGAACCGGGACCGTACAAAGTCTAGTGCTACAACACCATTACTTAAGAGCTCTTTCACATAGCTATGTCGCAAGCCTATGTGTCTTGACTTGCCATTATAAACACTGTTATATGCTTTGGCCAGTGTAGTAACGCTGTCACAATGTACTAAAAGAGGTGACATCGGTTTTGGCCAAACTGGAATTTCAAGAATTAAATTCCTTAGCCAATCAGCTTCTTTGCATGCTGCTGCCAATGCAATAAATTCAGATGCCATAGTTGAGTCTGAAATACAACTTTGCTTTTTAGCAGCCCAGGAGATATAGCACCTCCTCCAAGCAGAAATACCCATCCACTAGTTGAGGAATAATCTTCCTGATTTGATATCCAACTGGCATCAGAATATCCTTCACGGATGGAAATATCTTTTGAATATTTTAAACCATAATTAATGGTTTTATTCAGATATTTTAAAATTCTTTTTAATGTCATCCAATGTACTGCACTAGGATTACTAGTGTATCTACTCAGTTTCCCTACTGCAAAAGCAATATCAGGCCGAGTACTTGTCATTGCATACATAAGGCATCATATCACTTTAGAATACTCCAATTGTAGGACCGGATCACCTTCATTTGGTATTAACTTCAATGAAGGATCCATTGGAGTAGAAACTGGGGAACCACTAAAGTGATTAAATCTTTTTAACACTTTCTCAATGTAATGAGATTGTGTTAAACTAACACCATCCTGAAGTTTAATTATTCTTATTCCAATAATAACTTCTGCTTCTCCCAAATCTTTCATGGAGAAACTGGAACTAAGAAAATCCTTAGTTTCCTTAACTTTTTCCAAATCAGTACCAAAAATCAACATGTCATCTACATATAAGCAAATAATAACCCCTTGTCCCTGGTTATTAAATTTGCTGTAGATGCATTTATCTGACTGATTTATTCTGTACCCATTAGCTAGCACCACTTGATCAAACCGATCATGCCATTGCTTAGGGGCTTTGTTTTAAGCCATAAAGTGACTTAATCAATTTGCAAACTTTATTTTCCTGGCCTGCAACCATGAATCCTTCTGGTTGCTTCATGTAAACCTCCTCCTCCAATTCACCATTTAAAAATGCATTCTTAGCATCCATTTGGTGAACCACTAGATTGTGTATAGCCGAAATGGCAATTAACAATCTAATAGTAGCAATTCTTGCTACTGGAGCATAAGTGTCAAAGAAGTCAACTCCTTCTTTCTGCTTAAAGCCCTGTGCGACAAGTCTGTCTTTAAATTTATCAATGGTACCATTAACTTTCATTTTCTTTTTGAAAATCCACTTGCAACCTATTGGTTTACAACCATTCGGTGGATTAGTTAAAATCCACGTATTATTCCCCATTATAGAATCCATCTCATCATTTATTGCTTCTTTCCAGAAAGCAACATCTTGAGAATTCATGGCTTCCTCAAAAGTATTAGGATCATCCTCTATATTAAAATAATATAGATTTTTAGTCACTGTAGACTCCCTTGATCCTTCTATCAAGTACATTTGGAAATCTGGTTCAAATGTTTTTCCTTTTCTTGTTCTTTTACTTTTTCTAAGCTCAGGTTCCTACAAAACTGCATGATCATAAATTTGATCATCATCTTTGGACCCACTAGAACTAGGAATTAAATCCTTAGTTCTATTTATTGATGAAAAACGATTTTCATCAAAGATAGCATACCGGGACTCTATTACGGCATGAACCGAAATAAAGTCATTTGGTTCTATAACATAGAACCGGTATGCTTTGCTGTGTTCTGCATATCCTATAAAAATACAGTCTATGCCTTTTTCTGCCAGAGCCTTCTGTTTAGGTTCCGGCAACCGTACCACGGCCCTGCATCCCCAAACTTTCAAATAATTCAAGTTTGGTTTTCTTTTGTGCCAAAGTTCATAGGGAGTTACCCTATTTCTTTTGTTAGGAACTTTGTTGAGAATATAACATGCGGTTAGCATGGCTTCTCCCCAGAAACGTTCACTCAGACCGGAAACTGATAACATGCAGTTTACCATTTCTTTGAGTACTCTATTTTTCCTTTCTGCTACACCATTTTGTTGTAGTGTATAAGGAGCTGTGGTCTCATGAATGATACCAACAAATTGGAAAAATAATGGGTCATAATATTCACCACCTCTGTCATTACGTAATATTTTTACTAACTGACTAGTTTGCAATTCTACCTCCAATTTAAATATTTAAAATTTTTCTAAGGCTTCATCTTTAGAATGCAGGAGGTACACATAGCAGAGTCATGAATAGTCATCAATGAATGTGACTATATATTTTTTGTTTCCCAAAGATGGGGTGCTATGAAAATCACACAAGTCACTGTGAATTAATTCAAGTAAAATTGAATTCCTTTTTATACTAGGAAAAGGATTCCTAGTTATTATATTTAACATGCATGCACTGCATTGTTCCATGTTCAAATCAAAGGATGGAATTAATCCACCTTTAGCCATCTCACATAAGCGTTTATAGTTTACATGACATAAACGAAAATGCCATAATGAAGATGTACAAACTGAATACACAGAACCAACAATATTATTGATATTCAACTTAAACATATTGTTACATAGGAAGCCTTGGCCTACAAAGGTACCGGCCTTAGATAAAAAAAAAAATCTATCTGCTTCAAACACAAGCTTAAAACCACACTTGTTCAATACAATGCCAGAAACTAAATTTTTTCTAACATCTGGGGCATGATACACATCTGTGAGCATTAACTTCTTTCCTGAAGTAAGCAATAACTCAACTTGTCCAATGCTTTTGACTTTTACCATGGAATCATTTCCCATGTACAGGCTCGGACCATCATTCAGACCTTTATAAATCTTATATAGATTTATATCCTTGCAGACATGTCTGGTTGCCCCAGTGTCAACCCACCACGAGTCATCAGTCTGCATGACACAAATTTCAGATATCATAGCAATGAACTGTTCAGTACTATTAGAAACAAGATTAATTGTTTTACCTTGTTTCCATTGGCCACTTCCCTGGCCATGATCACCAGAAATTTTTACTTTCCATTTGTGTCTTTCTTTTCTTCCAGATTTCACAGTCTTTTTTAAAGTGTGGACCGTTGCACACCCAGCATGATACAGATGCCTTTCCTTTTCCTTTTCATTTCTTCTTATACTTTGAAGAATTTGTGGCATTTACTGGCTTCCCTTTCCCTTTACGGTTCCCACTTGATTTGTCTTCATCAACAAAGTTGATGACAGAACCTGAAGCCCCAGTGACTTTTGCACTGCCTGCATTCTTACTTTCCTGCAGTCTGATTCCCTCCTTAACCCGAAGGTCAACCCCCAACTGTTTCATAGTAAGAGCTTCCTTTTTATGCTTTAACGTACGTTGTACCTTTTTTCAGGAAGGGGGCAACTTATCAATGATACTGGCAATGGCAACGGAATCATCCATATTCATATCATGTTGCCTCATTTGCCCAAGTATCTTGACAATCTCATGGAATTGTTCCATGACCAGACAATTGTCCACCATTTTATAATCATTGAACTCACTTACCAAGAATTTCTTACTGGAGGCATCCTCAGATATGTACTTTGCCTCAAGTACATCCCAGAGGTCCTTTGAGGATTCTTCATATTGATAAATATCAAAGAGGGTGTCAGACATACCGTTTAGAATATGGCCGCGGCAAGCAAGGTCATCATTCTTCCATTTGAGTCCCCGGAGAGTAGCCTCGAGAGTCTCATCCTCCCGTTCCTCCGGCTTTGGGGTGCTTAGTACGTATGCCACGTTCAGAGCCGCAATGAGGAACTTCATCTTCTTCTGCCACCTACGGAAGCCCACGCCTTCAACCTGCTCCAACTTAGGGAAGTTGGTTGCAAAGTCCAGAAGTCCAGAACTCATCCTTCCTCATAAACAGATTTTTAAAGCTTATAGATTGTTAGATAAAATGGAGTTTTTGATGATAGGGAAGTGAGGAAACGAGATCTTCAGGCGTGTAATAACTTTCCTATAAGTTTTAAATCTCCCTCGTATAAAGCAACAAGGTTCAAGATTTAATCTTATGAGATACAAGAAGATGATGAAATTCTTAAGTTGCTTGGTTTAAGAATTTCCTGTAGAAATGCAGTACTGTGAAATATCTCAGTCTTATGCAAGTTTATTGCATGTCTATTTTTCAGACATTTCTCCAAGTATATATAGATGCAAAATAAATCTATTTGGAGAAGTTACATGGAAGTTGCTGTAATTTAAAACTCAACTTCCATAAGATAAGATATATCCTGATTGATATATCTATCACTGGATCGGAGAAATTATTAAATATATATTGAGTCAGTTGTAAATGTATGCAAAATTATATACATATATATAATATATATATATATATATATATATATATATATATATATATATATATATATATATATATATATATATATATATATATATATATATATATATATATATATATATATATAT
This sequence comes from Ipomoea nil, assembly GCF_001879475.1. Classification (NCBI taxonomy): domain Eukaryota; kingdom Viridiplantae; phylum Streptophyta; class Magnoliopsida; order Solanales; family Convolvulaceae; genus Ipomoea; species Ipomoea nil. Next base: position 1,173,111 of record NW_017617665.1, read on the forward strand.
ATATATATATATTCCTTACGCGTGGAAACATGCAAAGGATAAATATAAATAATATACATATATGTAATTCAATAATCTCAAGCATACAGCTACATATACCAAGCATGTTAAGTGTAACTTTGAAGCATATAGTTTCAAAAAAAATAGAAGAGCATATTTCAAGCATGTTAAGTGTAGTTTTGAAGCATATAGCTTCAAAATTCCCCAAAACCTTACGCATGAAAATATCCAAACATGCATTAATACTCACAAGCATATAGCTATATATCTCAAGCATATAGATATATAAAACTCAAGCATATAGCTATATATTCCAAGCATATAGCTATATATCACAAGCGTATAGCTATATATCTCAAGCATATAGCCATATAAATTTCTCCCAGTATTTTAATTAACTTTCTACCAAACTAAAATAATATTTACAACTCCACAACTCCAAATATTATTTAAGCTTTCATGGTAGTTCATCTGAAACATTAATCTCCATTACTATATAAATTTCCAACAATCTGTCCAGTGAATAAGTATTGATTGTTATTAGGTGGAAAAAGATTGCTGTCGTTTTCTTTCTTTTCTCTTTTGCCGAATCCCTTCCCTACCGGAATTTTTCGTTGTCGCCGGTGCTCGGGAAAATTCTTGGCATAACCGGTTTCTTTACCTGATACCTTACATGGTGGTTGATGGGGAATATACCCCTGGTTTAGGCTCCCCGTACGCTCCGTGCTCCTACTCGGATCGGGTCAAGGTCAACCCACCAACCCTTGACCCTATAAATAGGGCCTTAGCCCTCCAAGTTAGGGGTTCCTTACCTTCCCCTCTCTCTCTCTTCAGAATAGCAAACACTCCATATTCTCTCTAGTATTCAAGAACATCAATAAATAAAACACATTTGAGTTATTTCCTCCTCTCTACTACATACACTTTTTCATACATACATTCTACATACACACGGGAATTACCCGTATCATTTTGGCGCCGTATGTGGGGAGGCAACCCGGGTAAGTCACGGACCGTAAGCAATTTTTCAGCCCGAACCCTTCCTCCCTAACTCATCATCAGGGCACGGACTGGGGGCTTCTTGATGGGGAATATACCCCGGGTTTAGGCTCCCCGTACGCTCCGTGGTCCTACTCGGGTCAGGTCCAATGGTTCGGGTCAAGGTCAACCCGCCAACCCTTGACCCTATAAATAGGGCCTTAGCCCTCCAAGTTAGGGGTTCCTTCCCTTCCTCTCTCTCTCTAGAATAGCAAACACTCCATACTCTCTCTAGTATTCAAGAACATCAATAAATAAAACACATTTGATCTCTACTACATACACTTGTTCATACATACATTCTACATACACACGGGAATTACCCGTATCATTTTGGCGCCGTATGTGGGGAGGCAACCGGCGTAAGTCGCGGACCGTAAGCAGTTTTTCAGCCCGAACCCTTCCTCGCTAACTCATCGTCAAGGCACGGACTGGGGACTTCTTGATGGGGAATATACCCCGGATTTAGGCTCCCCGTACGCTCCGTGCTCCTACTCGGGTCGGGTCAAATGGTTCGGGTCAAGGTCAACTCGTCAACCCTTGACCCTATAAATAGGGCCTTAGCCCTCCAAGTTAGGCGTTCCTTCCCTTTTTCTCTCTCTCTCTCTCTCTCTCTCTCTCTAGAATAGCAAACACTCCAAGTTAGGCGTTCCTTCCCTTTCTCTCTCTCTCTCTCTCTCTCTCTCTCTCTAGAATAGCAAGAACATCAAGAAAATAAAAGACACATTTGAGCTATTTCCTCCTCTCTACTACATACACTTGTTCATACATACATTCTACATACACACGGGAATTACCCGTATCAGTGGTAGCACGGCTAATTTGCACATTAATGCTACGAGTTACAAACACAACATATCGAAGGCACATTGTCATGTATCTATTTTATTATTATGTTTTTGAAGATACGCTATTTGTTGAACTTACACTTGATAGTGTCAAATTGTTGGTTCTTTGATAAATGTCATGAATATTGAGAGGTATCTCACGCCTTATACATGAAACTATATATGTTGATTTTCAAATTTAGCTATGCCCGGAAGGCAAATCTTTAGCACTAATTATGTGATAATTGCACTAAAACAACTTATATGGTCCTAGTTCAAAAGTCTATTTATTGTGACTTTAAGGTGTCTAGAAGAATGATATTCGCACATAGTAATCATTGCTTGAAAAATTCTGATTTGCGCAGTTTGAAAGCAAAATTCATGAAAAATACTTTTTGAACTCCTTTTGATGCACCGATGTAAAAACAAAGACAATATTAACCTGGCCCTTTTTTGCAAAATATCTAAGACTTTCATTTTATTAGGTAACTCTTTTATTTCTAAACACCGGGATACACCAAACCTTGGATATGACATAGGAAAATATTACATGTACTCTCATTTTCTACTCTCAACTTTAATTTTACTATGCTCCCACACACAAATTCTTGATGTACACACTTGTATTGGGATCCGCATGAAAAAAATAGCTTATCAATACCCGCGAGAATAAAATTTAGGAAGTAAGATTTGGGAGTCCATGTAACAGAGAATTATATATGGTTCTTAATTAGGTTGTATTGTTGTCAAGATGTTCACTGGATCGGAGAACCTCAAAACCCAATATACATAATCTATATATTTCTTTGGCCATGACTCCGCTCAATGCAAGGTCGATCTTAGAATAAGGGCTAAAGTGTCATCCCGCACTATTCCTGATTATTCATGCCGCACCCTGATCTGATATTTCGAGCTATAAACTATTAATTTTTGTTAGTTTAGCATTTTTTACAGTTTTTTCACAAGTTACCGGTAATAATAGGTTGACATGGAATTTTTTTATTTTTTTTTTAATTTTTCTTTTTTCATAATACCAGCTTCTTCTGCGGCGAACCACCGAGAAGTTCCCGATGCCATTCTCGCCCAAGCTGATTCCCTCTTGGGACTGAACAAGAACCCCACCAAGTGCGAACACCTTGGAGATCTCCATTACCTTCAAGCGGCCGTGTATGAAAGCATGAGATTCTTCCCGCCCATTCAATTCCACTCGAAGTTCTGCCCGGAAGACGACGTCATGCCGGATCGCCGGTGTACGAAAGCATTAGACTCTTCCCGGTCTGGTCTAGCTTGTTCACATATAATTGAAGATTACACGGATAGCATAGCAAGTAAACAAATTTGATTTTGTGTGTGTGTGCAGATGGTACCCACTGTGATCTGGTTAGGCAGAATGGGATGTATGCCAAGTTTGTAAAGATGCAAACCAACATGCTGCCTTAACAAACAACTGTATTATCTATCACTGTATCTACATGTTGTTGTATTAGTTGAAGCAAGTTGGTGAGGAGTGGAAGCAGCAAAGCCATTAATTAAAACTGCAGAACCAAACAAAAGTGGTACAAGCTAAGCAAGCAACAGAGAAGCATTTGAAGGTAGATTATATATTGTTGCGGAATTTAGCGAAAGAGAAGAAGAAGTATATTCAATGGTATGAAACTGTCATCATCATCTTACAAAGAAACAGATAGGAACTCTATATACAGAGGGAAAAGAGAGGGAAAACGAACGAAAACAGGAACAACTTGATTAACAGACTATAACGGTAGAGAGAGTGAGATGCTGCCACGTGTCAAGGCCTGCCACGTGTCACTCTCCTGAAAGTCCCCCGCAAGCTGGATTGTATAGATTGAACAATCCAAGCTTGGAAACATAACTAAAGAAGGATCCTGGGCAATGAGACTTGGTAAAAAAGTCAGCCAACTGGTTTCCAGAAGCAATGTGAAACAACTTGATGGTTCCATTTTGTGATTTTTCCTTGACCAAGTGGCAGTCCAATTCGATATGTTTGGTGCGTTCATGGAAGACCGGGTTCTCAGCAATGGCTATAGCAGACTTATTGTCACAGTAAATGGCAGCAGCAGCAGTATGAGATATGCCAAATTCAGTCAGCAGATAGATTAGCCATTGTACCTCACATGTGGTTGTTGCCAAAGCCCTATACTCTGCTTCTGAAGAAGACTTGGATACAGTAGCCTGCTTTTTTGACTTCCATGATATTAAGGCTGACCCTAGGAAGATACAAAACCCTGTTACAGACATCCTAGTGTCCACATATGCTCCCCAATTTGAGTCAGTGAAGGCTTTTAATTGCAAGTCAGATGAGGCTGGGAAGAAGAGGCCTTGACCAGGGGCACTCTTAATGTATCTCATGACCCTGTGGGCTGCTTGTAAATGCAGCTGAGTGGGTTTTTCCAAAAATTGAGATAGCTGCTGAGTTGCAAAGCTGATATCTGGCCTAGTTATGGTTAGATATAGCAGTTTTCCAATCAATTTTCTGTACTGGGAATTGTCATCCAATGGATCACCTTCATCTCTACTAAGTTTTTGTGAAGGAATAGTTGGGCTGTGAACTGGTTTGGAGTGCAAAAAACCTGTCTCACTTAACAGTTCAAGTGCATATTTTCTCTGTGAGACTGAAATCCCTTTCTTCTGCCTAGCCACTTCCAGACCTAGGAAGTATCTTAGAGGCCCTAGGTCCTTTATTTGAAAGTTGTCATTGAGCTGTAGTTTGATCTGTTGTATGAGGTTCAAGCTGGCACTAGCTATGACAATATCATCAACATAGACTAATAATGCCACAAAAGACTCCCCTTCACCTTTAGTAAATAGAGAATTATCAGGAACTGCCTGTTTGAAACCCAAGGTCTGTAGAGCAGCACACAGTTTGTTGTTCCACTGCCTACTTGCTTGCTTTAAACCATATAAGGACTTAGTTAACTTGCATACCTGCCCAGTTTTATTGCCTTCAAAGCCAAGAGGAAGCTGCATGTAAACCTCTTCTTCTAGATCTCCATTTAGAAAAGCATTGTTGACATCCAATTGGTGAATGTACCAATCCTTGGCTGCTGCTATAGCTAAAAAGGGTCCTTATGGTTGTCATTTTTGCCACTAGACTGAAGGTGTCCATGTAATCAATCCCAAGAGTTTGGGTATAACCCTTTGCTACCAGTCTAGCCTTGTATCTATCAATGCTTCCATCAGCTTTGTATTTGATTTTATATACCCATTTGCAACCAATAGGTTTTTTGTTGGGAGGCAAGTCAACCAACTGCCAGGTGTTGTTTCCTTCAAGAGCTACTATCTCACTGTCCATGGCTTTCCTCCAGCAGTCATGCTGAACAGCTTCTTTGAAGTTCTTTGGTTCAGTGTTGTGAGTGATATTCATGACAAATGACTGATAAGTAGGTGACAACTTGCTATAGTCCATGAACTTATAGATATCATGAGGAGAAGTCCTAGCCACAGAGCTGTGGCAGATATAATCTTGCAGATAGGCTGGGACTTGTTTCTGTCTAGAAGACCTTCTGGCCATATGATTTTCTCCAGTAGATATATGCTGCTCTTGACTAATGTGTTGGCTGTCTACTTCACCTCTGTCAGCCATGGTCTGATCATTCTCAAAGGGATGATCACTTGTCTGAGTAAGTCTGTGATCCTCAGGTGGAAAGCCATGTGACTGGATTGAACTATCATCAGAATGAATCTGAGGCTGAGGGATACAAGCATCTTCATAGCAGACATCCTTCATAATAGGAAGAATAATTGAGGGAGGTTCACTTCCTGGATCATTGCTTAGTTGAAAGGGAAATGTGTGTTCATAAAAGATCACATCTCTAGACACAAGAATTTCTTTGGATTGTAGATCATAAACTTTGTATCCCTTAGTACCATTTGCATACCCAATAAAGATGCATTTCCTTGCTCTAGAGTCAAACTTGGACTTGTATCCCAGTGTAGTAGCATAAGCCAAGCAACCAAATACCCTTAGGTGTTGGTATTGAGGGAGTTTTTTATTCAGTACTTGATATGGAATCTGATTGCCAATGGCAGCTAAGGGCAATCTATTAATGATATATGCTGCATGTAGAACACATTCACCCCAGAACTGCTCTGGTAGACCTGCTTGAAACCTGAGGGCCCTGGCAGTGGATAAGAGATGCCCATGTTTCCTTTCAACTCTGCTATTTTGTTGGGGAGTGTAGGTACATGATGTCTGGTGGATTATCCCTTTCTGAACAAAGAGATCAGACAAATCAAATTCTAGCCCATTGTCAGATCTGATGCTTTTCACATGAGCTCCAAACTGGTTTTCAATCATATTACAGAAACCTGTGACTAAGCCTTTGACCTCAGATTTCCTTCTCATGAGATGCACCCATACTGTCCTACTATGATCATCCAAGATAGTAAGGAAATATTGGTGTCCATGGATGGTAGCTTTCTTGTAAGGACCCCAGATATCCATATGTAACATATCAAAACATTCAGCAGAAATGGAAGTACTAGACTGAAATGGTAACCTTTTTTGTTTAGCAAAATGACAACAATCACAAACTAGCTCTTTATTCATTTGTATTGTGGGTTCTACACTATGCAGCAATTGCAATTTGGAATAGGAAGCATGTCCTAATCTAGCATGCCATAAGCTACACTTGCTCATTTCTGAAACAAAATTACAGTTAACATCAGAAATGACAGGAAAGTGTAAGTAGTAAAGGCCATTCTGAAGTTTAGCCACTCCAATCATCTTGCCAAGGGTGATGTCCTGTATAGCACAGTGGTCAGCTTGCATAGTCAGTGTATAATTGGAGTTTCTAACTAAAGCTCCCACAGATATTAAGTTGTAGTGAAATCCAGAAACATATAGCACATCATGTAATATGAGTTCATCTGACAAGTGCACAGAGCCAGCATAGGTGATTGCTACCTTATGGCCATTTGGCAAATTAACATGCATGTTGTACACTTCTTTCTGATTCTTCAACAAGTCCATATGGCAAACAATATGATGGGTAGCCCCACTATCAATTATCCAATCACCCAGACTGTTTCTTACATAGTTAAGAGAGGGAATGGTACCTTCAGTTTGAGATGGCACCAGCTTAGCTGAAAGGACATTTGCTTGTGGCGATTGATCAAGGGGTGTGTTTGCAGTAGGTGATCTTTGTGTCTGCATAAACCCTAAGAACTTCTTGAAGTCCTCTTGTGTAAACGATAGATTGCCAGCAGAATCTGCCTGACTCACCACAGAAGGTCCTTGTGCTTGATTTGCTTGGACCTGACTTCTTGATCTTGGCTTCCATCCAGGGGGATAGCCATGCGTTTTGTAACATTTGTCCTGAGTATGCCCTGTATATCCACAATATGTACATAAGGGCTTCTTGTTCCCACCTGGGAACCTTTTATAGGGTTGTTGAGCACCCTCATCTGCCTTAGTGAAACAAACACTTCCATAGGCATTATTCTCTCCGGATTGTAATTGACTCTCAAAACCAGTGATCTGAAACTGTCTTTCCTGCTGTGCGATCATCGAGTAGGCCTCACTGACCTCTGGTAGGGGCCTCATGAGCATGATCTGGTTACGAGCCCCAGTATACTTATCGTGTAGACCCATCAGAAATATGGACAGCTTGTCCATCTCCATCTGTTTATTCATTTCACTTATCTTTTTTCCACACTCACATTTAGGATCACAATTGCACCTTCTAGGAAGTCTAAGAACCATCAGCTCATCCCACAGAAGCTTCTGCCTGGTAAAGTAGTCGTTCAAGGAGTTATCTCCTTGCTTTGCTCTGTATATCTCACAATTGATCTCGGCGATTCGAAAGAGATCTTGCTTGCTGAATCTCCGCCTCAAATCGTTCCAGATCCCGTAAGCAGTGTCTATCCACAGCACACTGCGTCCAATAGCTGGGGATAAGGATCGAACGATCCAAGAAACTACGATATTGTTGCACCTTTCCCAGGCGAGAAACTTCCGATCGTTCTCAGGTGGTTTAGTGATTGTACCATTGACGAACGCTATCTTGTTCTTGCAGGAAAGAGCTACCGTCATTGCCCTGGCCCATGGATGGTAATTTGAACCATCTAGGGCTGGGTTCTCGTTGACGTTGAAATAGTACGGATTCGAAGGCGTTTCTAGTTGAAATTCGACCTCTGCTGAGTTCGGGACATTCGTCGGAACAGTAGCCGGACTTCCTACCGAAGGAATTGCTTCTCCGTTTCTTGCAGCGCCGTTGACTGGAATCGTCTGACTCCCAAGCGGTGGCCACTCCTCCATGGCTGAAGAATTGTATGCTTCTTAATCAGAGAGCTCTGATACCATGTTGCGGAATTTAGCGAAAGAGAAGAAGAAGTATATTCAATGGTATAAAACTGTCATCATCATCTTACAAAGCAACAGATAGGAAGTCTATATACAGAGGGGAAAAGAGAGGGAAAACGAACGAAAACAGGAACAACAACTTGATTAACAGACTATAACGGTAGAGAGAGTGAGATGATGCCACGTGTCAAGGCCTGCCACGTGTCACTCTCCTGAAATATATATTATATGGTTTTGTGGTTGTGGGAATCATTGATTGTTACTACAGTTTCTTCTTCAGGGCTTAAGTCATATATATCAACATTTTCTCTATTTCTTGTATGTATGCGTTGCAATCTAGCTACCTTCCACGCGGCATGGCATGGCATGGCAATTGGCAAGGCAAGACTAACATGCGGCCTTTGCCACGAGGTGGCATCCGGTACTGTATGACATCCTGTTTTAGTTTTGATTTCTAATTTCCTATTTCATATATTTTCTCATATATACACTACTGGAAATTATGGAATTTCCGACCACCTGAAAGTGATCTTAAATCAAATTGATACCAAAAAGTGGTCGGAAATAGCAACAAAGGTTTTTCCGGATACCAAAAGTGGTCGGAACAAAGGCTTTCGACTTGATTTAATATCACTTTCAGGTGGTCGGAAATTTCATAATTTCCAGTAGTGATATATTTATATGCCAGACCGGAGTTTGAACTGAGAAGACAGTCGGTTCTTGTTTGGGTATAAAATGTTTGAATTTATAATCTCATCCGTCCGCCGTCGTCTCCTCCCAGGTTCTTGCCTGTCCACCCCGCCTCCTCCCAGCCGGAACTTGACTTGAAACAAATCATCAATTTCCAGATGGTGATGAGCTCCACCTCATAGCCTCCTTTCTCAACCTCACTCCGGCCACCGTCGCAGCGGCTCGATTCCATACACCACCACCTCGTCCTACGTCATCATACCAATGTAGTTGTGAAGAGGGTTAGGACCAGAAGGGGCCACTCTTTTCTTGATCCCATATCTCGGATCAATCTCCTCCAGCGAGGAAGCAGGCGGCGGCGGCGGCTGCAGGAGCCGCGAGCATAAACGGAGCCGTTTAAGCTGATAACATATAGCCCCAGAGGCGGTGGTGGTCTGGAAATTGTTGTCAGAACCATGGAGATTCTGGGCTTGAATATGGGTTGAAGATGGAAAAGTGAATAGTACAAGAAAGAAAACAAAAGCAAGAAAGTGGTTTTCATTGTGGGTTAAAACAGAGAGAAGAAGATGGATGCCGGAGCCCCCCCCCCCCCCCCCCCCCCCCAAGCTCGTCAACTTAGCAAAGTCCCGAAACGTGGTGTTAAGTTCAATATATTTTATTTTTAATAAAGCTTAGGTGGACTCCAAATCAGCAAGAAACTGGGGCCATGTCATCTGGTAACTTGGAAAACCTATAAAGAGTTCTAGACGAAAAAAAATTAATGGTTTATGGCTCAAAATATCACTTATTAAAGATCAGTGTGCGGCATGAATAATCATGAATGGTTTATGGTGCGGGATGACACTTTAGCCTAGAATAAGAGTATTGAATGAGAGATTATACTGTGACTTAATGACAAAAGCTATAATGTAATTGAAGTAAATAGATTGTTGAATTCTTGATGCTCACTAAAATGTTTGGTTAGACCTTTTGGAAAATCTATGTTCTAGATCAACTTTGAAAAGTTGTAATATTTATGAAATTAATCTTATATTTTTTTCTTTAATTTTTAATTATTAATCAATTCAGATGAATGGATATGATTATTTTATATTTTTTTTACAAGAAAGCATTGTTTTCATTTGAATTGAACTTGCTCATATATACACAAACATGACACACCACATAAAAATATTAAAATATAAATACAAATTAAAATCTAAATAAAAACATTATATGTGTCAATTTAGGTAGTATCTAGTTTTGTCTTTTGTGGTGCTAGTAACGGTATACATTGTAATTTAATTGTTTTACACTTCACTTTTATATGACAAAATTTTCTTCAATGCATTGTTGCACCGTTTTAAGTTTTTAACTCTGCTACATTTAATGTATTCTAACATTTTTTTTTTTACATTCATTGAATCTCATTACACCTAAATTCTTAATGTTTTTGCCTATTAGGTAATGTGAAATGGATTTGGAAATTTCACATACTAAACCAAATGCAATGTATTTACAGCTTGATACACTCTAAAAACATGACAAAAAAAAAAAGGAAATAAATCATTTTGCAGGATTAATTTCTTATATATATTGATCCAAACCTAACCCAAAACTCAAACTACAACTATAAAATATACAAAATTTCTTCAAATTAAATGTATATATAACCCTAATTCTTCCCGCAAACTTAGAATGAAAATAGTTTTCCCTGAAAAGATGAAGCTCTTGCACAGAGGAAAGTTGTGTTGGTTGAATGTCACAATTGTGGGATGCCACAGTAAGTTTGACATTCTTATGAAAAACTCAACAGCGATTATTGTTGCTTCTATGGGGATATGTGGCATAGGAAAATATCATAGCAGTGCGAGTAGGTGAAAGAGCAATCCTTTTCCATTAATTTATTTGTTTTGATTCTTAAAATTCTCCATGCATTCATGATCTAAAGGAATGAATGGAAGATTATTTTTTGTTCACCCTTTCTTTTTCAGTCAATGCTAATATTAACAAGTTTCTTTCTGACAGAGTGGTAAAATTAACAATTTCTGCCAATTAGTGGATCCCGGTGGTGTTAAACATGAGTTACAACTACTGAAGTCTTTAAACATAGATGGTGTAGTTGTAAATTGCTGGTGGGGAGGGATTGTTGAAGGATCAAAAGATCAGAAATATGAGTGGTTTGGATACAGAGAATTGTTCGATATCATCCGAGATATGAAATTAAAATTTTGCAGGTATGAAATTTCTGTTCTGGTACATTAACGCATTTTATTGCATCTGGTATATCAGCTCATCACTGGTTCTAATAAATGAGTGTACATTTTTTGTCTGTAAGCATTGGCCTTTTCTCTTTAGACATACATTTCAGAAATTTAGCTCAGCTATTTCGTCATTATAATTTTATTATTATTCAAATTATTATTAATTTTTCAGGTTATTAATGAAGACTTGAGGACCACTACTTAACTACATGAGAGTTGAAAACTTGAGAATTGAAGATTTGAAGTTTATTTTGTTTTTGTTATGTACTAATGTATTTATGTACTAAGGACCTTGTAGTCCGACACCAAGTTTCTCCCTTATAAGGGAGGTTGCGGGATCGAGTCTTAGTGGAGGCAATAATGAGTCTTTGTGCTTCAATAGGTTGAGAATTGCACTTTGGAGGAGTTTGAAACAATTTAATGTGTTTGAACATTTCATGATTATTATTTATGTTTGAAAGTTGAACTTTGAATATTAATAGGCATAAATCAAAAACGGGACGGGAATTCTCCGTTAATTCGGGGACTCCATTCCTCGCCTTTCGCGCTGCACCGTTGCCATCCCTATGCAGCACATCACCAAGGCCTTGTGTCTACTCAAGAAACCCAACAAATGATTGATTATGCAATAGTCCTCTTGAATGTGTTCGTAAATTTTTGTATTTTAAAATAATATTTAACTTTAATTTTTAAAATAATAATTGTTACTTATATGAAATGAACAATTAAAAGGAAAGTCCAATATGACATATGAATCAATAGCGCAACAGTCTGCTCTTGAATTGGCTATAGTTGTTCGGGGCTTCTTTGAATTGAATGCAAAAAAAGGCTTATAAAATTGCTTGCAATCTTGAATAAAATCCTGTGATTCATATGTCTCGCGGTATTGTAAGAAATGTTGATTATGAGTTGGATCTTGAGAAATTGGAGATCATGCGTTTCTTAAAGATGGAGACTTCATATATTTCTTGCATTCAGTTTTTTATAAGGTAATACATACATTATTTAGTATTATTTGTTTATAGTAGTTTTAATTTTATTTATCATAATTATTAGTAATATACATTATTGGTTGTGATTGTGAATAGAAAAATCACTTATGGCTTCTTAGATCCAAATTAGATTCAACCAAAATTGATACCTAGAGATGAGAGGATAGGGTATATAAATGCACAATCCAATATGGGTGGGTGGGGGCTGGGGCCGGGGCCGGGGAGAGGGGGGTGTTTATTTAGCAACATATGTTCTCAAGTAAGTGTTTAGGTTTTAAATCTAATAACTTATATATAATATACTTCTATTATATATTATATTCACTTAAAACTAATAAATTACTTATTTGTAGTGAATTATATATTTATATGAAATTTATTGGTTTGATTATATTGGAGGCCAACCACGTGAGGACATTTAGGATATAAGGGAAACGTATGCAAGCTTCTCTCTCTCTCTCTCTCTCTCTCTCTCTCTCTCTATATATATATATATATATATATATATATATATATATATATATATATATATATATAGAGAGAGAGAGAGAGAGATTTTTCCCTAATCATTTTACTTTAATATATATAAACATGTTATGTTGACTGATTTAATAATTATGTTATGTTGATTTGATTTGTAATTAAAATTGCATGAATATATAAAGTAATGTGACTACAATGATTAGGGAAAAATCTCTATTAAAGCAAAATGATTATGATTAGGGAAAAATCTCTATCTATCTATCTATCTATCTATCTATCTATCTATCTATCTCTCTCTCTCTCTCTCTCTCTCTCTCTCTCTCTCTCTCTCTCTCTCTCTCTCTCTCTCTCTCTCTCTCTCTCTCTCTCTCTCTCTCTCTCTCTCTCTCTCTCTCTCTCTCTCTCTCTCTCTCTCTCTCTCTCTCTATATATATATATATATATATATATATATATATATATATATATATATATATATTAAAGCAAAATGATTAGGGAAATATTTTCCCTAATCATAATCATCATAAATAATTAAATAGAGATGAAAAGAAAATTAAAGTGAATAATAAGCAAAAAGATTTTAGTGGATAGAAGAGTAATTCACAAAATTAATTTGAGTAAAAATTGTTGATCCATAATTGAGAATTAACATTGCAATAATTATATTATGTTTCTCACATTAATTGATTGGAGATAAATTTAAAATTCAGAATCAATATTTACATGAACATCCACACCTACTTCAACACTATAAATAACCCATCATCCACAGGACCACAACCAATACTACAATTATACTTTATAAATTCATGTAATTTTAATTACAAATCAAATCAAATTAACATAATTATTAAATTAGTCAACATAACATGTCTATATATATTAAAGCAAAATGATTTAGGGAAAAATCTCTATCTCTATTATCTCTATATATATTAAAGCAAAATGATTAGGGAAAAATTTTCCCAAATCATAATTATCATAAATCTAAAAACATAATAAGTGTGAATGAAAGTTATACCCCTAATTTATGTCCGTTTTTTCCGTTAAGTTTTTTTGTACATTATGCTATAAAGGTTGTACATTAAAATATTTTGGACAAACATACCCCTACCGTTATAACTTCCGTTATCTTTTTCACTATTGTTACCATACACATGCATCCACCATATATTTTCTTATCTTCTTCATTAATAATAATATATACACATTAAATATTTGAGTTATATGTTAATTATTACATAAATATGAATATCAAATTAATAAAAATGATTTACATTATTATTATTATTATTATTATTATTATTTAGAATAATTTAAATATCTAAAATCTAAATAAATTTAAAATTTTAATGTAATGTATTAATATTGGGCACCTATTTTTTGCGCATCGCGCATAAAAAATATTAGTTATTAAATAAAGATGAAAAGAAAATCAAAGTGAATAATAAGCAAAAAGATTTTAGTGGATATGAGAGTAATTCACAAAATTAATTTGAGTAATAATTGTTGATCCATAATTGAGAATTAACATTGCAATAATTATGTAATGTTTCTAACATTAATTGATTGGAGATAAATTTAAAATTCAGAACCAATATTTACATGAACATCTACACCTACTTCAACACTATAAATAAACCATCATCCACATGACCACAACCAATACTACAATTATGTTTTAGTCGTGGCTGGAATTGGGAGGATGGTTGGGGCTAGAATAGGGAGAAGAATATTTATGTGAGTTTAGATATCTTATAGAGCTTTATACCATGCGATCTGGGGAAGATGAATCAAGAAATGCACAGTAGACATGAAGAAAAAGCTGAGGATACCTTGCTTCTGAATCTGGGGCTTCGTTTCTTAGAGCTGTTTTTTCTTGGAAGCAGGGGAAACTGTTAGCCGTAGCTCATGAACGCGAAGAAGAAGCAGCTTACATAAAAGACTATTTTGCCCTCATGAATAAAAATTTTAAAAAGGTTTAAGTTTTTCCGGCCAATTTCCACCGGTGATTTGGTCGGAAGGACCAAATCTGCTAAAAAAGCATAGTTAAAGGACTAAATTGTTAGTTTTAAAAGTCATGGAGCGAAATTAACACGCTCCCTATAATCATAGGACCAAAAGTGTAATTTCCTCATTTGTTAAATTAATAATAGTCCGTGCATCACACAGGACACTTACTAGTATATATTAAAAGATTTTCTTAATATTGTCATGTCATCAATTATTTAACTATACTTTATTTCTTTTATATTTATAGGTGTTGAGGACAACACGAAAGAAATCAAGTCGTCCACCGAAGTGGAGTATATGTTCGGTAAGTATTTCATATACTTGTAAAATTATATATGTCTTATACTTTTTTTTTTAAAGATTCTTAATTGTATTGCAATTCAATTGTAGTGTGCCAAACGAATTTGAAGTACAAAATGCAAATATTATGTGATGAAATTCATGTACGATATTCTTTGATTTCTTTCAATGCAAGCATACACTGGAATGGATAAGACAAGTAGTTTAATAGAATATATTTTAGTTTCAAATTTTAAAAAGAGTTAATATTTGATGCACAAGATCCTTGGTACAGGAGGTCTTTAATCATCCCAATGAAAAATTATATTCCACAAAATTTATTTTTTGTTCTTCTCAAAAGGTTGAATCTCAACCCAAATGAACCCCCACACCCCGGCTTGACAAATCTATTTCTTGGGCCATGCATGAGTCGACTCAAGGTCTCATGAAAATAGTAGTGAATGGTCAACGGGAGACTGTGTCTTGATCTTGAGGACAAAAGTTAGATTAATTGATCGAATTCTTGATGTTTAGTGAATTGTTGCAACAGATGAAAAGTTTGTAGCATTTAAGAGAGTAATCCATATTTTTTTCTTCAATTTTCAACCGTTAATTAATTTAAATGGATAGATGTGATTAATTCTCATTATTTACATGAAGAATTATTCTTATTCCAACCTATATATATATATATATATATATATATATATATATATATATATATATATATATATATATATATATATAGACACACACACATACATGCACGCACACACCACATAATAATACGGAGTATTAAAATACCCAGAACTCGGTTGCAGTAGAGAAGGGATTGTTTATTGGGGAAGTCGATTTGCAGCGTGCTTCTCCGCAGAGACGATGGGATATCTTTGTAGAAGGTGCGTACGCGGCACTCCGCTCGCGTGTAGAATCCTTGTACGTTGTTGGGAGACACATGTGTTAGAAATAATTATTTCCGAACACTGATTTATATAATAAAGGTTGTAATTCCATAAGGTACTCACGTTGATGATTAGTGATGTGTAAAGGCAGAATTACTAGATCTTGGTGGTGTTAAATAGGAGTTACAGCTACTGAGATTGTTGAAACATAGATGGTGTTGTTGTAAATTACTGGTGGGGGAGGGATTGTTGAAGGATCGAAAGATCAGAAATATGAGTGGTCTGGATACAGAGAATTGTTCGATATGGAATTGAAATTGCAGGTATGAAAATTCTGTTTTGGTACATTAATGCATTTTACTACTTCTAGTATATCAGCTCATCATTGCCCAAATAGTCAATACATCACTAGGGTTCAATCTTGTGACCTTCCCAGCCACAAAGGTGTCATCTGAGCACAAGGTGCTTGATCAACCTACCTATATATACACACATACATGCACAGACACACCACATGATAATACGGAGTATTAAAATATAAAATACAAAATATAATCTTTATAACAAAGATGGTGTATTTGAATTTGAAAATCTAAATTGAAAAATGAGTAAATACCTAAAATGGTCCCTCGACTATAGCTAAATTCACAAATTGGTCCTCGACTTTCAATTTCAACCAATTAAGTCCTTAACTTTGCAATTTTAACCGATTTGATCCTCCGTCTATTTGACCATTTGTTGACCGTGATCTCTGAGGATATTTATGTAATTTCATGGTCCATCGTCGGTTTTTTAAGGTTCCGATTACATTTCCAGACCGCACTGTTACATTTGAATCCACTGCCGAAAGTAATATGCCAGATCCTGTCGCCTTTCTTCATCCTCCATTTGGATTCGATGTAGTTAAGTTCGTACCAGACCGAAGAAGACGACGTGTTTTCGAACCACAATCTGCCAAGTCCACGTGCTCCGAAGAGAGTTGCAGGTTCTTCTGGAGATTGTCGATGATGGCGCGACCACCAGCGTTGATGCAGAAGTGTTCGAAGGCTTGTTTGAAGTTTGGAATGTAGGGTTTCCAATTGGGATTGAAGATTTTCCGGCCGACGATGGACCATGAATTACATATATATCCTCAAAGATCACGATCAACAAACGGTTAAATAGACAGAGGACTAAATCGTGTTAAAATTGCAAAGTTAAGGACTAAATTGGTTGAAATTGAAAGTCAAGGACCAATTTGTGAATTTAGCTATAGTCGAGGAACCATTTTGGGTATTTACTCTTGAAAAATCATGTAGTGAAAAATTCAAAAAAAATGCAACAAAATCAGATCTTGTAAGTACAATTTTTGACCTAACATTCTTTGTGGTCAAATTAAATACTCACTTTATACTTGAGCGATGCACATATATGGTCAAACTCATTTTATACTTGAGCGATTTAAACAACTTTCTCAATCATTTGAGACAATTCTTCCAAATAAAAATAAAGTGATCGTACTTAAAAGATTCAGGCCGGTTTCTTTCATTTGAGCCAACGAATTTTGACCGATGATCGGGATCTTCATCATGGAGAATATAATAAATCAGCTAGCAAGTCTGGGATGATATGCATACACCATTACCTGCAAATGATTCACATTCCAGCTGAGATTTCCAGTTCACTTCAAATAGCTAGCTTTTGTTGCGTCACTATCCCTTGCTGTTCCTGCACACCCAAACACGTACTACTATACACATATATAAATAGAGTTAATTACCAAAATGGTCCCTTGACTATTGCGAAATTATCAATTTGGTCCTCGACTATTTTTTTACTCAATAAAGTCCTCGACTTTGTAAATGTTAACCAATATGGTCCTCTGTTAGGTTTGGGGTCTAACATCTGTTAAAGTCCAGGATAATAAAGGAATTTCACCATTCTCTCCTCCACTCTCCTCCCTACTGTAACGTTTCTGTTCTGCTAGGCCGAGGTGGACGGCTGGAGCCTCCCCTGAGTAATCCGCCAACGGTGTCAGCTGCTCACCCGCCCCATGGAGGAACATCTCTGTCCAACGCTCCATTTCCTGCAAACCACCATCGGAATCGAGGACGTTTCCAGATGGGCAACTGTTCTTTGCTGCTCTGTCAACTTCAAATTCATACCCAGACTCGACTACTTCCAAACATTGGGGTTTTCGAAGCAAGAAGCCACAGCGATTTTCCGGCGGTTCCCTCCCCTGTTCCGCTACATACAAATATATAATAGGTTATATTCAATTTGTATGTATATATCTATTAACGTAAGAGGTCGGAGATTATCGGAAAGATCACTTGGTGGATTCATCGTCGGCGGCCTGGACCTTGATTAGTAACTTGCTACATGAAAGATTGCAAAAAAGGATTGTCGTTGTCGTCCTCTATACCAGTAAAGCCGCCATGCAACTTTTTCATCTGTTCCAGTCTTCTTCTTATTCTTCTCTTCTTCTCCGGCTTTGCTTTCTCCACTAGTCGCTTCTTCTTCATTCCCTCGAAAATTCTGCAGAGTTACTGAAACAGACGACTACCTCCATGGATACTACTCCGCCGTCTCATCGATCCGAACCCAGAAACCGAACAAAATCATCTTCAAGACTTTAAAAACTGCGTCAAATCGATGACCAAGAAGGTCAATCCTCCCCTTTCAAAGTCGCTCTTGAAAGTGCCACTCCACTGACTCCAGTCCCAAACCCGCCCTACAATCTCCCAAACCAAGAGCTCTTACTTCTCTTCCCATCGCCTAATCGGAAATCGAAGATCCGTTTGTCAGAGAAGCTTGGAGATGATGGTGCGGAGGAAGTTGGGGCTCCCATGAGATGCAGGAATAGGAACGCTGCTGCAGTTTGTGCGTCTACGAGGAATAATCGGAGATTGAGGAAGCGGTTGGATCAAGAAATGGTGAGAGAATCATTAATTGAATATTAAATCATTGAACAACAGGGTATTGTCCACGGTTACGACTGGTGACGTCGTGGAGTGCATCTGCGATGGGAGTGATCCCCGGCGATGCACCGGAGAATTAAGTGGTGTCAATTCCAGAAGCCGTCATTTCACCGGTGAAATTTCTTTCTTACCCTCCACTTTAACGGATGTTAGATCTCAAATCTAACGGAGGACCATATTGGTTAACATTTACAAAGTCGAGGACTTTGTTGAGTAAAAATAATAGTCGAGGATCAAATTGGTAATTTCGTAATAGTCAAGGGACCATTTTGGTAATTAACTCTATATAAATATGTCCCACCCTCTTTTATTAGGCAAATTTGTATGTGGAACACAAAAAATACATTTTTTATATACTAAAAGTATATTATTAGTGTACTAAATGTACATTATACAAATAATGTACTTTCAATACTCAAACAATATATTTTTCCTAAATAAAAGGTACATTTTAATAGACTAAAAGTTCCTTATTTTTGTACTGAATTTACATTATTTGATAATATACAAAATAATGTACTTTCAGTATTCAAAAATGTATTTTATGTACACAAATAATACTTTCAGTACTCAAAAATGTATTTTATGTACACAAATAATGTCATACAACCATGTGAATTATTGTCCATGCAATTATTGTTTTTATTAAGCAATCAAAGCATGAGGCATGGAATAGAAAAATGAAATGGTTTAGTGGACAGTATTTGGGAGAAGAGACCAAAGTTCGAACCTCGGTGACGACAGTGTGGGAATTATGTCCAAAGTGGCCTTGTCTACTAAACCATTGAGTCACCGTATAGATATAGATTGAGTAATTTTTTTAGATAAGGATACGCCATCGGTTTTTATAAATAAACCGATCTTATCTCCGTTAAAATAAAATAAAAAACACTTACGACATTGGTTTTTTCAAGAAAAAACTAACGTTGTAATCTATACTTCTATACTATATATAAAAATAAATTAAAATCCTGAACTTTAACTTTCAGCCCAATTCCTAAAAAATCTCGATTTCTAATAAAATATATTGTTTTCTAGTTTTTTGTTCGTACTATAATTCTAGTACTTGGCTCAATATGTATGATATGAAAGTTCAGGGTGAGGGATGAATAATTGGATATAGTTCATGGTGCTGGATAACACTTTAGCCTTAAAATTTCTATTCTAATATTATAAAATAGTGTAATACAATTCCTAATATAATATATTGTTTCCTACTTTAACTTCCTATATATTCGTACTATAATTCTACATTAAAATTCCTATTCGTAATACAATAGGACAGTATATTCTATCTGGCACTATAAATACTTCATGCGTAAATATATTCTATCTGGAACTACAAATACTCCATGCGTAACTCTTTGAACGCACAAAAAAATCTCACACTACAAATACAAGAAACGAAAAATCCAACAATTGTAGTTTTGGCGATTTGAAATCTTATAATCTGTGCATTCCAACAATATTGTTTTTTTACTAATGGCATCTAGTTTTGTCTCTGCTTCCAAACTATCCCCCAAGAAGAGAAAAAGTTGTATAAGGCTCCGGCTCATGCATTGTTATTTGTCAAGGGAATATCTACGTTCCACAGTCAACCAACAAATACTAGAGTGCTTACTCCATGACTCCAAGTGAATGTTATAATTAATTATAGTTCTATGATTTGTAGTAAACGTTGATGGTTTTGATTTTATTTTACTAATCGTTTGTTTCTCTAATTTTCAATTCTATTTTGGCGTGTTTGGTAAATAGTTGTTAGCTGATTGGGTATAACAATGAGTTTGGCGTCTGTTTTCTTTCTTTTTTATGCATTGAGTTACTTGCAGTCATTGTTCCATTAGCAGTAAGAAGGATCCATTGATCGTTATACTACAGCTATGTAGAGCCAAGGTGAATGATGGTAAGTAATTACCCAGTGCCAGACATAAATTGTTTTAAATTGATTCGATTATAACTATTTTATAAATAATACGACATGTTGTGGGTTTAGTCATTTAATAATAATAATAATAATAATAATAATAATAATAATAATAATAATAATAATAATAATAATAATAATAATAATAATAATAATAATAATAATAATAATAATAATAATAATAATAATAATCTATACTTACTATATATAAAAATAAAATCCTCCATCAAAATCTAAATACAAAATGTTCCTAACACATACAAATTCATCAATTGATTATATTCACTACATTGTCTATTATTTTTTTGTGCACTATTTTTTAATTAAATATCAAAGTTATAATACAAAATAATGTTATATATTTATGGAATAAGGTCCAAATTGACCACTGAACGCAACCAAAAAGTGCAATTAGGCCACAGAATAGAAAAAAAAAAGTACAATTAGGCCACTGAACGGAAAAAAAAAAAAAGTTGCAATTAATTAGACTACTAAACACTCCAATGTATGCAATTTCACCTGATAGCAGGTTACCATCCATTTTATCAGGTTGCCTAGTTACGTGGATGGTGAGTTGTCAATTTAAAATAATTTTTAATAATTAACTTAAAAAAACACTAGGGTGGAATGGTTATTTTTTAATAACTAACTTTAAAAATAAAAAATAAAAATAAAAAAAGCTGTGGTGAAATGGATAATTTTTAATAAATAACTTTAAAAATTAAAAAAAAAATCTAGGATAAAATGGATAATTTTTAATAATTAACTTTTTTTTCTTTAAAATATTTGTTTATAAGAATATTTGAACCCATTTTTTTATTATCTTTTTTTTTTCATCAGTATAATTAACTTTAAAAAAAATTAAAAAACATTAGGGTTAAATGGATAATTTTTAATAATTATCTTTATATATTTTATTTTTATTATATTTTATATTTTATTTATATTTTTAAAATTTATTATTAAAAATTATTTAAAAGTGCCAACTCACCATCCTTGTAAGTAGGCAACGGGATGAAATTGATAGCAACCTGCTATTAGGTGAAATTGTATACATTTGGAGTGTTCAGTGGTCCAATTGTATTTTTTTTTCGTTCAGTGGCCTAATTGCACTTTCTGGTTACGTTCAATGGGCAATTTGGACCTTATTCGGTTATTCCTATATTTATTTACCAAGTATTTTATTAATACCATGAAAAAAAATATAATTAATAAAGTCAATCATATTAACTACTTGAGAGATTTGTTGACAAAGAGAGTAGTCAAATTACAAAACAAATTGAAGTGAGAGACTACCTCGCAATGTCCTTGTTTGACAATCAGCAATGCGCGGTTAGCGTTAGCGGATTATATTAATTAGCATATTGGACCAACGAATTAAATCAACGGTTGTTAAAAATATATTTGAAAAAATTAGCTATTTCGATTAACATGTAAAGTGACGTAAGGGTATACATAATAATAATAATAATAATAATAATAATAATAATAATAATAATAATAATAATAATAATAATAATAATAATAATAGTTTTAAAATAATAATAATAATAATAATTTAATAAAAGAAATAAAATTAAAAAAATAAAAAACAAAAACAAAAAACATATGGGGTGTCGAACATTCGGCTCCCCTTAGTTTTGCCACTTTTCCCACATCGGTGAGAAAAGTGGCATGGGAGCCTTGAGGCTCCTATAAAAGGAGCCTTAAGGCTCCAATTTAAAAATTAAGATTGCCCATCCGTTGATGGGCAAGCAGTGAGCCAGCGAAACTGGGTCTTGTTATTCAAGGAGTCGAAATGACTCTACAGCAAATCTTTTTTTTTTTTTTTTAATATAGAGGTGTTTTGGGGAAATCATTCTCAAAAACTCTAAGTAAAAATATTGTAAATTGCAATGTTTGTATTTTCAGTGGGTTGGAACAAATTATTGCTTCAAACTGTTGAATAACCAAACACTTTTTTGGCATTTTGATCTTTGGGTTACATCATATTTACCAATCGTTCAATATCTTTGGGTTACATTATAATTAAATTTTTACTACATCTAAATTCCTTAAATTAGGAATTTCTTTATCCATAATAATTTATTCAACAATAATGGTTGAACTAAATGAACACTGAGCAAAACACCTAATAAAGGACTGGTACCGTTGATTCATTTATTGATCTTGTATATATGTGTATTCATTAAATATATTAGAACTTTTGCAACAAAAATACTTTTTTACTATTTAAAAAAAAAGTTTAGTAACAATTATAATGAATCTCCTATATTACATTGTATTCATATACTATGAGTTACATATTTAAATAAACAAATTCGACATTAAATTACTTATGTATGAACTTCCCGTATATAATCTTGCATTGATATACTTTCAAATATTTATTTAATTATAAACATTGGGCATTAACTCATTCGCGACAGTATCTATTGTAACTATATATTTTGAATTATTTATTATCATCCTCTATTGAGAGGAATTTTAACATTTGTCATTGACAAACTCTCAAAACAATTTGTCTCAACAACGAATGTAAATTAAAAAAAAAATCAATGATTTCATTATTGTTGATGAAAAATATATACGCCACTTTATTACTCTTATTAAATTAAATAAAGTAGTAGCTACAATAAAAAATAATACATATGCATTTAATTAATTTAGAATTAGATGTCTATAATGTCTTTATTTTAAAAAAATGATTCATTATAAAAATTTAAAAAGAGATATAATTTCATTAGTTATATTATCTTTATTTTCTTCAATTTAAAGATTCATTATCTTCAAATTTATTAATTTATTATATTCACTATATTGTCCATTGTCTTCTTTTTACACTATCTTGTAATTAAATATCAAAGTTATAATACAAAATATGTTATAGGGAAAATAACACTTTTTCCCCGGAGTTATATATATATAGCACTTTTTCCCCTTGAATTATTCAGGTAAGCACATTAGCCCCTCAATTATTCTAAAAGTGGTGGTTTACTCCTTGATATATTAAATTGACATTTCTACCCTTAAAGTAAACATTTTATTTTTTTTTCCAACAAATTATTGCGTATATGTAAGGATGACCACGGTCCGTATTAGGTTACGAGATATATTTATTTACCAAGTATTTTATACAAATATAATAAATATTAATATTTTGTTCAATACTTTCACATGATAACCTACGACACACATCTCACAACGCATGAAACATGTAGGGGAAAAAATACCACTACCAAATATCAATAGGTGCTTGTAAGATAAAGAGTTAATAGTACAACTAAGATCCCATCATATACACAACAAGGAAAATCTAAAGCTTCATACACCATAATATCATTGCACGATAAATCCATGTATGCTACCACCAGTAACCCGATTGCACATGACACATTACCAATAAAAAAAACACATGTACTGAAGATGAAGACAATAACAATGCTACCCAAAAAAGAATTAAGAAGAATTAGAGAAATTTAAATCAAAAGTAGTATTTATTTAGAACTTGTATTCAACGATTCAAACTTGAATTTCAAGATTTAACATCATTTTAATAGATAAATTTACATTTCCTTTCTCTCTTTCCATTATAATTGCATTTTGTTCTTACAATTTTTTATTATTTATACCTATGATGTGTGAGTAGTTAGCATAGGGGCCAGGAAACTTAATTGTAATCTTTTTTGGATGGAGAGGAAAACCGTCGGCACTACTTAGTGTGCATATAGTAAACTTTGCTTTAATAGCTTACAAAACATACAAGAGATATAAAGCACATAAGGAAGAGCTTGTGTAATTTTACAAGGACTTTTATTGTAATATTTTACCTAATGATATGGGATGGGATGTGATAATGTATGTGATGGTTGCAATTACTTGCTACTTACAAAAAAATTCAAAAATATTTCAACAAAATCAGATCTTGTAAGTACAATTTTTGACCTAACATTCCTTGTGGTCAAATTAAATACTCACTTTATACTTGAGGATATGATGATATACATATACGTTCAAAAAACTTATTTTATCCTTGAGGGATTTAAACAACTTTCTTAATCATTTGAAACAATTCTTTCACTTGAGCCATCGACTTCTGACCGATGATTGGGATGCTCATCATGGAGAATAAATCAGCAAGTCCTGGATGATATGCATACACCAGTACCTGCAAATGATTCACATTCCAGCTCAGATTTCCAGTTCACTTCAAATAGCTTTTGTTGCATCACTATCCCTTTGTTGGGAAGAGGGAAGCATTGTATGTTAACATAGGGATAGATTCTAAGCTTCTTGAGTTCATCATTAATGGAGGCTATGAGAGAAAGCTGAGTGCGTGCTTTGATTTTGATATGAATGTCCTGGAGGTTTGGGGCGATAATGTGAGACAAAGGGTTTGATGGGTGCGAAGAAGAATTATGGTATTTGAGCGAAACTAAACTTGGGGCAACAATGTTGACGCCGAGGTTGAATCCTACTTTTTCAGACAACACCAATCTGGCAAGGCTCTGGGTGAGAATGGTGCGGTCGGGGACGGAGTTCCGTGGCTGAACGGCGGCCAAGGCTCTGGGGATGAAGTCCATCGGGAGGCGATCGGAGCGCCGGAGAAACGTCACCCTTGTCAGCCGCAACTGCATCAGAGATGGGTGGCGCGTGAGGTCGATGTTCATCCTGAAATGTGGCGGGTGTTTGCCACGCGCCGGTGACGGCGAGTACTTGAAACGGAAAGCTTGGAGAACCCGGGACTGGATATCCATGGTCACCGTCTGCGGGTAGCATCTCCGGACCACGCATTCGAAATACTTGAGATTCTCCGCCGGAATCACAATCTTGTAGACGCCGCCGACGGCTCTCTCTATCCGGTCGCAGTTGCGGATGCGGAGGTGCTCGACGGACGGCGATCCCAGCAGGAACTTGTGCAACACGCGATCTCTCCTCGACAACGCGCAATCCACAAAACAGATCTTCTGCAGATTGGGAAGCTTCACCTCCAATCTCTGAAGAGTGAGCTTGCAGAGACTCAACTCCAGCACGGCGAGAGAATCGGCGGCCAAGATTCTCTGGAAGCCGGTGTAAGTATTGATCGGCGCCGAGGGACAACCGGTGAGACGAACATCCTGCTCTTTCACTCTTTCCTGATCGGCCACAATTCCCAGAACTCGGTTGCAGTAGAGAAGCGATGGTTTATTGGGGAAGTCGATTTGCAGCCTGCTTCTCCGCAGAGACGATGGGATATCTTCGTAGAAGGCGCGTACCCGGCGCTCTGCTCGCGCGTAGAAGCCTTGTATATTGTTGGAAGACACCTGATCTTCATGGGAAACTGGGATTCTCAACTCTGGGAGAGGATAATCGGAGACGCAGCGGTGCCAGTCCTTGGACAAGACGGATGCGCGGTGGACATCTTTAACCGGAAGCCTCGCCAAGATTTTATGAATTATTGAATCCGGCAAGCTGCTTATGAAATCAATGCTTTCTGTTTTCTGCCGTTTTACTGTTCCATCAATACCGAGTGGTTCCATAATGCATGAGGTTGAATGTGTTGCGCGAAATCTTGTTCTTAAGACTGAATTTATAAATTAGGTTCAAAATATTGATTATGATTTGATAGATCTCAACTTTGCATTATGCTTACTTCCTAGTGGAACTCATCTTATGATCTCAGAAACTGCCCCAACTTTTTGATCATCAAGCCTACTTTCTTTAGAATTCCTAATTAGAATCTAAATAGTAAAAGGTCTACTTTCTTTATTCCTAACAGGTTCTCTTTAATATAGACAAGGGTTCGCAGTCCTCCGTGGGCCATATTAATTAAAAACATAATTCTATTCCCGCCCATACTAGGAAAAGATTTTTGTTTGTATATTTAAAATTAATCTATATTTTTAGTGAGATAATAATAATAATAATAATAATAATAATAATAATAATAATAATAATAATAATAATAATAATAATAATAATAATAGATGCTTTATATATGGTAAATTAAGTTATCTAAATAAAATAAAAACATAATAAGCCTCAATTAAGGTTATATCCTTGATTTATGTCCCTCTTTTTGTATGGAAATAAAATGTACATTTTACTTTTAAATGTTGTACATTTCAATGTTAATAGACAAAACTACCCTTACACCGTTATAACACCGTTAGTTTTAAATTCTAACATTGATAACAATCATTATACCATACACCTATATCTATCATATCTTTTCTTATTTTTTAATGATCATTTTATTAAAATCATTATATACTAATTTAATGCTTAATTATATTTTAATTAAATTTCTATGAATGATAAATTATATATGTGTGTACAAAATATCTATATTATTTGTGTATATATAATTTAATTATAATTTTTTATTATTTGTATTTATCAATGTTTTAATATTGGACATAAATTTTCTCGCATCGCACGTACAAAATGCTAGTAATAATAATATATGTCGAAAATACTACAAACTAATAGAAATTATAGTAATGATTTAGGTTCAAAATAATGATTATAATTAATAAATAATAATTTTGTTCATTTTTTCTTAAATAAGGAAGTTAATTCATTAATCATAGGTTACAACAAAGATCAATAGAATGGTTAAACATTCATTACAGTCAATTTTGTTCATTAATTATATTGAATCGGATAAATAATTTGGTTTTCGGTCGATTTTTTATTATAGCCTTTAAAAAATCGGTCATTTCGATTTTTTCTAGTCAGTTATTAGTTTTAGACCGAGAAAAATAACATTGACCAAAAATCGAGGTCAAGTCCATACATTTTAATGTGGCAAATTATATCATGCACCAGGGCACACAATGTATTGTGCACCTTGGCCAAAACGGCATCGTTTTGTATATGTTTTTTTTTTTTTTTAAATTATGTTTCCCGTTTCTGCCGTTAACTTCTTAAAAAAAATCCCTTGTTTCGAATGTACATAAACTCATAACAGAATACACATAAACACATAACATAATGCACATAATCTAACATAATACATAATACACATAAACTCTTAACATAATATACATAAACTCATAATATAATACACATGATCTCATAACATAATACACATAAACTTTAAACAGAATACACATAAACTCTAAACAGAATACACATAAACTCTTAACATAATATACATAAAATCTTAACATAAAAAACGTCGTTTTGGACTGGACGCACAATGCATTGTGCGCCCTGATTCACGATATAACGATTGTTCAACGATGGTGCATCGATTTGGGGATCTTGCCGTCTTCTCCATCTGCTTCTATAATCGATCTTCGCCCCGTGACTGCAGACTTACGTAGAAGGTAATTCTTTTTTTCTATGGGGTTTAATTGGAGTTTATGTCGCATAAAATTCTTATTTTTTATTGTTTTTGTCATCATATTTCATGGTTCCGTTACTACTATGATGGAATTTAGATAATTTAAAGTTAATAAATTTATATAATTGCTTCTTCGTCGTATCTCTGAATTCATTCTTTTACAAGTCTATATACTGGTGTCTGCCATTTATGTTATTGAATTTCAACCATTTCCTTAGCAGTCATTGGAAAATGATATTCTTTTAAAAAAATTGTTGGATAATAAGCGATTCTGTTTACAAAGTTCCGAAATTTTCAACAAATATTTATGTTAGCAGTTAAATCTATTTCCTCTAATTTCTGTGAACTAACATCATCCAATGTGAATACTTGGTACATTAAAAGTGCAAAAGTTAAACAAAAACAATCAGATTGACAAATGCTTATATTTCCTTAGGTGCGTCATAGCACATTATTAAATGTCAAACAATTTGTTTAGTTTAGAGTTGAAAAAAATCTAGGGTACTACAACTCAAGATAGTTTTTGGCTACTAACTGCAAACAGCTTCAACCTGTCTTACATGAGTGACAATTGTGTCATTATCGGACATTTCTACCCTTAACGTAATTGTTCATTTCTTGCAGTTATGCTGCTATGAGGAGACAGCTTTTAATTGATCCACATGTACCAATGGATGGTAGTACCTCTCCAGATCTTGTTATGGACAACTTATTGTCTCAAAACCCTGGTAGGATATATGTGTTTTTCTTTAGCATCTCTTCACGAACAACTTGATTCTTGATCTTTTCATGGATTTGATTGTTTTTCTGTAGCATTCCTAGTACGTGTTAACTTTTATTCAAGTTAATTTCTTAGATTATACTTTGTAGATAGCATATGGGTCACTTCTTCAGGAATGCTGAGTTAGAAAGAATGGTTGATCGGGATTTGTCTCGTTTATATCTTGATTCTTGAGCATGGAAGCTATTTCCAAACCCCTGGGTGCTAGGCCATGTTGCGGCATATTTGGTTGCTAAAAGGACACTCTAGAAGGATGCAAGAAAGAGATATCATGAAATGACGCAAATACCGTCCTTTCAAACGGTCATCTCGGAAATGTTGACGGTGGACTAAAATTGTCCTCGTCACAATAAGAGTGTTCACAAATTGTCTGATTTTTTTTTATAGAGGACCAAAATTGTCCGTGGCACTATAAGTCTAGGACCAAAAACCCACTCCACATTGAATATAGAAAATAACCTAATTCCCTTTTTCTAGCTGTTGGCAAATTATATCGTGTACCATGACGTACAATTCATTGTGCACCCTAAGAGTTTATGTGTATTTTATGTTAAGAGTTTATGTGTATTATGTATTATGTTAGATTATGTGTATTATTTTAGAAATTTATGTGTATTCTGCTATACAATTATGTACATACGAAACATGGGATTTGTAGGGCGCACAATGCACGATATAACCATTGTCAGCTGTTAGCCACTTTGGCACATTGGCAGTGAGCCAGTGAGCTCAATTGGACTTTGGAGCATATTTTAATTTACGAACGGTTAGTCTATTAGACTTGTGATTTTTATTACTTAAAAGGACATTTGATTTTGAAATTTGTATGCAATTGAATATTTTAATTAGTAATGTGTTTTTAGTGATAAAATTTTTGAGTTTAAGCTAATATTTTTAAGAAATTACAGCAGATAATAAAGTTCGGTTAAAAATAACCGATCATATATAACCAATTTTCGGTCGGTTCGGTTATGAGTGGTGCTTTGGTTATTTTAGTATGCCAAGGATAATTTTTTTCGGTTATTAACAGAAAATCGACTGATGCTCACCCCTACCCTGTAGTGCCCCGTCATGGAAACCAAAAACAAGTATTGTAAAAACTCAAAACCTGAAAAATGATTGGAAATCATTTTCCGAATTTCCAAACACACCCGAGTTTCAAATCCAATTTTTGAATTTGCATATTAAAAATACAATAGGCAACGTAGTATATATAGATAGCCTTATATTGAAACCAAGGAAAGGAGCATTCAACAATGGATAATGGCATCAGCCTGTGCCATTAAACATACACAATAACAGCATTGGAAGTGCGATCGTCGCTTTGCTTGGACATTACAAAGGAGAAATTACAAGCCAATTACAAAGGAGAAATTCAAATTGGGTGCCAATTACAAGCCAATTGAAATTGGGTGTCAATTACAAAGGAGAAATTCAAATTGGGTGGAAGTTCAAAGCCAATTGAAATTGGGTGTCAATTACAAAGGAGAAATTCAAATTGGGTGGAAGTTCAAAGCCAGTTTGAAGTCTGAGAACACCCAGGCGTGAGAATGAAGAAGATGAAGCAGAACTTACAGTGAAAAATATTCTCACAAGGAAATTACTAGTCTAACTAGTATGGGATTAAAATAAAGATTATTTTTGAATCCCAAAGATACAAGGACCACTTCAGAGCTAATCAGAGAAGCCATTCTACACCAAAACTGAGACCCAAATATTTCCACTCAACGTTAAAACAGAGGAATATCGGATGAAGTTTGGGAGCTCATTTACATGGAGATGAAACTCCATCAACGGCTAGCTTATCTCTTTCTGACATTTTTGCAGAAGATAAGATAAGATCTCTGACAAAAGATACAAGATTTCAAAAATGAGAGCGTCTCTTTCCAACGGACAGATTCTCATTACCAGCTATAAAATGATGAAGATGTGAAGACTTGAAGATCAGGGAAAAAGGGGGAACTTACGAACAAGAGCAGTAGAGCATATAAAAAATAAGAGAGCAGAAAATTCGAATCCATCAAAGGATCGAATAGAGCAATTAAGCTTAAAAGAGCTAAAATCTTCAAGTGTGAGAAAAGAACTCAGAGAGCTTCAAAAGAAAAAAATTCAGAGAGTTCTTAAACAGAGCAAAGCAGAGCAAAATATCAAGTGCTTTACTTGATATATTCAAAAAGAGAAAACACTCAGAGCTGTCAAGAGAAATCATTCCAGAGTGTTTATCTTCATCAAAGAGACCTGCGCATCATTGAAGATCATCTACAGAGTCTCAGAAGTTGGAAGCAAGACAACACTTGTTTTGGAGCAAAACAAGAGAAGGGAGGAAAGTAGCACGGAGCTGTGAAATCCTGGATTGTCACACGGAGCTGTGAGATCCGAAGCAGCAGTGTCGGAGGCACTGGGTGTGATTGGTGTGGGCTTGGTGATCAAAGCACCAGATCACGGGATACGTTTCTACCGGAGTGTGGAAGACGGGGGGAAAGTAACGCGGAGTCGTGAAATCCTGGGATAGTAGCGCGGCGACGTGAAACCCGAAGCAGCAGTGTGGTGTCACTGGGCGTGATTAGTGCGGGCTTTGTGATCAAAGCACTAGATCACGGAAATTCATTGTATCTTGGAACCAAGGAGTGGTAGATATAGTGAATTGGCTCTTGGAGAAAAGAGCAAGTGGAGTAGGAGGATTACACCACCTCGCGAACCACTATAATTGTCTTGTGTTCTTTACTGCTTTCTTTACATACCGCTCTTTACATATTCGCTCTCACGAAGATATACTGCTCACACAATCTCACACACACTTTATGTTTATTTATTTCCGCTGTGCACCATACTCTAACAATCTAAGTTAAGAGTTTTGGTTTATCCCTGTCTTAGCAATTGTTGTGCTGTGCGAAAAAAGTTTGAAAGTCTATTCACCCCCCCCCCCCCCTCTCTAGACTTTCACCTAACCTCTTTTGGGACCAACAATTGGTATCAGAGCAGGTGTTTACCCGAGTCAAAATTGTCCCTAAAGTGGGTCAACTATTTTTGACTGCTAGACAGATCCATTCTACAAAGTGTGTGAATTGGATTAATCTTTCATATCTCTCGTGATGATGATGAAGAAAGATTTAGCTCAAAATCTATTATTCTCTCTTGATAAATTTGATGATTGGAAAGTTCGTATGCAGGTACACTTATCGGCTTTACACGATGAAATGTGGGAAGTTATTTCCACTGGCCCTATAGAAATATTAAAAGTCAATGCGGCGTTTGTTATATCCCCGGATGCTCCACAGTACGTACAAAAGCCAAAACCGGAATGGACATCGGACGATAGAACGCGGAATAATCTTGACAATATTGCCAAGGATATTCTATTCAAAGCCGTTGATGATACAATATTTCCGAAGATCCGAAAGTGTGCCACTGCCAAAGAAATATGGGAAACTCTCATCAAGATTGGCGAAGGAGATGAACAAGAAAAAGACAATAAGCTCACAATCGCCATGAAGAAGTTCAAAGATTTCAAAATGCTCTCAAATGAAAGTGTTGCAGACATGGAAGCTCGAATGATCAAAGTTCTTGGAGAGATTAGTGATCTTGGCAAAACTATTGGCCAAAAAGAAATTAATCTCAAAATCCTACGAGGCTTACCATCTGCATGGGATATGAAGGTTACGGCTATGCGCGATCACCGAGATCTAAGAATGTTGTCAACAGACAAATTATTTAGTGATCTAAAAGCATATGAGTTCGAAATGAAGGCCAAAGATGATGATGTTCATGAAGCTCGAAATGCTGCTCTAATGGCCGAACAACCGTCAACCTCCAGGTCAGTAGAAAATAATGTTGATTTTATGACTGACGAACAATTTGCTCTTTTTGTCAAAAAGTTTAGAAGGTTTATGCAAAAAGGAGACAACAAAAATTCTGCTCGTGGAAAATTCATCTCTCGCATAACACAAGAAGAAAAAGTCGAAGAAAATAAGGATTTGTGCTACAATTGTCGCAAACCCGGACATTTTAAAATAAATTGTCCGTATCCGATCGTTAGCAAGTATCAAGGTAAAAATGTTGAATCTACGCCGAACAAATCCGAAAGCAAAAGGTTCAAGCGCGACAAAAGAAAAGCTCTCGTTGGCAACGAACCAAACGAAAATGATGATTCGGAGGATTCATCATCAAGTGATGAAAGCTCATATTCGGATGATGATACGGCGCTAATATGCAAGTCAACTGAGTTGAGTACAAGTGAAGATTGTCTTATGGCTCTTGACGCAGAGGAAGAAGATGTAAGTTCTAATTCTTTCAATTCTGTTAATTCCTCTTTTTCTCGTGAATCTATTGACAATCTAATGCGAGAATGTCAAGAGATTATGCTCACTCATCCTCAACTCAAGGAGCGCAATAATATTCTAATTCTTGAAAAAGAAGAAATGAATAAAAAATTGCAAGATGCTTTACTTGAAGTGAGTAAATTGAAGAATGAAAATATTCATCTTCAAGAAGAGTGTAAAGCAAGAGAGGTTAGAGATCATAATCTTAGAGCTACTATTGCTACGTTCACTAATTCGTCTAAAATTATAGATAAAATGGTGAGCATGCAAAAGCCATCAGGAGATAGAACCGGAATCGGTTATGACTCCACATGTTCTCAAACCCCTCAAAATCTGACTAATTCTACTACTACTTTAAATAATAAAGTTCAAGTGGTAAAATTTGTTAAAAGTCAGAATAGCACAATGAGACAAGGACTTGGCTATCAATCAAACGCAAAGTTGAATGTTGAAAGGCCGAAACAAGTTTATACTACGGCAAAGCAACAAAAATTCTACAAGCAAAGATATGCCAAAGAGTCAAGTGCAAAAAGATTTCATAGAAAAGAGGGAAGCTTTTCTAGAAATAAAGTTGGGAGATTTTATCCAACTCAAAAAGATTGGTTGTGCACTAGATGTAATGCTTTTTATAGACCAAAGCAACCATTCTCTTCCCAGGTGCCAAAATATAAAAATAATTTTCAAAACCCGGCGCCAAAAATATTTTCTAAAGTGAGTTATGATTATCGTGTCTCTAATGGTTACAAATCGCCTCATCTTAATTCAATAAGATCAAGGTGGGTTTGGTTACCAAAAATTACTAACAGTAAAGGACCCAAGCAAGTATGGGTACCTAAAGTTAATTAATCTTTTTTGCAGGATGTTTGGTACATCGATAGTGGTTGCTCACGCCACATGACTAGAAATAAATCCTATCTAGTTAATTTCAAAGAAATCGATGGACCAAAAGTTATATTCGGAGGAAATCAAAATTATAGAATTACAAAAGGAGTTGGCACGATCAAGAAAAATGGTTTGAAGATTGAAGATGTTTCTTTCGTTGAAGGATTAAAATTTAATTTGTTGAGCACTAGTCAATTTTGTGATAAAGGCTATCTTGTAGAATTTTCTAAAGATAATTGCCTAATCAAAAATGAGCTCACAAATGAGATTATTTTATCTGGAAAACGGCGAAAGAACATGTATATTGTGGATTGGAGCACTAGCAAAGATTCAGTGTGCTTAATGGCCAGAAATTCAAATGAAGCTAATTGGGAATGGCACAGAAAGCTCAACCACTTAAACTTCAAGACCATCAATCAGCTTGCAAAGAAGAATCTAGTAGAAGGCTTGCCAGATATTATCTTCAAGAAGGACCAAGTGTGTGATGCATGCCAACACGGAAAGCAAATCAAATCATCACTCAAATCAAAGACACACGAGTCAACGTCAAGACCGCTAAGCTTACTACATATGGACTTATTTGGACCAGTTGATCCAATAAGTGTAAGTGGTAAGAAATATACTCTCGTTGTTGTTGATGATTTTTCCAGGTACACTTGGACCGTGTTTCTCAAGAAGAAAAATGAAGTTGAGCAAGTTCTACCAAAGCTGTTGAAGCAACTACAAAATGAGAAAGAATTACAAATATCAAAAATACGAACGGATCGCGGAACCGAGTTCGTGAATGGAGTTATACAAGCTTTTTACAATTCACATGGAATTTCTCATCAATTATCTGCCGCGAGAACACCGCAACAAAACGGTGTTGCCGAAAGAAGAAACCGGACGCTCAAAGAAGCCGCACGAGTGATGATTAGTGATGCCGGTCTCCCGAAACGCTATTGGGAGGAAGCTATCAACACTGCTTGTTACACAAAAAATCGAAGCATGATCCATAAGCAGTACAAGAAGACGCCATACGAGCTATATAAAGGGAGAAAACCAAATATTGGTTATTTTCATATTTTTGGATGCAAATGTTTTATTCATATTAATGATAAATTGCATCTAAAAGCTTTTGATGAGCGTGCAGATGAAGGAATTTTTCTAGGATATTCAGCTACCAGCAAGGCGTACAGAGTTCTGAATAAAAGGTCAATGGTGGTTGAAGAATCCATACACGTGGTATTTGATGAAAAATCACAAATCAAAAATGGCGCTCTGGATGAAGAAATTGCACAAAATGGTAACAAGTGTCATATTGATTTTTGTGATACTAATGATACGTGTGGAGATGATGTTTTGCAGGGAATGGATGAGTTGGAAATTAATTCTCTAGAAAATCCCATCCCTCACCCAGAAGAAGTTGGAAATTCTTTAAATAATAATTTTGGGAGTGATGCCTCACGTGGGAATGGAGATGCAGTACAAGTTGGTGATCCAATTAATGATCAAATTGCATGTGATGTTGGTAATCAATTTCAAGACAATTTAATTGATGAAATTCGAACCAACACTGCAAATTCACAACAAATGGATCCACCCAGTACCATGCACCCATTTCAACCAGATTTAAGATGGCTCAAAAATCACCCTCCAGAATTAATTATTGGGAATATTCATGAAGGCGTGAAAACAAGATCATCTACCATGGAAGCATTGTTCACGTGTTATCTATCTCAGATTGAACCAAAAGAAATTGACGAAGCTCTCAATGATCCGGATTGGATAAATGCTATGCAAGAGGAGCTCGATCAATTAAAAAGAAATGATGTTTGGGAACTTGTTCCAAGACCGCCGAACCACAACGTTGTAGGAACCAAATGGGTCTTCCGGAACAAAGCAAACGAAGAAGGCGTGATTGTTAGGAATAAAGCAAGGCTCGTTGCAAAAGGATACTCTCAAGAAGAAGGAATAGATTTTGATGAAACCTTTACACCGGTGGCCCGACTTGAAGCAATCAGAATTTTCCTAGCCTACGCCACACACAAAGATTTCACCGTTTATCAAATGGACGTGAAAAGCGCATTCTTGAATGGTCTACTCGAAGAAGAAGTTTATGTCGAACAACCCCCAGGTTTTGAGGTAAAAGGCGAAGGTGATAAAGTCTACAAACTTAAAAAGGCATTGTATGGGTTGAAACAAGCACCTAGAGCTTGGTATGATACTTTGTCAATGTTCTTGATAAGCTGTGGATTCACCAAAGGCCTTGTTGACAAAACTCTATTTAGAATTCAAGATGGTGATCATATTTTATTAGTGCAAATTTATGTTGATGATATTATTTTTGGAAGCACTAACAATTCTTTGTGTGAGAAATTTTCGAAGCTTATGCAGAATAAATTCGAAATGAGCATGATGGGTGAATTGAATTACTTCTTGGGCTTACAAGTCAAACAACTGAAAGAAGGAGTATTCATCAATCAAGCAAAGTACACCCGCGACTTGATAAAGAAGTTTGGCCTTGATGGAAAATCATCGATCAAAATTCCAATGAGCACATCAATAAGGCTAGACAAAGATGAAGGTGGAAAGGATGTCGGTCAAACAAAATATAGAGGAATGATTGGTTCACTTCTATATCTTACTGCAAGCAGGCCGGACATTTCTTATGCTGTGGGAGTGTGTGCAAGATTCCAAGCAAATCCAAAAGAAAGCCACCTCACCGCAACAAAGAAGATCATACGATATCTGAAAGGCACAAGCAATGTTGGATTGTGGTATCCAAAAGGTACAGATTTTACTCTAACGGGTTTTTCAGATGCGGATTTTGCAGGTTGCAAAATAGACAGAAAAAGCACTTCCGGGACATGCCAGTTCTTGGGGGGAAGGCTTGTTTCTTGGTTCAGCAAAAAGCAAAATTCCATCGCAACTAGTACCGCCGAGGCCAAATATATTGCTGCAGGAAGTTGTTGTGCGCAAATTTTGTGGATGAAGCAACAATTGAAGGATTACGGAGTTAATTGTGATGACGTTAGTATTTATTGTGATAATACTAGTGCAATCGCTATCACTCACAATCCGGTGCTTCACTCAAGAACCAAACATATCGACATTCGACATCATTTTATAAGGGATCACGTTGAAAAGAAAAATCTGAAGATCGAATATATCCCTACGGAAAACCAAGTTGCTGATATTCTCACGAAGCCTTTATGCGAAACGAGATTTTCTACCTTAAGGCACGAGTTGGGAATGATCGAAATGAGCTAAGTATCACTGAACTTAAACTCTCTATTTAAATTGATACTTGTGCTCAAAATTAATTGTTGTACGTGGATAAATTGTTTTATGTGTTTCTATGCATGTTTATTCGAAATATTTATGTGATAAAATTGCAATATGTGTTAGAAATTTATTTGTGTTTTTGCATGTATTATTTAACGTGAGATCATATGCCATGCAAATTAATTTGATGAAATGTGCAATTCGTGATTTATTTGATAATTTGTTTAAAATTGCATGTTTTAATGTGTTAATCAGTTTTTGAGTATGTGTTCATGTTTCTGTAAATTAACTAACTTGTTTGCATGAACAATTTGCTCTAAAAATGATTTACCATGTTTATTTGTTAATATATATGTGCTATGTGCAAAATGTGATTTAATATGTTATTTGTATGTGTGTTTCGTATATATGCAGTATATGTGATGTAAATTGCTATAAAATGTTTTAGAAATCTAGAAATTAGTATTTTTGTTAGTTTCTAAAATATTTTGGAATCTGATTAATATGTTTTATATAAAGTTGTTTCTAATTATAAATTAGGAATATGTGTGTTAATTGTGTTAATTTCCAAATTATATGTATTTTAATTAGGAATGCCGTGTATATGTGTTCAATATTTTGGTATGTGTGATTAATTATTTGTGGAATAATTTTTGCTACTAACGAAGATGTTTGAGTGTTATTATGTTTGTGGTACACGATTTTGAGAAGGAAATCAGGAGACAAAGGAGGAAAATTAGAGTTTAATTGGGCATCAAACCTCCACCCATAAACTCCTATACTTTCTAAACCTCCACCCAACCTAAACCTCCCCCCATAATCCTTTCCTATATCAGCATCCTTCCCAACCGATTCGTTCTCACTCAAATCGTCACCCTAATCCCTCATTAAATCTCCTAGAAACCGCTACCCATCACCTCTACCGCTTTCTCGACCAATGAAGAGTCACGAAAGCATTCATTACACCTTTTGAAACCAAACGTCGGCTATATCCAAAGGAAACCCTTTCAACCCTTTCATCATTAGCCCACACGGTTCTAGCACCTTCCTAGGCCTATAAATTAGGACCTGAAGCAAACAAATCTGTGTGGAGATTTCTTTTGTTTGTATCTATTTTTTTTTTTTTTTTTGCAGGCTTCGATGACTCCAAAGAATCAAGAAAAGAGAAGATCTTCCAGGAGAGTGGCCGAGCAAGCAAGACAAGCGATGCTGAGGGCTCGACGTGCTGCAAATGGAGGACATGAAGTTGGAGACACACCTAGCGATCCTCTCATCCTATTTTCTGAAGAAGAGGAAGGACAACCACCGACCAAGGATCAAGTTCAAAAAGGTCCGAAAGTCTCAGCAGTGCAGCTACGACGCTCGACGCCATCACCACTGTCCTCTCGTCCTCTAACCCGCAGCTTCAAGCGATCTGCTCAACTCTCAATGGAACCCGGATTAGTCTATACTCTGAAATCAAGCTCTCCGTCTCCACCGCATGCTGATCTTGAGACTAATCACGGCGCTGGTCTCTCTACTGATGAAGCCTGAATATGTGATGTGACCTAATCCAAAAATGTTATCTCTCTTTCTCCCTAAGAAGGAGATAAATAAAAAGTTTTTTGGATGTTTTTGCTACTGGTTGTGTCTATCTCTATTTTCTCTCTGTCTCTCTCTCTCCTACAAAATGAAAAATCCCTACGTATATAAAAAGATCAAAAGTTTCGTAGCCAAAAAGACACACAAAAAAATATATGAATAAAAATAAAAAAAAAAGAATTAAAAAAAAATTATTATTATGGCTACAAAAGGGATAAAAGAAGAAAAGAATTAAGGGGAGAAGTGTCAGTACGAGAAGAAATATGAAAAACAAGTGTCAGAAGAAAGAAGAAGAGATATACCAGTGGAAGTTGCAGTTGAAGTTGCTATTGAGAACATGGAGCAATTATCCAGTGTACTGCCAGTACACCATACCGAGTCTACCATACCTATTGTGGACCCTGTTCTAGAAAATGAAGATTTATTTACAGAGAACTACACGAGAACAGAGGTCTTAGAAGAAGAAATTGGTGATCTCAATTAAGAAGCCGAATCACCTGAAGAAGAAGGGATGCAACTTATTGATACAGTTGTTCTCACAAATCCGAATAGAAGTCCGTTCGGATCCCCTCAAAACTTTGTGTAGATGGATGAACAAGAAGATGACATATTTTCATCCTTATTTGCCAAAGTGGCCGAATCCAGTGATGTTGTTTGTCAAACAATTGGAGAAAAATTGGTTGAACAAAACCAAATGCTAGAACAACAACACACGGATACCCGAGTCAATCTGAAAGAAATAATGGAGCATCAAAATTCTTTGAAGACTCAGATTGACAAAGCAGAAAGAATTCTGAAAGGAGAAGTGACGAAAGGCTTACTTGAAGTCATTCAGCTCATGAAGAAGGAACGTGAAGCAGCTGAAAAGATTCACAACGAACGTCACTTGAGACAGATCAAAGCAATTCAAGACCAAGAAAGCCGAATCAACAAACTTGAAGCTGAACTCGCAGTTACAACAAATAAGCTTGACAACGTGCAAACCGTTTCCATTGAAACGCACAACAGTGTTGAAACTGTGAAGGCAAACCAAGACCGAGATTTTAAGACCCTTGCTTTTTTGGTTGATAACGCCAAAAGGGGGGAAGAAATCCTCAGTCACATGGCTTTGCAACAACAAGAATTTATTCTTGGAAGTCAACAACAGCCAGTAATGTCTACTCAAGGTAGAGGCCGAAGCCGCGGACAATCATCACAAGGACCATCTCAGATTGGTTTTGCTCAGTTCGCGAATCCTAGTCTTGGTACGAGTACATCGAAGGTTGCTGAACAGCGTGGCTGGCTTGAATGCTCTAAGGGTACCGCCACTCAGACAACAATATGGACCAAAGAAAATTTACCAAGCATGATCAAGAAATGGCCTGCAGCCGATCAAGCCCAATGGATCTCGGAAAAGAATAAAGAAGAAGAAGGCAAAAGGAAAAGAACCGAGATGTGGTATGAACTAAGAGATTTCACCGGAAATATGGGCATGAATCTTGGAGAAGAAAGAAGCTTCGAAGAATGTGTCTTATGGTGGGAAAACGGAGTTCTTCCAGGCAACAACATCAAAGAAGCTTTTGGACATTACATGGTCGGACAGCTTACAAAGAAATTTCAGAATGCAAAGTTCAAAGATGATTTCTTCAAGCTCAGAGAACATGTCAAAGAAATTTTGAAGAAAGACTTTGGTGTGAAGAAACCCAGAAGGTAATCTGAAAATTCTCTTAAGCTGATATTCTCTATTTTCGAACCTCTGTTGCGTTTTTTCTCTATAAATATATCAATAATAATTTCCCATGGTCTATTTTGAGTCTTTAATTTTATTTGCTTAATGTAATTAGACTTTCGTGAATTAAAAAACAAGAAATATGTCAAACGCACGACAAAATTAAAAATTGATGATGATCAAAATAAAAAATAATTCAAGATGCGTTTAGGAGCTTGTCTAAAAATTAATTCACAATTTTTCTTTTGATTGTGTCTAGAAAACCATTTGTTAAACTCATCTTGGCTTTGTCAAATAAAATTGAGCAAAAAGATTATTTTTCAAAGACTTAAAGCCAATGACTGAGTATAGGTTTTGGCATTATCAAAAGGGGGGAAATTGTTAGGAATAAAATGTAATGGTTTTGATATGCCAAATTTGTATTTGTAGATCCCCCAATTTTATTTATAGGTCTAGTAGAGTCTTAGACCATGATTGGGAGCCAATTACAAAGGAGAAATTCAAATTGGGTGCCAATTACAAGCCAATTGAAATTGGGTGTCAATTACAAAGGAGAAATTCAAATTGGGTGGAAGTTCAAAGCCAATTGAAATTGGGTGTCAATTACAAAGGAGAAATTCAAATTGGGTGGAAGTTCAAAGCCAGTTTGAAGTCTAAGAACACCCAGGCGTGAGAATGAAGAAGATGAAGCAGAACTTACAGTGAAAAATATTCTCACAAGGAAATTACTAGTCTAACTAGTATGGGATTAAAATAAAGATTATTTTTGAATCCCAAAGATACAAGGACCACTTCAGAGCTAATCAGAGAAGCCATTCTACACCAAAACTGAGACCCAAATATTTCCACTCAACGTTAAAACAGAGGAATATCAGATGAAGTTTGGGAGCTTATTTACATGGAGATGAAACTCCATCAACGGCTAGCTTATCTCTTTCTGACATTTTTGCAGAAGATAAGATAAGATCTCTGACAAAAGATACAAGATTTCAAAAATGAGAGCGTCTCTTTCCAACGGACAGATTCTCATTACCAGCTATAAAATGATGAAGATGTGAAGACTTGAAGATCAGGGAAAAAGGGGGAACTTACGAACAAGAGCAGTAGAGCATATAAAAAATAAGAGAGCAGAAAATTCGAATCCATCAAAGGATCGAATAGAGCAATTAAGCTTAAAAGAGCTAAAATCTTCAAGTGTGAGAAAAGAACTCAGAGAGCTTCAAAAGAAAAAAATTCAGAGAGTTCTTAAACAGAGCAAAGCAGAGCAAAATATCAAGTGCTTTACTTGATATATTCAAAAAGAGAAAACACTCAGAGCTGTCAAGAGAAATCATTCCAGAGTGTTTATCTTCATGAAAGAGACCTGTGCATCATTGAAGATCATCTACAGAGTCTCAGAAGTTGGAAGCAAGACAACACTTGTTTTGGAGCAAAACAAGAGAAGGGAGGAAAGTAGCACGGAGCTGTGAAATCCTGGATTGTCACACGGAGCTGTGAGATCCGAAGCAGCAGTGTCGGAGGCACTGGGCGTGATTGGTGTGGGCTTGGTGATCAAAGCACCAGATCACGGGATACGTTTCTACCGGAGTGTGGAAGACGGGGGGAAAGTAACGCGGAGTCGTGAAATCCTGGGATAGTAGCGCGGCGACGTGAAACCCGAAGCAGCAGTGTGGTGTCACTGGGCGTGATTAGTGCGGGCTTTGTGATCAAAGCACTAGATCACGGAAATTCATTGTATCTTGGAACCAAGGAGTGGTAGATATAGTGAATTGGCTCTTGGAGAAAAGAGCAAGTGGAGTAGGAGGATTACACCACCTCGCGAACCACTATAATTGTCTTGTGTTCTTTACTGCTTTCTTTACATACCGCTCTTTACATATTCGCTCTCACGAAGATATACTGCTCACACAATCTCACACACACTTTATGTTTATTTATTTCCGCTGTGCACCATACTCTAACAATCTAAGTTAAGAGTTTTGGTTTATCTCTGTCTTAGCAATTGTTGTGCTGTGCGAAAAAAGTTTGAAAGTCTATTCACCCCCCCCCCCCCCTCTCTAGACTTTCACCTAACCTCTTTTGGGACCAACACATACACCTATATCTATCATATATTTTCTTATTTTTTAATGATCATTTTATTAAAATCATTATATACTAATTTAATGCTTAATTATATTTTAATTAAATTTCTATGAATGATAAATTATATATGTGTGTACAAAATATCTATATTATTTGTGTATATATAATTTAATTATAATTTTTTATTATTTGTATTTATCAATGTTTTAATATTGGGCATAAATTTTCGCGCATCGCGCGTACAAAATGCTAGTAATAATAATATATGTCGAAAATACTACAAACTAATAGAAATTATAGTAATGATTTAGGTTCAAAATAATGATTATAATTAATAAATAATAATTTTGTTCATTTTTTCTTAAATAAGGAAGTTAATTCATTAATCATAGGTTACAACAAAGATCAATAGAATAGTTAAACATTCATTACAGTCAATTTTGTTCATTAATTATATTGAATCGGATAAATAATTTGGTTTTCGGTCGATTTTTTATTATAGGCTTTAAAAATCGGTCATTTCGATTTTTTCTAGTCAGTTATCAGTTTTAGACCGAGAAAAATAAAATTGACCGAAAATCGTGGTCAAGTCCATACATTTTAATGTGGCAAATTATATCGTGCACCAGGGCACACAATGTATTGTGCACCTTGGCCAAAACGGCATCGTTTTGTATATGTTTTTTTTTTTAAAATTATGTTTCCCGTTTCTGCCGTTAACTTCTTAAATAAAATCCCTTGTTTCGAATGTACATAAACTCATAACAGAATACACATAAACACATAACATAATGCACATAATCTAACATAATACATAATACACATAAACTCTTAACATAATATACATAAACTCATAACATAATACACATGATCTCATAACATAATACACATAAACTTTAAACAGAATACACATAAACTCTAAACAGAATACACATAAACTCTTAACATAATATACATAAAAAACGTCGTTTTGGACTGGACGCACAATGCATTGTGCGCCCTGATTCACGATATAACGATTGTTCAACGATGGTGCATCGATTTGGGGATCTTGCCGTCTTCTCCATCTGCTTCTATAATCGATCTTCGCCCCGTGACTGCAGACTTACGTAGAAGGTAATTCTTTTTCTCTATGGGGTTTAATTGGAGTTTATGTCGCATAAAATTCTTATTTTTTATTGTTTTTGTCATCATATTTCATGGTTCCGTTACTACTATGATGGAATTTAGATAATTTAAAGTTAATAAATTTATATAATTGCTTCTTCGTCGTATCTCTGAATTCATTCTTTTACAAGTCTATATACT
This sequence comes from Ipomoea nil, assembly GCF_001879475.1. NCBI lineage: Eukaryota > Viridiplantae > Streptophyta > Magnoliopsida > Solanales > Convolvulaceae > Ipomoea > Ipomoea nil. Next base: position 1,217,048 of record NW_017617665.1, read on the forward strand.
GGTGTCTGCCGTTTATGTTATTGAATTTCAACCATTTCCTTAGCAGTCATTGGAAAATGATATTCTTTTAATAAGCGATTCTGTTTACAAAGGTCCGAAATTTTCAACAAATATTTATGTTAGCAGTTAAATCTATTTCCTCTAATTTCTGTGAACGAACATCATCCAATGTGAATACTTGGTACATTAAAAGTGCAAAAGTTAAACAAAAACAATCAGATTGACAAATGCTTATATTTCGTTAGGTGCGTCATAGCACATTATTAAATGTCAAACAATTTGTTTAGTTTAGAGTTGAAAAAAATCTAGGGTATTACAACTCAAGATAGTTTTTGGCTACTAACTGCAAACAGCTTCAACCTGTCTTACATGAGTGACAAAAAAATCTAGGGTACTACAACTCAAGATAGTTTTTGGCTACTAACTGCAAACAGCTTCAACCTGTCTTACATGAGTGACAATTGTGTCATTATCGGACATTTCTACCCTTAACGTAATTGTTCATTTCTTGCAGTTATGCTGCTATGAGGAGACAGCTTCTAATTGATCCACATGTACCAATGGATGGTAGTACCTCTCCAGATCTTGTTATGGACAACTTATTGTCTCAAAACCCTGGTAGGATATATGTGTTTTTCTTTAGCATCTCTTCACGAACAACTTGATTCTTGATCTTTTCATGGATTTGATTGTTTTTCTGTAGCATTCCTAGTACGTGTTAACTTTTATTCAAGTTAATTTCTTAGATTATACTTTGTAGATAGCATATGGGTCGCTTCTTCAGGAATGCTGAGTTAGAAAGAATGGTTGATCGGGATTTGTCTCGTTTATATCTTGATTCTTGAGCATGGAAGCTATTTCCAAACCCCTGGGTGCTAGGCCATGTTGCGGCGTATTTGGTTGCTAAAAGGACACTCTAGAAGGATGCAAGAAAGAGATATCATGAAACGACGCAAATACCCTCATTTCAAACGGTCATCTCGGAAATGTTGACGGAGGACCAAAATTGTCCTCGTCACAATAAGAGTGTTCACAAATTGTCTGATTTTTTTATAGAGGACCAAAATTGTCCGTGGCACTATAAGTCTAGGACCAAAAACCCACTCCACATTGAATATAGAAAATAACCTAATTCCCTTTTTCTAGCTGTTGGCAAATTATATCGTGTACCAGGACGTACAATTCATTGTGCACCCTAAGAGTTTATGTTTATTTTATGTTAAGAGTTTATGTGTATTATGTATTATGTTAGATTATGTGTATTATTTTAGAAATTTATGTGTATTCTGCTATACAATTTTGTACATACGAAACATGGGATTTGTAGGGCGCACAATGCACGATATAACAATTGTCTGCTGTTAGGCACTTTGGCACATTGGCAGTGAGCCAGTGTGCTCATTTGGACTTTGGAGCATATTTTAATTTACGAACGGTTAGTCTATTAGACTTGTGATTTTTATTACTTAAAAGGACATTTGATTTTGAAATTTGTATGCAATTGAATACTTTAACTAGTAATGTGTTTTTAGTGATAAAATTTTTGAGTTTAAGCTAATATTTTTAAGAAATTACAGCAGATAATAAAGTTCGGTTAAAAATAACCGATCATATATAACCAATTTTCGGTCGGTTCGGTTATGAGTGGTGCTTTGGTTATTTTAGTATGCCAAGGATAATTTTTTTCGGTTATTAACAGAAAATCGACTGATGCTCACCCCTACCCTGTAGTGCCCCGTCATGGAAACCAAAAACAAGTATTGTAAAAACTCGAAACCTGAAAAATGATTGGAAATCATTTTCCGAATTTCCAAACACACCCGAGTTTCAAATCCAATTTTTGAATTTGCATATTAAAAATACAATAGGCAACGTAGTATATATAGATAGCCTTATATTGAAACCAAGGAAAGGAGCATTCAATAATGGATAATGGCATCAGCCTGTGCCATTAAACATACACAATAACAGCATTGGAAGTGCGATCGTCGCTTTGCTTGGACATTACAAACAGTGCAAGTGAGATTCAAAGAATGACAGTAAAATGAGTTCAAAGATTTTGATAAATTTAGTGAATCCAAATAAGGTTACTGAGAAACTTACATCAGCAACTTTATTTAGCTTCTCTCTAACATTCTGTAGAAGTTGAGAAAGGTCACCGCCCCATTTGTAAAACTCCAACTCTTTTTTGTTCAGAATTTTCTCGGCTACCTAATCGACTAAAGCTAACTGAACTACATTTTCCACTGGCACACCATTTGATCTAACAGTCATGGCTTCATCTGCAGTTTGAATATAGGTTGCTCGTGGTCAAGTGTGCAAATTAAACCTAACCACAACCTAGAATGGGCAAAGTATATGTTCTAAAAGTGGCAAATTAAAGGAATGCTTGAGGATCGTTCTGCGATATGATAGTTCTTCAAGAATGCGGGCATATATAGTTGAGGTCAGGTTCTGATGGCTCTGGAATGGCATGACCAAAAGATTACCAAAAGAAGAAAGAAATCATTTGTCGAATTAATTAGGTTTAAACATTATTGGTTTACGGCAAATGCTAAGGAACAAAAAAATTCATGGAATCTTACTTGTATTTCTACATTTACTGGATTTGATCTCAATGGTTTTACACTTTCACGACAAAGGGGTTTGTTCATTGTGACTTAAAACTTGAAAACATCCTCGCTTTTCCTATCACTCGAGAAGTAAACTCATCTTAAAATTTATTGCGTACAGGTGATAAAGACAAAATATATTACAATGATAAAGATTACTGCTATGGCGAAGAACGTTATTAGTTTTATCCATACTACTACTGTTGTGGCCTGGGAGTTTAGTTTATGCATCACTGGAAGGAATATTTGAACGCCCGGGATACACCAAACCTTGGATTATGACATACAAAAAAACTTCATGTACTCTCATTTTCTACTCTCAACTTTTACTGTTCTCCCACACACAAATTCTTGATGTAGATCGACACTTGTATGGGACCCACATGAAAAAAGTAGTTTATCAGTGCCCGCGAGAATAAAATTTAAAAAGTAAGATTTGAAAGTCCATGTAACAGAGACTTTTATATATAATTATAGAGCTAATACCTGAAATGGTCCTCGACTATAGTGGTTTTTCTCAATTTCGTCCTAAACGACTTTGGTAACATATTATAGTCCCAGACTTTTGTGTTTTGCTCAATTTAGTCCTCCGTTTGTTATTTCGTCAAATTGGTGTTAAATAAATGGAGAATTTAATAATATCAATATTGACCTCTCTTTACTTTCAACTTGCGAAGTGAGAAATTCCTATTTCTTGTACGAATTACACCCAGAATTACTCCCAGGCCTACGAATCAAATTTTATATTCGCAGGTTTAGGACTGATTCTGGGAGTAATTCGTAAAAAAAGAAGGATTTCGCACTTCACATGTCTATAAGTAAGAGATGCCAATATTAAAATTACTGAATTGTCTATTTATTTATCAACAAATGGACGGAATAATAAATGAGGAACTAAATTGAGTAAAAACACAAAAGTCTGGGACTAAATTGAGTAAAAACACAAAACTTTGGGACTACATTAAGTCACCAAAGTCGTTTAGGACAGAATTGAGAAAAACCACTATAGTCGATGACATTTTGGGTATTAAATCTATAATTATATATGGTTCTTAATTAGGTTCTATTGTTGGTAATGTTCACTGGATCAGAGAACCTCAAACCCAATATACATAATCTATATATTTCTTTGGCCATGACTCGCTCAATGCAAGGTCGATCTTAGAATAATAGTATTGAATGAGAGATTATATTATGACTTAGACAAAAGCTGTAATATAATTGAAGTAAATAGATTGTTCAACCGGGATTGTTTATGTTCATCTTCATCTTCTATGATGAAACTGATTTGCAAAGGGTCCTCGATGAAGGGCCATGGTCGTTTGATAATAGCACCCTCGTTTGCAGACAGGTGGGGGCGGGTGCTCGACCAGAAACAGTTGAATTGAAGTCGGTGGATATGTGGGTACAACTTTATGACTTACCGTTGGGATATACTTCGGAGGCGGTTCTTGAACAAGCTGCCAATTTATTGGTTCGTTTGTTAAAGTTGATGATCGTTATCCAGGTGCACCGTGGAAAACGTTTCACCAGGTCCGGGTCCGGGTCTCAATACCGGTGGACAAGCCGCTAAAGCGGATAATGAAACTTATTATGCGGGACAAGACAAGCTGTTGGGTGAATTTCCGGTATGAACGTTTACATAACTTTTGCTTTTATTGGGGTTTACTGGGGCATGCCTATAAGTTTTGTAAGTTGGCAAGGAAATATGGACTAACGTCGGACAAGTTCCCGTACACGGCGGACCTGAAGGTGGGGGGAGGCAGCCGGGGACTGAGGCAGGTGGGGGAGCCATGGTTGGTACCACTTGAGGGGAAGGGGAAGGGTGTGGCGGGAGGTAAGGAGAAGGTGAGGGGTACGGGTATTGAAGGAGTAGAGGGTGTGGGTGGTGTACGGCTTGGGGAGGTGAGGGCGGGTGAGGGGGTGGTGGTAGCAGCTTCTAAAAGAAGGAGGGGGGATGGGGTGGACGATGGTAATTTAAGGTTGGATGCGGGAGATGTGGTGATGACAGAATTCTCAAAAAACGGGTTTACGGCAGGTCCTGGTGGTCAGGCCCGCCCATCACAATGAGTACGATAAGCTGGAACTTTCGTGGCTTGGGCAATCCACAGACAGTTTGAGAGGTGGTGGACATGGTGTCCCCTAAGAAGCCCGATTTCGTCTACTTGATGGAAACTAAAGTAAATCGGAGTCATGCAGAAAGGTTACGTGTCAAGATTGGTTTTGAGGGTCTGTTTTACGTAGATAACGATAGGAGAGGGGGTGGCTTGGCATTATTATGGAAAAAGAATAATACTGCTAGGTTGTTGGGCTATTCAAAAAACCATGTGGATGTGGAGGTAGCTATATGGGGGAAAATATGGCGTATGACGTGTTTCTATGGGTTCCCGCAGAGGCATAGACGCAAGGAGGCATGGCAGTTATTGAGTGGTTTAAAGGAAAAATCTACATTACCCTGGGTGGTTGTGGGAAATTTTAATGACCTGTTATATCAGCATGAGAAAAGAGGGGGGAACCCGCATCCGGTAGGTCTCCTTAGGGGCTTTGGAGATACTGTACACAATTGTGGTCTCGTTCAATTGCCAATGAGAGGTCACCAGTTTACATGGGAGAAGGGGAAAGGAACTGAGAGGTGGTTGGAGGAGAGGTTGGATAAGGTTTTGGTGACAGCTCAATGGACTGATTTGCATGGTGAGGCATGGGTTGAAAATATTCTTACGCGGAAATCTGATCACTCGGCTCTCTTCCTAAACACTGATATTGCACTGGTGCGCAGACAGGGGGGCCGAGACGGTTTCGTTTTGAGATGGCTTGGGTTCATGATGAAGGTTGCCGGAGTGTGGTGGAGACTTCCTGGCAGGATGGTAGGGATAAGGGGTTGTTGATTTGTCAGCAACATTGTGGAGGGAGGCCCATGCGGTGGGGTGGGGAACATTGGCATAAGTCCGGTGACCGCATAAAGCAGTTGAGAAAGGAGCAGGATGCGCTGCATCATAGGCGAGATTCGGCTGCATTGGCCGAGTTTCGCAATCTTGAGGAAAGGCTGGGCCAATTGGAGGTGTAGGAGGATGTTTTTTGGAGGCAACGGGCAAAACAACACTGGCTCCGCGGTGCGGATTACAATACCAAATTCTATCACAGGTATGCTTCTGCCCGTAGAATGAAAAATTATATTCCTAGATTGAAAAATGATGTGGGTGCCTGGGTAGATGGGGAAAATATGAAGAAAGTTGTCTTGGATTATTATGCTGCTATTTTTACATCATCAAATACTGAGTGTGAGGATCCCATGTTTGATGATTTTACTCCCCGTGTAACTAATGAACAAAATACTATGTTACTTCGCCCGTTTGAGATTGAGGAGGCCAGGCGTGCTTTATTTGCAATGTTCCCTGACAAAGCGCCAGGACCGGATGGTATGAATCCTGGATTCTACCAGGAATTTTGGGACATTGTAGGGGGGATGTGACTGAATTTATTGTAAACTTCTTGAATTCAGGTTCACTCCCTGAGGGATTAAATGACACTAATGTGATTTTAATTCCGAAGAAGAATGTGCCTAAGACAGTATCTGACATGAGACCGATAGCGCTAAGTAACGTGTTGTACAGAATTATGGCAAAGGTAATAGCCAATAGGATGAAACCACTTATGGGGGACCTCATCTCAGAGGCTCAGAGTGTTTTTATTCCTGGGAGGCTTATTACTGATAATATTCTTATAGCTGCGGAAGTGGGGCACTATTTGAATAGGAAGCAGTGTGGTCAGAAGGGGTGGGCAGCTTTGAAACTAGATATGGCAAAGGCATATGATAGGATGGAATGACAGTTCTTGAGAAGGATGTCGGAGGTAATGGGTTTTGGTGACCGGTGGATTAATTTATTGATGCACTGTGTCACTACTGTCCAATATAACATCCTGATTAATGGTGTTACTAGTGGGAGTGTAACGCCGACCAGGGGGTTAAGGCAGGGAGATCCTTTGTCTCCGTATTTGTTTATCATATGTGCTGAGGGATTATCTATGCTGCTACAAAGAGCTCAGATGGCTGGCTTAATACATGGCTGCAGAGTAGTTAGGGGAGCCCCACAGATATCACATTTATTTTTGCGGATGATAGCCTATTGTTCTTTAAAGCGAATGATCGAGAAGCAGAAGTAATTAAGCAGTGTCTGGGACGATATGAGGAGTTGTCAGGACAGAAGGTGAACTATCACAAGTCCAGTGTCTGTTTTAGCAGGAATACCAGTGTGGAGGACAGGGAAGTGGTGGCAACTTGTTTACAGGTAGACCAGACACCCAATTTTGGGAAATATCTGGGTTTACCATCTTTTGTGGGGAGGAATAAAAGGGCAATGTTCTCGTATATTGAGGATAAAATAAAGCAGAGGATTAGCTCATGGAACAAGAAGTTTCTGTCACATGCAGGAAAGGAAATTATATTAAAAAGTGTGGCACAATCCATGCCTACCTTTTCAATGAGTGTCTTCTTGATCCCAGACACAGTGTGTTTATCAATTCAGAGAGCAATGAACAAGTATTGGTGGGGCACTGGTATGGATAGGGGAATACACTGGAAAGCTTGGGATAAGCTGAGTATCCCAAAGAAATTTGGGGGAATGGGATTTAAGGATCTCAGGAGTTTTAATGTGGCAATGTTGGGAAAGCAAGCATGGCGGCTACTCACAAGTCCTGATTCCCTTGTTGCAAAAGAAGGCTCGGTACTATCCGAATACCTCTTTTATTGATGCTAAGGTAGGAGGATGCCCAAGCTACTCATGGAGGAGTATTATGGCAGCTCATGATATGGTGGTGGCACGAGTGCGGAGGAGGATTGGGGATAGTAGAACGACATTAATCTGGGGACACCCATGGCTCCCTGATAATCCTAGCCCCTAATACAAACAGATATGCCTGTAGAGCTTAGACATGCTAAAGTGGCAGGTTTAATAGATGACCAGACTGCTACCTGGGATCCACATATTTTAACAGATTAATTTGATGAGGAGGATGTGGATAGGATACTGAGAATACCTGTAAGTCCGGGATATGAGGACTCATGGTATTGGCCCGATGACCCTAATGGGGTGTATACAGTTAAGAATGCCTACAGGAACATTATGGGTGTTTATAACCACTCACCAGGGGATTTTGAGAAATGGACTACAATGTGGGGGATGAAGATACCCCCAAAATGGAAGACTTTTTTGTGGAGAGTAATTTGTGATGTTCTTCCAACAACTAATAATTTGATTATAAAGAGGGTTGAAGTGGATACCACATGCCAAATGTGTGGGGTGGCACATGATAATGTGATGCATACATTGATTACTTGTGATTATTCTAGATATGTTTGGAATATTTCAGGACTGCCTACAACAAATATTGTTGTCTAACTCGTTCCCCGAGTGGCTAACAACTGTGCTTACAATGTTAACAGAGGATCAAAGTGGAGCCGTAGTGGCGCTGCTTTATCGTCTATGGAGATGCAGAAATTCAGCCGTATGGGACGGCACACTTCCTCACCCTACGGCAGCATGGAGACAAGCCACGGCGGCGCTGCAGTCTTTCTGGCAGGTTGCACGCCGCTGCCCAGCTACACCCGTGGCTGCTACGGTGGAAAGCGAAGGAGACGCCATGCCACGGTGTTACGTGGATGCTGGATACCGGGAGGACACGGGGGAGGCTACATACGGCATTGTGTTGTTGTCTCCAGAAGGATCTTTTTTTGGCGGCAAAAATGGAAGACTCCCAAATTGTTTGTCGCCGTTTATGGCGGAGACTTTGGCATGTAAGGAGGCTCTATCATGACTATTGGAGAAGAATATAACAACGGTCATCCTTCACACAGACTGTATACAGCTGAGGAATGCTATACGACAGAAATCAACCATCATAATGTCCTATGTTGGGGTCGTAATAGACCAATGTAGGAGTTTAATTTCGTCATTTAATTATGTCTTGTTAAATTATATTTCTAGGCAGATTAATTCGCATGCGCATACGCTAACTTCGTTAGCTTTTGTTCAGGATCAAGCTATGTACTGGGATTATATCCCCCCTGACTGCATTGCATCTTTGTTTCATTAAAACAATCATTCTTTGGTTGGTTTTCAAAAAAAAAAATAAAAAATAGATTGTTGAATTCTTGATGCTCACTAAAATTATATTTGGTTAGACGTTTTGGAAAATCTATGTTCTAGATCAACTTTGAAAAGTTTATAATATTTATGAAACTAATCTTATATTTTTTCTTTAATGTTTAATTATTAATCAAATTAGATGAATGGATATGATTATTTTATATTTTAAACAAGAAAGCATTGTTTTCATTTGAATTGAACTTGCTCATATATACGCACCACATAAAAATATTAAAATATAAATACAAATTAAAATCTAAATAAAAACATTATATGTGTCAATTTAGGTCATATTTTGTCTAATTTTTTTGGTGCTAGTAATCTAATTGTTTTACACTTCATTTTCATTTAACAAAATTGTCTTCTCCTTTCAAAAAAAAAAAAAAAAACAAAAAAAACAAAAAACAAAATTGTCTTCACTACATTGTTACACCGTTTTAACTATGCTACAATTTAATGTATTATAACATTTTTTTTTTAACATTCATTGAATCTCATTACACCTAAATTCTTAATGTTTTTGCCTATTAGGTAATGTGAAATGGATTTGGAAATTTCACATACTAAACCAAATGCAATGTATTTACAGCTTGATACATTCTAAAAACATGACAAAAAAAAAGGAAATAAATCATTTTGCAGGATTAATTTCTTATATATACCACCTAACCCACAACTCAAACTACAACTATAAAATATACAAAATTTCTTCAAATTAAATGTATATATAACCCTAATTCTTCCTGCAAACTTAGAATGAAAATGGTTTTCCATGAAAAGATGAAGCTCTTGCATAGAGGAAAGTGGTATTTGTTGAACGTCACAATTGTGGGATGCCACAATGAGTTTGACATTCTTATGAAAAACTCAACAGCGATTATTGTTGCTTCTATGGGGATATGTGGCATAGGAAAATATCATAGCAGTGCGAGTAGGTGAAAGTGCAATCCTTTTCCATTAATTTATTTGCTTTGATTCTTAAAATTCTACATGCATTCATGATCTAAAGGAATGAATGGAAGATTATTTTTTGTTCATCCGTTCTTTTTCAGTCAATGATAATATTAACAGGTTTCTTTCTGGCAGAGTGGTATAATTAACAATTTATGCCAATTAGTGGATTCTAGTGGTGTTAAACAGGAGTTACAACTACTAAAGTCTTTAAACATAGATGGTGTTGTTGTAAATTGCTGGTGGGGGAAAGATTGTTGAAGGATCAAAAGATCATAAATATGAGTGGTCACAGAGAATTGTTCGATATCATCCGAGATATGGAATTGAAATTTTGCAGGTATGAAATTTCTGTTCTGGGCATTAAAGCATTTTATTGCTTCTGGTATATCAACTCTTCACTTGTTCTAATAAATAAGTGAACATTTTTTGTCTGTAAGCATTGGTCTTTCTCCTTAGACATACATTCCAGAAATTTAGCTAAGCTATTTTGTCATTATAATTTTATTATTCAAATTATTATTATTTTTTCAGGTTATTAATGAAGATTTGAAGTTTATTTTGTTTTTGTTATATACTAATGTATGTACTGAGGACCTTGTAGTCCAATGACACCAAATTTCCCCCTTATAAGAGAGGTTGTGGGATCAAGTCTCAGTGGAGGGAATATTGGTTTTTTGTGCTCAATGGGTTGAGAAAGTAGTTATGAACAGATATGCATTATAATATTTGTTTAAAGATTTTAATTTTATTAATCTATGTATTTTGGACAAAATCAGATCTTGTAAGTACAATTTTTGACCTAACATTATTCTACTACATTGAATCCTCTGGAGCATCCTCATGGTGGTGGTAACCATCAGCATATTGATCATGCCAGCACTGTCCGCCGCGATGCATGACGGAAACGTAAATGGTGATCACCGAGAGGTGAGAAGCTTGGAGTAAACAAAGGAAAAAAGGTAGGGTAGTTTATTCAACCCGAAGAAGAAGAACAAAGAGAGTATATGTACAGATAGGATGGCGGGTGAAACGGTTATAACCGAATCAAGAAAGATAGCAATTACAATAAAGCCCCTGCTTGTGATTTATCATGACCGTGCTGCCCTTGTAGCTTTGATACCCCCCCGTAAGCTGGGGCATATAGATCCTTTGTGCCCAGCTTAGAAGTGAATTGGTGAAAAGCTGCAGTTGGGATGGACTTTGTGAAGCCATCAGCAACCTAATTTTGTGAAGTTACGGATAAGATTTTGATCAAGCCTTGATTGAACTTCTCTCTCACGATATGGCAGTCAATATCGATATGTTTCGTGTGTTCATGAAAAACGTGGTTCTCCGCTATTGCCACTGCGGATTTGTTGTCACAGAATAAGGTAGCAGGTTTCAGCATTGGTATCTGTAAGTCACGAAGCAAATAAGAGAGCCATTGAAGCTCACAAACGGTTGATGCCATGGCACGGTACTCTGCCTCAGAGCAAGACCTGGAGACCGTTGCCTGCTTTTTAGAGCGCCAAGAAACAGGTGATGAGCCCAGAAATATACAGTATCTAGTCACTGATCTCCGTGTCTCAATACATGCTGCCCAATCGGAATCCGAAAAGGCCTTGAGGTGAAAGTCGGAATGAGTAGGATAGAACAACCCCTGCCCTGGTGATCGCTTGATATATCGCAATACTCTATGAGCGGCCGATAGGTGTGTGTCTGTAGGAGCGTTTACAAACTGGCTCAGTTGCTGTACGGCGAAGGCGATGTCAGGTCTGGTGGCGGTGAGGTATAATAACCGTCCAACCAGCCTTCTGTACGAGCTAGCATCTGGGAGTGGTGCTCCTTCATTATGAACCAGTTTCAGCCCTTGGACCATGGGTGTTACTGCCGGTTTGCTGTTAATGAATCCAGTTTCTTCTAGGATTTCCAGTGCATATTTGTGTTGGCACAAGCTTAGGCCATCCTTCTCCTTTTGAGCTTCGATCCCCAAGAAGTAGCCCAATGGTCCTAAGTCTTTGATTTTGAATACAGAATGCAGGAAGTCTTTGAGATGTTGAATGAGGCTCATGTTGGCACTAGCAACAATGATATCATCGACGTAAACAAGTAAGGCAATGAAGTCATTGTTACTGCCTTTTGTAAAGTGACATGGATCACTGGTTGATTGTTTGTATCCATCATGGTGCAGGGCTGCATTAAGCTTGGCATTCCACTGCCGGCTAGCTTGTTTCAATCCATACAACGATCGTAGTAGCTTACAAACTTGGTTCGGTTTTTGACTTTGAAAATCGAGAGGCAACACCATGTATACTTCCTCGTTGAGATCCCCATGTAGAAATGCATTGTTGATATCCAATTGGTGGATATGCCATGCCTTAGACACAGCCACGCTGATGAATGCACGTATGGTAGTCAGCCTAGCGACCGGGGAGAAAGTTTCAAGGTAATCAATGCCAAGTTGTTGTGTGAAACCCTTGGCGACAAGCCTCGCTTTGTACCTCTCAATCGTCCCATCCGCTTTAAGCTTCACTTTATAAACCCATTTGCAGCCAATGGGTACTTTCCCTGGTGGTAGATCAACAATTTCCCAGGTGTTATTCTCTTGAAGGGCCAAAATTTCTGCATTCATAGCTTGCTTCCAACCATCAATTTTGATAGCCTGATTGTATGTTCTTGGCTCGGTAACTGTAGCAACGGCCATGGAGAACATTCTTTCGTGATATTCAAGGTTGTCATAAGTCATGACATTTGATAAGAGATGGGGGGATGTTCTGTTCCTGACAACATTGTCACAGAAATATCCTTCTAGCCTCTTGGATGGTTGATGTATCCTGCTAGAACGCCGGAGATGCACATTATGTTGTTGTGTGAAGTTAGTGGGATTCTGTATGACACTGGGAGTGCCATTGCTAGTAGCATCATCATCAATATTTCTCAGAATGCTCTCAATAATACTCTGATTATCAACAAAATGCTCAGTGGCTAAGCTCAGTGGCTGTTCTGCATTTCTTCTCTCAGAGTTTGGGGGCCTGGCAATGTGTTCTTCACGTTCCTGAGAGTGATCTTCACCTGTTATGAGGGGACTGAGGTCCTCATTCGTCATTGTGGGAATGTTAGGGAGAGAGGGAGCCACTTCTTGCAGGCTAGATTCTGCAACACTAGTCATGGGAAAAACGTCTTCATAAAAGACAACATCACGCGAAATGAATACGGAGCACTCCATAAGGTCATATAGGATATATCCTTTAACTCCTGCTGGCATTCCAATGAAAATGCACCTTCGACTTCGAGGTGCCATCTTGTGACGTGGGGACGACAAGGTGGCAGCATAACACAGGCACCCAAATGTTCTTATGTCCTTGAGATCTGGGCTCCTTCCATATAACTTGTGGTGTGGAGTTTGCCATTCTAGAACCGCAGATGGCAATCGATTGATGAGATAAACAGCATGAACCACACACTGCCCCCAGAAGCTTAAAGGGAGCTTTACTTGGAATCGGAGAGCACGAGCAACGGCCAGAACATGTTGGTGTTTGCGTTCTACTATCGCATTTTGCTGAGGAGTTGAGACACATGATCGTTGGTGAATCATCCCACTTGTATTGAAAAATGTTTCCATGCTGAATTCTGCCCCATTATCACTTCGTAGCATCTCGATGGCTACTCCAAATTGAGTAAGGACCATCTTGTGGAAGTTTTGTACTAATTGCCGGGTTTCTGCTTTGCTCTTCATCAATTTCAGCCATGTGTACCTTGAGTGATCATCAACAATGGTGAGGAAATACCTTTCTCCTCCTAGAGAGTGCACATGAAAAGGGCCCCAGATGTCCACATGGATAAGATCAAAACAAGAAGCTGAAACAGTGTTGCTTAAGGGAAAAGAGGATCTCTTATGTTTAGCTAAATGACAGGTATGGCAAATCAGATTTCTTGTACTTGGAACAGAGATACCATCAAGAAAATACATCTTATTTACGGGAAAATGTCCCAACCGTTGATGCCAAAGTTCTACATTATTGCACTGCATATAGACATGATTACAATCAATATTATTGAAATTGATCCTTGGTGGTTCACACAGCAAGTAGAGCCCCTATTCTTCTTTAGCAAATCCAATCATCCTCCCATGGTCCTCCCGAAGAAGACACTGACCATAGGTAAACATCAAAGAGTAAGCTGAGTTCTGAAGAAGTTTATGAATAGAAATGATGTTGAATTTAAACGAAGGTATGTGTAACACATCCTTCAACCAAATGTCATTACTCAGCTTTATATTGCCAATATGTTCAACAGTTGCATGATTCCCATTAGGCAGATTAACCTTGGCTTCACTCACAGTACGATAATTATCAAAGAACTCTAGAGAACAAACTATATGATCGGTTGCACCCGAATCAATAATCCAAGCATAAGAATTCAGATAAGCAGAGTTAATGTGCATAAGATCAGTGTACTTGCCTTCAGTGTTTGAGTTCTCTTTGTTGAAGTTGGGACCAGAGATACAACTGCTGATGTGCTGGACCTGTTCTGCCCCATTTGGTTTTGAATTAAGGAGAGAATACTCTGAATCTGCTCAGGAGAAAAGTTGCTTTCAGAGCTTGTACTGGCCGTTGTGGACTGCTGCTTGTTCTTGGATTTGAAACCTGGCACCCACCCGGGAGGGTAGCCATGTTTCTTGTAGCATTTTTCGATGGTGTGCCCCGTCATCCCACAGAAAGTGCATCTTGCTAAGTTCCTGTTATTCCCTCCAGATTGTGTCACCCTTCTCCCATTGGAGAAATTGGAAAAATTAACTACAGCCGCCATTTCTTCTTCATTGTTCTGTCCAGTATGAACAGCGTTGGCATGGGTGAAACTGAGATTTCCAGAGCTTAAATTCGTGACTATCAACTGTCTTTCATGTTTCTCAGCCATCACAAGCACTTTGTGCATCTCAGGGAGGGGATCGAGAACAAGAATTCTAGATTTCAAAGTGTTATACTCTTCGTTCAGTCCCTGGAGGAATCGTATGACATGATCGATCTCTCGATCCAACCTGATTTGGTCAAGCAAGTCACAAGAGCAACGCGGCTGGCATTTACATATCGGCAAGGGTCGGAGAGTGTTCATCTCTTCCCAGAGAGTCTGACACTTAGTGTAGTAGTCATTGATCGACATGTCTCCTTGCGTTAGGTTGTTGATATCGTTCTGCAAAAAGGAAATTCTGTGCGCATCTCGCTGAGAGAAGCGCCTCTTCAAATCGTTCCAAAACATCAACAGCTTTGTCCATATGCAACGGGAGAACGGACCTGAGAATCCACGAACAAACCATTAGGTTGCACCTCCTCCATGGAGGATACAGAGCATTGGTTCTCTCTGGTGGTGATAAGCTCCCGTCAACTATGCCCCACTTGTTTTTGACTTCTAGGGCAACTTGCATCGAAATACTCCATGAGGCGTAATTGGCACTGCCGGAGAGTGGCGGACTGACCAAAATGGCACTCGGATTTTCGTTGATGTTGAGATGCAAGGGATTCTCGATATCATCAACACCACTGCTTCTCTGCGAAGCAAGATTTCTCTGTTGATCGCCCATGGACGCATTCTGGATTGGAGGTTGCTGTGTTGGCTGCATCGAATGGGCTCTGCGACTGGTCTCGCCGGAGCCGGTGACCGCGACGGCGTAGGTGAACCGCGGTGGCTCTGATACCATGACGGAAATGTAAATGGTGATCACCGAGAGGTGAGAAGCTTGGAGTAAACGAAGGAAAAAAGGTAGGCTAGTTTATTCAACCCGAAGAAGAAGAACAAAGAGAGTATATGTACAGATAGGATGGCGGGTGAAACGGTTATAACCGAATCAAGAAAGATAGCAATTACAATAAAGCCCCTGCTTGTGATTTATCATGACCGTGCTGCCCTTGTAGCTTTGATAATGCACCCCCCGGCCAGAAGGTTATTCTTATTGCTGCCAGAAGAACTAGTCATCTCCGTGGTCAAGCTGCAGTCACTGCTGCTAAAGCTGATAAGGGTGCTTAAATTCAATTTTATTGTATTAGTTATGTCCAAGTTGAGTTTCGATCTCTGCGGTTTTTATCTTCCTGTTTGTTTTCTAGCATATACCCCAACGTTACTGGAATTTAAACAGTAAATTTTGGTTTAGTGAATTTTGTTTGAAGTTGAAAAAGAAAAAAAAAAAAAAAAAGTCCCCAGAATTTGGCCTGAGAACTGATTATCAGATAAGTTTGTGATATTGGATCCTTAGCATCTACATCATAGGGAACTGAGCTCCCCATCCTTCAGTGACAATGTGGGTACTAATTCAGCAGGGATGGGGAGCTTAGTTACAACTCCAGTCCACCAACCATCCTTTTAGAAGGCATCAAGGACGTCGTAAAGCTTGAAACCCATAGCGGTCGAAGAAGGAGGGCGGGGGCGAATAAAATCCGGATCCACAAGCTTTTTTAAAGGCTTATGCCCATCCTCGTCGGAAAGGAGGTTTACATACTCGGTGTAGACCTTGGCATTCTTCTTTTTAGAACCAAATTCTGGGGACTTTATCTTCCCTAAAGCTCAACCTCCATGTCAGATGAGAGGGAAGACCGAAAGATAGGGAAGAAGAAAAGAGACATGTGAAATTATTTTTTTACCCTTAAATTTAACAACTTATGGATAGAATTTTAACGGAGGATCAAATTGGGTATGATTTTCATAGTTGAGGACTTAATTAAGTAAAAATTATAGTCGAGGACCAAATCAGTAATTTCGCTATAGTCAAGGGACCATTTCGGTTATTAACTCTACAAAATCTTAACTATAATATAGCTATGTGGTTTGGTGAGCAATTATTGTGTAACAATAATTGCTCACCAAACCATATGGTTATATTATAGTTAAGAAACCATATGATTATATAATAGTTAAGATTTATTTATTTAGTTATTACATGGTGCATAAAAATTCAAATTAACCTTAATTCATTTTCATCTCTCTTGCCTCATCCAATCCATCCAAAAACTCACAAATAAACTTCAACTGAGATTATTCTAATGAGGTCATTCTTATAAATTTAGTACATAGTATTTAATATTACAAATTTTTTAAGAACTTAGTAAACTACAATAGTAATTGAATTACAATTTTCAGAGTCACCTTTGAGATTTCTAGAGTACTATTGTAGTTTACTAAGTCCTTAAAAATTTGTAATATTAAATACTATGTACTAAATTTTTTAATATAGTTTAAGATTTGTAGTAATCACTCATCTTAAATATCAATTTTTATTTTAATTGTAAATATATTTATATATGTTCATAATTTTATCATAGCAATTCACACATAATTATTAAATAATAAAAATTTTATATATGAATAAACCTCAAATATGGTATATTTTTATAACATATTTCTCGTGCATCGCACTGGACAAATGTATAATCTACTATACTAATAAGAGCCCAAGAGAGTTAGGCCTATAATGGGTAGAAAAAATGGCGGTCACAGATTTTAATCAAATGAATGACTCAGATTGATTAAAAGATTGATAAGATTTAAATTTTACACTAAAATTTCCTAAAATACCCACACACCGTTACTAATTCCGTTAAAATTTTAAGAATTGCCGTTAGTTCACCGTTAACTTACTCATTGATTTCAATAAAAAAAAAAGGTCTTAGGTTCGAACCTCATCCCAATCAAAGTTGACATAATTAGTACTCTATTTTACTCTTATTAAATTATTATATAAATAATAATTTAGTAGCTACAACCAAAAAATTATAGATATGCATTTCTTTAATTTAGAATTATGTGTCCACAATGCTTTTATTCAAAAAAAAATTATTCATTATCAATAAATTAAATAAGAGAAATAATGTTATTAGTTATATTGTCATTATTTTTCTACAATATAAAAATTCTTTATGTTCAAATTTATAATTGATTATATTCGCTACATTGTCCTTACAATGTCTTAATTCAGTGAAAAAAATTATTCATTATCAATAAATTAATTAAGAGAAATATTTTCATTAGTTATATTGTCTTTATTTTTCTCAAATGTAAAAATTTTTACATTCAAATTCATCAATTGATTATATTTACTACATTGTCTATTATCTTTTTTGTGCACTATTTTTCTAATTAAATATCAAAGTTATAATACAAAATAATGCTATATATTTATTTACCAAGTATTTTATTAATACCATGAAAAAATTAAAAAAAAATATAATTAATAAAGCCAACCATATTAACTACTTTGAGAGATTTTGTGACAACGAGAGTATTCAAATCACACAACAAATTGAAGTGAGAACTACCTCGCAATGTCCTTGTTTGACAATCAGCAGTTAGCGGTTAATGTTAGCGGATTATACTAGCGGATTTGACCAGCGAATTTATTTAATTATTAACATTGGGTAGAAAAAATGACCGCCAAATTATTAAATCAAATGAATGGTTCATATTGTTCAGTTTTTAATTTTTTTCTTTTAAGATTTTCTAATTTATCCTTAATTATATGATTATCCATTTAACTTTTCCGTTAATTCATCGTTAGTCTAATTCTAATATTAAAGTCTAATATAGAATTATAACTACACCATTAATCTAATTCTAATATTAAAGTCTTAATAGAACTTAACCACAAATCCTAATGTCGGAATCTCCTCAAACAATATTAGTATATATTTAATATTTTATGTCCTAATTTTTATTTGTTCTCCCTTATGTCCCATATTTGGTTTCAACGATACCTATACAATTATTTTATTGACAATTATAATCAATCTTGACTATATTATCTTGCATTTGTAAACTTAGAATTACCTATTTAACCCGCACGAGCTTAGCTCAATGGTTTAGTGGGTAGTATTTGGGAGAAGAGACGAAGGTTTGAACCTCGGCGGCGGCAGTGCGGGAATTATGTCCAAAGTGGGCAGATTCCTTGTGCGTATCAGCATTTGGCCCTGTCTGCTGAACCATTGAGTCACCGTGATTGACAACTTCCCACAATGCTCTGTCGGGTCGGAGTGTGGGGGCCCTTGGGGTTGGGGACTCAACCTTTGGGAGAAGAATTACCTATTTAAATACGCAAATTCAACCTTCAATTATCTATGCATGAACAATTTCAATATAATCATGTCTTAATATACTTTAAAGTACTTATTTAAAAAAAAAAAAAAAAAAACATTGGGCATTATCCCAATCGCACAATGCGCGTAAAAAACTAGTATTTATAAGAAAGACGGTGTATGTATTTGAATTTGAAAAGCTAAATTGAAGTTTCAAATTATGAAAGGTTGTTTTTTCCACGCATTGGCATTTCTTTATTCATTTTCTTCCCATATTAGGCTTAGATTTGATTTTCTAAACATATTTTAGAGCTTGTATTCAACGATTCAAACTTGAATTTCAAGATTTAACATCATTTTAATAGATAAATTTACATTTCCTTTCTCTCTTTCCATTATAATTGCATTTTGTTCTTACAATTTTGTATTATTTATACCTATGATGTGTGAGTAGTTAGCATTGGGGTTAGGAAACTTAATTGTAATTTTTTTGGGGGAAAAGAGAAAAATTTATTGTCACTTACAAAACGCACGAACCACGAATGGACGACGCACGCATGATACACACACCACAAAGTGTTTGAGATGGAAATACTTAGTAATTAGCATTTTTTTTATCTTATTTGTTTACCTAATTGTTTTCAAATGTTAATGTTATCCAATGTTATTCTGCAGAATTTATCTACATATTGCTAGCTGTCACGTTTGCTGCAGATACAGAAAGTGAACAAATTGAAAGCAGTAATAGCAGCTAATGGAATTTGCGATGTTACCATTGATTTTGATATGTTACCATTGATTCCCAATTCTATCACCTAATGGAATTTGCGATGCACGCCTATAATGAGACCGATCCAGATGTGATAACAAGTGCTACAGATACTCCACATGATGTTTATATAGAGATAGGAGGAGATAAAATATTTCTTGCCAATTTTTTCGATGTTGATCTTATAGAACTAAAATGGTTTGATTTTTTGTTTGAGTGGCAGCAATTTAAGAATAGACTTCAGTCTATTAGTATTGAAGAAGCAATTGAGCAGCGTTAAGTGGTATGATTACTGGTTTGTGATTTTTTTTTTCTTTTTCTTAATTATTTTTTAATCATTTTTTTTCAACAGGATGATCTGATATTGGATAGGTGATGTGATTTGAAGAATATTGTTTTTCGAAGACCATTATGTTTTGTATTATTAGTATAGCTATTATTTCCATATTATTATTTGTATAGTCTATGGTTGTATTTATGTGGTAATAGAATAGTCTACAGTAGTTATAGTTAGATGCTATTATTCAGGCATAAGATAGTCTTTGTTATAGGATATAACTCTGTATTTCCTATTATTCATCGATTCACCTTCTCTAATCTGGTATCAGAGCCAGACCAAAGGTCATGGATTCGAATCTCAGCGCCACCCATAAGCGACTACGGCCCACGTGTTGCTTGGAACCCACCGCACACGTGAGGAGGTGTGTTGAGCATATAGCCATTAACGTGCAATCTAACTATTAGCTTAGGCTTTTAGTTGAGATGGAGCACATGCTTCAATTTGGTACCAGAGCCAGATCAAAGGTCATGGGTTCGAATCTCAGCGCCACTCATAAGACGTTGCTTGGAACCCACTGCACACGTGAGGGGTCGTGTTGAGCATATAGCCATTAACGTGCAACATGCTTCAATTTTGTATCAGAGCCAGACCAAGGGTCATGGTTGAGCATATAGCCGAATCTCAGCACCAGAGCCAGACTAAAGGTCATGGTACCACCGCACACGCACACGTGAGGGGGCAAAGGTCATGATTGAGCATATAGCCGAATCTCAGCGCCACCTATAAGCGACTACGGTCCACGTGTTGCTTGGAACCCACCGCACACGTGAGGGTACCAGAGCCAGACCAAAGGTCATGGTTGAGCATATAGCCGAATCTCAGCGCCACCCATAAGCCACTACGGTCCACGTCTTGCTTGGAACCCACCGCACACGTTAGCTTAGGCTTTTAGTTGAGATGGAGCTCAAGTCGCTGGCAGCATCTCTCACCGCGTCCGGGAATCCGGTGACTCTTTCTCACCTCTCGGATTTTTTGCAGGCCCACGAGTTCATCCTCGTGGATGATTACCCGACGTGGATGGAACGACGTCACACACGGCCTTGTATACTGCTCCGGGTCGTGGCAAGAATCGTGGTGGCGGACGGCATGGGCAGTCTTGCATTCTAAATCTTGCATTCAAGACTCACGTGCTTTTTCAATTTGTGTTACCTTGATGACGTGAAACATGAGGTTAAATGCAACGTTACGTATTAAGCATGAAAATTTTGGCCACCTCTGCTAATGCCCACAACATTCGTATAATTGTGGATTAAAGTGCCTATACATCTCCTTCTATATTATCAAAATCAATTACAAATATTCCCTCTCCCAAATGCTCCGCGCTTACCTGCATAAATAGTTCAATTAATCTCATTTGAGAGAGTCACTTCGGGCCACTAGACAAGACCACAAGATCATTAGCTATATTTAAACTTGGCATGAATTAATTACTCGATTAGTTGTCATTTAGGCTTAGGAAGTTTAAAAACCAATTTTCCAAACTCTCACCAACTCTTTGCCATAAAGTTGGTATTGAGTTGTCTTTGTCAATATCATACGATATTAACTTTTAATAGTATTATTATATTATTTTTGCATAAAGTAACATTTGAAATTTAATTTGTGAACAAAAATTAAAAATACATAAACATTTCTAAAGTTTAAAATTTATTTATAGCAGTCTTCAAAAAAATTTATTTATAGTATATAATATTGCTAATGAAAAATCCCATGCACCACACAACTCACCTTGCACACAAAAATTAATTTACTATGGTCAGTAAGGTAAAAGGAAATATTAATAAAAATTTTAACAATGAAGCTAGCACAGAATATTCTTCAAAGAGTTTTATACTCCTATTTTTTACTCTGACATGCTTTAATTGCTTAATAGGAGGGGTCATGACTTTTATCCATTCATTTGTTTTCCTCCCATAAAATTTGAACACTTACAGGGCGTTTGGTTGAAGGGAATTTAAATTCTCTTCCCACTTAATTCCAAAAGCCACAAAATTCCTTTGTTTGGTTGAAATCCCATGGACAAAGCCTCCCTTGTTGGGAGTACGACATTGCTAGTTTCTAAGCGAAGACCCGAACCTTCGGTGGTACCTGTAGATGCCAAATCCGGTTCCAAGATGGATCAGATTGCACCTTCCCTACTAGCATCCTATAACATAACTTCACGGTATAGGTCCCTTTAGAATCCCCTTTCCAAACACATGCATCCTTAGGGCGTCGTGAACATACCGGAATATTAAGAATGCAGTTTGCATCCCTAGCATTGAAAACATCAGTGATACAGTCTCGGTCCCATGAAGTCCCAACCCCATTCATCAATGAGCTCACCGAAGCCTCCCTCACGGATTCATGCAGGTGTGTACTCACATACGGTGTTGGTGATAATGAACCACAATCGATTTAATATCCGTAAAATAATATTTATATATATACACATGAAATATATATAAAATATTATTGGATATATATATCCGAAATATATATATACACACAAATATATATAAAACGGATCCAACGGTTATATATATATATATATGTATATCTACGAAAAAGATATACCAATATATATCAACCAAAAAGAAAATATAATCCTTAGATTATAGTTCCAAATCAACAAGAAAGAACGGATTTTTTGCTTAGAGCATAATCCAAAAACAAGAAGAAGGAGAAGGAAGAAAGATTCGTACGAGTTAGGCAAAGTGCCTGTCTTTCCTTAAAACCTTATTTGCCACCTCCCAAAAGTGCTAGGAGCGTTGTGGCCTAGGCTTCCCAGGATAAAACGTACAATGGTTCGACGTTTGAGCACCCAAACGAACGAACCTAGCGAACAAGAGCACGGGCAAAAGCACAGCTTCAAGAATGGAGTAGAAGCATAAGTATTTTGAGGCTTGGAAAAATATTTTTCTTGTGTGTTGTTGTTACTTTTTCCTTAGAAAAAAATTCTGCTGCACTCTACCCCTTCTTATATAGGGATTGAGGAGTGAATAGCCTTTATTATGGCATTTAGGGGCATCCCTACAACTCTTGTAACAGCAACCATTAACATGGGTGTTAATTCAAAATTAAAATTGGAATTAATTCAAAAATTAATTCCATAACAGCTGAATTAAATCCCAACAGTCACAAACAAAAGCTTCAGGCCAAACTTTCTGCCTAAGTAGTAGTTTCGGCCATTAGCCGAAACCACTACTTTCGGCTTCGGCCAAGGGAGCCACACGAAACCTTGTTTCATGCATTACATTGTTTCATTCATTCGTGGTGGCCCACAGTGAAACATTATTTCATGCATTACAATTATGTGGCCTTACAGTGAAACCATTGTTTCACTTTATTTCATGGTGGCACACGAAAGAATTATTTCATTTCGTGGTGACACGAAACAATGAACCCTTTCATTTCGTGGTGACACGAAATAGTGAAACCAAGAACCAAGTTTCATTTCGTGACTGAATTGGAAAATGACACCGAAACTTAGCTTGCAAGGCCGGTCAATTTTCGGACGACATTCGTGCACACGAGATTAGGCTTGATCCAAGCCTTTCTGATCTCATTCTGGGATTTGATTTGCACTCTCCCCCGCGCGTGAGAGAGAGCCTTTATGTTATACAATTCAATGAGCTTAAAATGAGCTCTTGTATAAATAGTGGGTTAAATCCTCTTCCCAAACCAATGTGGGACAAAAGCTCACTTTTTCCCTTCATTTTCCAACTCAAACGGGTCCACTTTGAGAATCAATATCTCATTCACCCATTATCCGTTTTGAGCGTACAATATATCAATCTCTTCGTCTCTCTACGAAGAACCCGAATCCACTTTGACCCGACCCAAATCGGAAGTGGACCCCACTGATAATTGTACCACAAAATAGCCACTTAATATGCCATCTTATGCCATTTTAAGCCATTTTTTCCAACAATCCCCCACATGAATGAAAAATTGATTTTCAGGGTATTTTGAAATCGGAAACAACTGTGTTCAACGGTCGATCCCTGCATAGGATAGGTAGGGATCACTATACCCTTTGAACCTTCCCTTGTAAAGATATGTTTACTCTACTGGCTGTACGGTAGAACGCGATGTCTTTGAACCGACTGCCGTTTGTGTAGACGATGACATATCTCACACAGGAACCTCCCAACCATGCTCTGTTCTCATGAGTGTGCCCATTTTGGTCGTGGGTCACCGTCCTGGTTCTGCAAGAGTTTGTGAAGAATTGTGCCCATCAATTCTCCTTTGAAGCGACCCTCACTTCTCTCTCACATAGGTGATTCTTTTCCGAGTATCCCGCCTACTCACACATGTCAACCGACATTCGAATCATTAAAGCATCAACATGCTAACCTTGCGCGGGAGTCACTGTTCTAACGAGGAGTCGTAGGGAGTCCGAGACCCCCCACAGTGACACGCTCCGTTCCATAATTTAGTTGTCCCATTGAACCTAGGTGCCAGGTAGGTTGGGTATCCACTATAGAACTTTTAGTCCAAAGGCTTTAGACCCATTCCTCGTTCCAACTTCTCCACAACCATTTGCTTACCCTCGGGTTAGCGAGTTAGCGGCCGCTACGTTATCTTTTGACATCACGTAGTCAATAGAGATAACCCTTGTTGTAAGAAATTGTTTAATGGTATTATGTCAACGAATTATAAGTCTAGACTTACCATTCCACATCTAACTCTGTACTTAACCAATTTTGGATTGACTATCGCAATGCACACAAATTGGAGGTACGAGTTTACCACTAGGAACATTCTCGAAATAACGGCATAACCATTCGGCCTACTCGTTCGCGACACGAGTGTAAGGCTCTCAGCTTTGATCCCGTCGGATCTTAGCTATCACAAATTCATTTTGAGAATTTCCGTCAAACCGACTGCACTGCCTACGTAAAGACGTAGCCTTTGATGGACTTAGCGTCCTTTGATATCCGTGCTATACTTTCCAAGTACGGCTAGATATCCCACATTGTGCAGTCCAAAGTCACGAGCATACCTTAAGTATCTCATAACTTCTATTGCCTTCTAGTGCGCAACACTAGGGCTACTCGTATGTCTACCGAGTTCGTTAACAGCAAAGGCAATATCCGGCCTAGTACAACCCATTTGATACAATTAAACTACCAATAATCTGAATGTATTCTCCATGAGAAGTACAATACTCGTGATTATTGGCTAGTTGTACGTTAGTATCTAACGGTGTCCAAGCCACTTGATTAACATCCTTTACAAGGAGTCAATCAACACTATGAGATTGGCTTACCACGAGACCTTACGGTCTTCTCACGAGTTTAACCTCGAAGATTAAATCTGCCAAACCCACACCTCTGATCTCATGTCAAATCTCAAATTTAACATGTTCTTGGTAGAATTGATCCGGTGATCGTTACTACCCACGTTGAGTTTATCGTGTATAGACAATTAGTGATAACCTCGTCTATCATACGCATTACGTAGACATTTATCACATTTGTTTATACTAAACTCGTGACACATCATTGTATGATCAAAACCTTCATGCCAAATACTAAGGCAATTGTTTCAACCAATACAATGATCTCACCAATTACACACTTTCTTTCCATAGCGCGGAACCACAGAACCCTCGGGTTGTTCCATGTCTATTAAGAAAGCGATACATCCATTTCGATAAGCTTCCAAGTCTCGCTAAACAGCTCTTGGGAAGTATCATCCTAATGGATTTCATTCTCATCACAAGAGAATATATATTGAAGTAATTGTGGCACTCATGTTGCATGTAATCTACAATTACAAGCCCGGCCATTTTACTTCAATATAACCAACCGATTTTATCTTCCGACCAGTGATCCACTTAGGAACCCGAGGTTTTACAACCTGGAGGAAGAACGACCAGTTCCAAGTATGATTCTTTAAGATAGAATCTACTTCACTCTCAATAGCCTCTCTTAGGTTGGTCCATTTGTAAAAGTCACCACTTCTACATATGTTCGAGGCTCGTTTTCTAACAACCATGTCAGAAAATCCAATTTATTTTCTAGTAAACAAGTTAGAATATGCGCGTCACATTCTAGCATGTACGTCAGAAAATCTGGACCAAAGGATTATTCAATCCTAGCTCTCTTGCTACGTTTAGCTTTGAGCTCGGGTTCTCTTTCATACCCTTCAACCATAGCTATGTCGAAAATTCCTTTCAATGTGCTAGGTCCTTTTATTGAATCTTCACAGAAATGCATCTTCTAGAGAGCAATGGATTTCTTGATTCAATTTTCCGTGTTCTTATGTACGCCCAAATTATAGGACTCGTGTACTAAGAACCAATACACAACTTTGGCAAGACACCCCCACATTTCAGGCATTAGCAGGAAACTTCCTACGTACCCACAATTCGTAAGAATTTCATGCGGGTAACCTTATTTAAAAGGTACTTACTTGTCCAAAAAAATGTCTCACCCCACATACTATGAGGTAGACCCGAACTTATCAACGCCTTGATGTTTATGTTCGGTAACAACGTTCGATTGAGGTGAATACCGTGTCGTACGCTCAAGTACGATACCAAGGCTTGCGCCGAAACCACCAACAGGCGTTTCATGTTCACTACATCGATCGTTCGTAACCGTGTTAATTCACAATTAATTTGGTTATCCATTTTATTCTCATAAAGAATAAACATGTGTTACACATTAACACATTTCGTAGTTGCGAACGAATCAGCACGTACGAATCCATTCGAATTTTTGACCGAAAGGCCACAAACCCGAATCGGTGCTTCCGAAATTGAAGCACGAATCATGCTTGGCATAGTTGCACGAAAGTGCTACACGAAACCACAAAGCAGGAAATGCTTTTAAACTCACCAAGCACGAAAGTGCTGTTAATTCCCCATGCACAAAAGTGCTTTTAAATTCCACTAAGCACGAAAGTGCTTTTAATTAATCAGTACCATGTGGTGCTTGATTAATTTCCAAGCTTATCACTAAGTGCTATTATTAGCACTATAAGCTAATTAACCCTTTCGAGAGTTTTTTCCGTTAGTGTTCCAAGAGCACTATCCAACAAATCAAATCTAACTTTCATACTAGTATAATTTGGAATTTTGATCAAGTTAATTATAACACAATTAACAAGAACAAATCAACCAAATTTTCAACTAGTTGTATCAAGCTTAATTTGATGTCCCAACAATTTGTCTCAAATTATATTTCGAGTGAATTCCATTTTTGGTCCTATTGTTATATGGGTGTTTCCAATTTTAGTCCACCTTAATTTTTTTTGCCACTTTATGACCACTATTATTGAATGTGTTCCACTTTTAGTCCACCGTTAATATTTTCATCAAGAGGCCGTGTAATCTAGGGGTATTTTGATCTTTCTTCTCATCCAAGACTATGTTTGACTAAAAGTAATGAGAACATTAAACCTAAAACCTAAGAAACCTCGCCGCCCCACGTTGGAACGAACGAAAAGATGTAGCTTTGGCTTCCCATTCTCGTTGTTCGAAGAGCCATCTTCGAATATCGGAGGGGGAGGATGAAGCGCCTGGATTAAAAGAGAAGAGACAACCATAAAAAGACCAAAATACCCTTGAATTATACGACCTCTTGACGGCAATATTAATGGTGGACTAAAAGTGGAACACATTCAATAACAGTGGTTGTAAAGTGGCAAAAAAAATTAAAGTGGACTAAAATTGGAAACGCCCCTATAACAATAGGACCAAAAATGGAATTCACTCTTATATTTCATACTAGTATAATTTGGAATTTTGATCAAGTCAATTATAACATAATTAACAAGAACAAATCAACCAAATTTTCCACTAGTTGAATCAAACTTATATAATCGTTCTTAGAATATTATATAAAATATTCAACACTTGAGTTGTGACGCTCACGATTATATAGTTATCCCAATTTTTGACAAATTGATCCTTGAAATCCTTATCGTTCTACATGAACCTAAACCGAAGTTCTTTACGGTATTTCAAACATGTAACACGCTTGTTACATTTCGTTCCGACCGTTAAGCCATTTTAGCATTTTCCACATAATGCTCCGTGATGCACTACGCACCCATATTGAATTATTTCATACATTTGACATTATTCTAGCAAATAATTCATATGTACCAAGATTAAACTCAATGGAACAATTATATTTTTATTCAAATAAAAATATTACAAGGATACTACAATATTTATTCAAAATAAATAAATAGGAAAAAATTACATTGGAAACACATTTCCATATTCCTATATCGTAGTAATCCTTCAACCCGTGTGCCTTGTTCCATTTTCAAACCGTCCACTCCTCGAAGGGTGGTCCAAAGCGCACAGCGGGGGTACCTCGGTTGTGACCTCACTCGTCCAACCATCCACATGTCTTAAACATAGCGAAGTTGTCCTCAACCTTTTCACCAGGATGACGGTTCGCTTTGTAGTGGCATTTCTCCTTCTTCTCATAATCATCTAGAAAGCTAAGCTTCCGCTTGCCTTTTCTTTGATTATCGTTGAAGACATTGGTCACACTACAATAATCCTCAGACCATGTAGTCATTGCACCATCATAGGATCCTTCATGGCTTTTAGCCGATCCACTAGACAACACAATAGGTACCAATTGTGTGCCATTCGCCACTGGTCTACCGGATCGTGAACCAAAGTTCTCCGGAGACATTGGTCACACTACAATAATATTTCCAAAGCTAAACTCCCATGGAAATATTATTTCCAACGTTACCGCCGTCAACCGGCATCACAGAATGTGCAACATCGTTGCCGTTCTGACCATTTGAATGTGCACCTCCGGCAACATTCACGGATCCAATACTCTTGGAATCCACCGATTTGTTCATTATCAAAAAAAATAAGGTTTTAAGATTGTTGGTGATAATAAACCACAATCGATTTAATATCCATAAAATAATATTTATATATATACACACGAAATATATATAAAATATTATTGGATATATATATCCGAAATATATATATATATATATATATATATATATATACACACAAATATATATAAAACGGATCCAACGGTTATATATATATATGTATATCTACGAAAAAGATATACCAATATATATCAACCAAAAAGAAAATATAATCCTTAGATTATAGTTCCAAATCAACAAGAAAGAACGGATTTTTTGCTTAGACCATAATCCAAAAACAAGAAGAAGGAGAAGGAAGAAAGATTCGTACGAGTTAGGCAAAGTGCCTGTCTTTCCTTAAAACCTTATTTGCCACCTCCCAAAAGTGCTAGGAGCGTTGTGGCCTAGGCTTCCCAGGATAAAACGTACAATGGTTCGACGTTTGAGCACCCAAACGAACGAACCCGGCGAACAAGAGCACGGGCAAAAGCACAGCTTCAAGAATGGAGTAGAAGCAGAAGTATTTTGAGGCTTGGAAAAATATTTTTCTTGTGTGTTGTTGTTACTTTTTCCTTAGAAAAAAATTCTGCTGCACTCTACCCCTTCTTATATAGGGATTAAGGAGTGAATAGCCTTTATTATGACATTTAGGGGCATCCCTACAACTCTTGTAACAGCAACCATTAACATGGGTGTTAATTCAAAATTAAAATTGGAATTAATTCCATAACAGCTTAATTAAATCCCAACAGTAAGCTTCAGGCCAAACTTTCTGCCTAAGTAGTAGTTTCGGCCATTAGCCGAAACCACTACTTTCGGCTTCGGCCAAGGGAGCCACACGGGCTTCGGCCAAGGGAGCCACACGGGCTTCGGCCAAGGGAGCCACACGAAACCTTGTTTCATGCATTACATTGTTTCATTCATTCGTGGTGGCCCACAGTGAAACATTATTTCATGCATTACAATTATGTGGCCTTACAGTGAAACCATTGTTTCACTTTATTTCATGGTGGCACACGAAAGAATTATTTCATTTCGTGGTGACACGAAACAATGAACCCTTTCATTTCGTGGTGACACGAAATAGTGAAACCAAGAACCAAGTTTCATTTCGTGACTGAATTGGAAAATGACACCGAACCTAGCCCGCAAGGCCGGTCAATTTTCGGACGACATTCGTGCACACGAGATTAGGCTTGATCCAAGCCTTTCTGATCTCATTCTGGGATTTGATTTGCACTCTCCCCCGCGCACGAGAGAGAGCCTCTATGTTATACAATTCAATGAGCTTAAAATGAGCTCTTGTATAAATAGTGGGGCAAATCCTCTTCCCAAACCAATGTGGGACAAAAGCTCACTTTTTCCCTTCATTTTCCAACTCAAACGGGTCTACTTTGAGAATCAATATCTCATTCACCCATTATCCGTTTTGAGCGTACAATATATCAATCTCTTCGTCTCACTACGAAGAACCCGAATCCACTTTGACCCGACCCAAATCGGAAGTCGACCCCACTGATAATTGTACCACAAAATAGCCACTTAATATGCCATCTTATGCCATTTTAAGCCATTTTTTCCAACATACGGGTCCTCTGCCATCACAAGCCACATATCCTTCCCAATTGTAGTGGATCTTTCGTCACCAATGCTACGCCGATACCATTGTTTTACTGCATTATTTACCTCAACAATACTTCGCCAAATAAACAAAGGGTTATGCCCAACGGCGTTCATAAGATCAGAATTCGGATAATACCTGCTCTTGAACACCCGTGCAACCAGCGAGTTCGGCCTTGTTATAAGCCGCCAAGCCTGCTTGCCCAAAAGTGCGAGGTTCATCTCCCTTAGGGTCATAAACCCCAAGCCACCTTTTGATTTTGGTACACACAGTGCTTTCCACGCTTTCCACCGAATCCCCAATCTCCTCGCCACTTTGCCAGTCCACCAATAGTGATTTAGAATAACCTCAATCTCCCTGCACAAGGTTATACGCAAAGAAAAAATCATCATAGCATAACTAGGCAAACTTGCAGTACATTTTTTAGTAACACTTCATGGCCAGTCCTAGATAAAAATCAGGTATTCCACCCTCGGACCCAATTAGTGGTTGGCTAGGTTCAAAATTATTAGGAATGGTATTAGCACCTTCAACATTAGGTACCGGATTAACTGGAGTGGGGGAGACTGTAGGTTGAGTATTTGCATCATTAGCACCCATGGAAAATAGATCTTAGGGAGAAATTGAAGGGAAAAAAATTATAGCTTAGATCGAATAGCTCTTGATACCATGTAGATTGGTGAAGAACTGATGAATTTATATTATTCAGAGAAATATTTATAGAGCAAATTACCAAAATGGTCCCTCGACTATGTCGATTTCACCAATTTCGTCCTACTCATTTTGATTTGGCTAATTTCATCCTTTGACTATCAAAATTTTAACCGTTTTAATCCTCCGGTGACTTAAACGGCGTATTTTGAGGGATCTTCCGCAGATTGGGAAGCTTCACCTCCAATCTCTGAAGAGTGAGCTTGCAGCGACTCAACTCCAGCACGGCGAGAGAATCGGCAGCCAAGATTCTCTTGAAGCCGGTGTAAGTATTGATCGGCGCCGAGGGACAACCGGTGAGACGAACATCCTGCTCTTTCACCCTTTCCTGATCAGCCACAATACCCAGAACTCGGTTGCAGTAGAGAAGGGATTGCTTACTGGGAAAGTCGATTTGCAGCGTGCTTCTCCGCAGAGACGACGGTATATCTTGGTAAAAGGCGTGTACGCGGCGCTCCGCTCGCGCGTAGAAGCCTTGTATGTTGCTGGGAGACACCTGATCTTCATTGGAAACTGGGATTCTCAGCTCCGGAAGAGGGTAATCGGAGACGCAGCGGTGCCAGTCTTTGGACAAGACGGATGCGCGGTGGACATCTTTAACCGGAAGTCGCGCCAAGATTTGATGAATTATTGAATCCGGCAAGCTGCTTATAAAATCAATGTCTTCTGTTTTCTGTCGTTTTTCTGTTCCATCAATACCGAGTGGTTCCATAATGCATGCGGTTGACTGTGCTGGGCGAAATCTTGTTCTTAAGTAATTTATGTCCAAAATACTAGAAAATAATAGAAATTATAGTAATGATTTAGGTTCAAAATATTGATTATGATTTGAAAATAGATCTCAACTTTGCACTATACTTACTTCCTAGTAGAACTCATCTTATGATCTCAGAAACTGTCCCAACCTTTTGATCATCAAGCCTACTTTCTTTAGAATTCCTACTTAGAATCTGAAAAGGTCTACTTTCTTTATTCCTAGCAGGTTTAAGCTCTTTAATATAGACAAGGGTCCACAGTCCTCCATGAACCATATTAATTAAAAACATAATTCTATTCCCGTCCATACTAGGAAAAGATTTTTGTTTGTATATATCTAAAATTAATCTATTTTTTTTAGAGAGATTAATAATAATAATAATAATAATAATAATAATAATAATAATAATAATAATAATAATAATAATAATAGATGCTTTATATATGGTAAATTAAGTTATAATAATAATAATATATGTCGAAAATACTACAAACTAATAGAAATTATAGTAATGATTTAGGTTCAAAATAATGGTTATAATTAATAAATAATAATTTTGTTCATTTTTTCTTAAATAAGGAAGTTAATTCATTAATCATAGGTTACAATAAAGATCAAAAGAATGGTTAAACATTCATTATAGTCAATTTTGTTCATTAATTATATTCAAAATAATGATAATGATTATTTTGTATATTATGTGTATTATGTTAAGATTTTATGTATATTATGCATTATGTTAGGTTATGAGTATTCTGTTATGAGTTTATGGCGAAAATTTCAATTTTGGTCCACTGACTATTGGGGTTGTGTTAATTGCAACACTTGACTTTCAAAAATGTTCATTTAGTACCTTGACTATGCAATTTCTATCAATTTTGGTCACGTCGGCCAAATTACCGGCGAATTGTGACCGGAAAATGTGAAGTCAACATTTGAACTAAATTAGAAGGGGCAAAATCGTCTTTTCCTGTTCCTTCCAATTTGGAAAATTGACTTATTGACCAAATTAAAACCCCTTTCCTGTTCCAGACGGCCGGCGTCTTGTTCTTTCCAATGTCGAACCCCCATTTTCCTGTGCATTTTCCCGGCGTCTTCCATGAGGCAGAGCTTGTTGGACATCGACATTTGCTTGATCGTGAACTGGGTGAAGGAGGAGAGGGAATCCATGACGGATTTGAAGATGAACTCGTCGACATCGAAGAAGAAGAACTCGTCGACATCGAAGAACATCCATTTCGCCTGAAATTTGTATCTTTGAAGGCAATCGTTTACGATTAGGAATTGGTTGTGGTAGTACCCGTCGAATTGCTCTTCCTCCTTGACGTCTTGTAATGTGACATAGCCCTTCTCCATCCACGCCCGGAGAACCTCCATTACCGCGGGGTGTGCACTGCCGACGTCGTAGATCACGAAAACTGACTTCTCGCTGAATAATCGGACATGGTGCACTATCCATTCTCGTATCCTCTGTGGACTCAAATTGCCGTAGATGGGCGATCCACAGTACAAGTAGTCGTATTTGGGCGGTGGACTCAAATTGTGTAAGATATATTAAATATAATATATATATTATATATAATATATCTATGTATTTATATATAATAATATATAAATAGGAAGAGAGAGAGAAAGATTAGAATGAATAATGTTTATTCACTGGGATGATTTAACAAATGAAAATACACCACATATTTATACTAAGAGAAAGCTAATAAATAGGAAGCTAATGCTCCATGTACTACTCCTATAATCTAGGCATGTTCCACATTAACATACATGACTCACCCATGTTTGTTTTTATTAAATTCTTTGACTTGGTTTAATTACTAATAATAATAATAATAATAATAATAATAATAATATTATTATTATTATTATTATTATTATTATTATTATTATTATTATTATTATTATTATTATTATTATTATTATTATTATTATAACATTGCCTCCTTTAAACCAAGTTGGATGTATTGGTCATCCCAATATCTCCTTCTTCAATTTAAGAAATGTCTCTGTCTTCAAGTTGGATATACTGACTTGTATTTCGTTCTGTAAATCCACTTTACTCCAATTGGCTTCTTCCCAGGAGGTAAATCTGTGAACCCCCAGGTACCATTCTTTTCAATGACACGTATCTCCTCATCCATCGCCTTAAGCCAATGAGTTTCTGTAGCAGCATCCTCAAAAGTTAAAGGATCACAATCTGCAAAGAGAGCAAATTGAATAATCTCTTCATCAGACAGGTCATTATCATGACCCAAAACATAATCTTGCAAGCGAGCTGGTAAATGGCGCTCGCGCTGAGATCGTCGAATTGACGATTCTGGCTGTGAAGGAGACTGGACATTATCTGGAATCGGTTGCTCTTCAACAATATTTTCAACAGAAGGAATAACAACTAAACTTTCATCTTTAGCTAACCAATCCCAGGCACCATATTCATCAAAAGTGACATCACAACTTATAACAACCTTTTTAGTTTCAGGATTGTATAGTTTATAAGCCTTTGAAGCGTCACTATAACTAATGAATATGCACTTCTCACCTTTATCATCCAATTTCTTTCTCAATGGATCTGGCACATGTGCATATGCCAAACATCCAAAAACCTTAAGATTTCTTATAGAGGGTTTCTTCCCACTCCAAGCTTCCTCAGGTGTCATATCACAGACACTCTTAGTTGGACACCTATTCAACACATAGACAGCACAAGCAACAGCTTCTGCCCAAAAAGGTTTAGGCAGATTCTTGGATTTAAACATGCACCTCACCATATCCACGATAGATCTATTCTTCCTCTCAGCCACTCCGGTTTGTTGTGGAGTGTATCTAGCTGTCATCTGATGTTGAATACCCTTCTTCTTCAGAAAATCATCACAGGCAATATATTCTGTACCTCTATCAGTTCTCAAGATTTTAATTTCATAACCACTTTGCTTTTCAACAAAAGCCTTAAATTGTTTGAAAACATCACATGCTTCAGACTTTTGCTTCAGAAAGTAAACCCATGTTTTTCTAATGAAATCATCAATGAAAGTAATAAAGTACTTACAACCTCCATGTGAGGGAACCTCCAACGAACACAGGTCTGAGTGAACAATCTCCAACTGTTTTGTAGCTCTCCTTGACTTGCCCACAGGAAAGGGATCTCTATGCTTCTTCCCAATCACACAAATCTCACATATACGATCAGGGACATTCACAACAGGTAAATCAGAAACAAGTTCCTTTCTCGCAAGATAGTTTAACCCAGAGAAATGAAAATGCCCAAACCGCATATGCCATAACCAATTATCATCACAAACTTCAGAATTAAAGCAATCAAGGAGAGTATTCTTAATTTTCAAAGGAAATAGTCGATTTTGGGACATATTTACCTTTGCAATCAAAACTCCTTTAGCATCTTCAATGGTACAACACCCCTGAGCAATATGTATCTTATATCCTTTTTCTGACAGCTGACCCATACTCAACAAATTTTGGTCTAGTTCAGGAACATAGAACACATCAGATATAAAATTTTGAGTACCATCCTTCAACTGAATAGAGATTTTACCTTTTCCCAAAATTGGCACCTTTGACTTATTACCAAATGTCACTTCATACCAGATTGATTCATCCAGTTCAGAAAACAATTCTTTCTTACCACACATATGGTTACTACACCCAGTATCCAAGAACCATATGTTTTTATCTGCAGAAAAACTATCACTGGCCAAAAGTAAGGTTTCAGAATTCTCACCAGACTTTTCAGCAGTATTTTCAGCAATGTTTGCTTGATTTCCACGATTGTTGTCCTCATTATACCAACAAT
Source organism: Ipomoea nil (assembly GCF_001879475.1). Taxonomy (NCBI): domain Eukaryota; kingdom Viridiplantae; phylum Streptophyta; class Magnoliopsida; order Solanales; family Convolvulaceae; genus Ipomoea; species Ipomoea nil. The sequence continues at coordinate 1,252,663 of NW_017617665.1, forward strand.
CTGCAATCTTGTGCCCATACTTGCCACAATTGTAGCAATGAAATGGAAATTTACCTTGTTTGGTATTACCTCCACCTCTTCCTTGGTTGGAGTTACCACGTCCTCCTCGCTGAATAATCGGACATGGTGCACTATCCATTCTCGTATCCTCTGTGGACTCAAATTTCCGTAGATGGGTGATCCACAGTACAAGTAGTCGTATTTGGGCGGTGGACTCAAATTGTGTAAGATATATTAAATATAATATATATATATATATATTATATATAATATATCTATGTATTTATATATAATAATATATAAATAGGAAGAGAGAGAGAGAGAAAGATTAGAATGAATAATGTTTATTCACTGGGATGATTTAACAAATGAAAATATACCACATATTTATACTAAGAGAAAGCTAATAAATAGGAAGCTAATGCTCCATGTACTACTCCTATAATCTAGGCATGTTCCACATTAACATACATGACTCACCCATGTTTGTTTTTATTAAATTCTTTGACTTGGTTTTTTTTTGAAAGTCAATCTTGCGATTGTATTAATGAATCAAAGCTGAAATAGCGTCAGGTGGGATAGCATCCCAGTACATAGCTTGATCCTGAGTAAATGCTAATGTAGCTAAAGTATGCGCATGTAAATTAATCTGCCTAGAGATGTAATCCAAAGTAATACGATTAAACAATGACATAAACGTTCTGCACTGGTCAACTGTGACCCCAACGTACGAATGGATCGGCATGTGATGGTGTCTGATAATCGCCGCCAATTCCATGCAATCCGTGAGTAAACTTACTGATGTGTTGCCCCGTTCAAATAGCCAGGACAAAGCCTCCTTGTATGCCTGGGCCTCCGCCATAAGTGGTGAAAAAAAAATTGGTAACTTGCCATTCCTTGCTGCCACAAACGAGCCATCTGGCGCTATAATTATCATGCCGTAAGTAGCCTCGCCCGTGTCGTGCCGGAAACCCGCGTCCACATAACATCGTAGACCATCCTCCCCTGGACCGTTCAAGTGGTCCGTCGCCGGTGCCGGCTCGGTTCGGCGGACATGGGCAGCGCCGTACGCTTGCAGCGCTACGGTGGCTGCTCTGACCAATTGGGTAGGCCGCATCATTGATCCCTTCTAGACAGCTGAATTCCGGGTTCTCCAAATATAATATAATACTGCTATCATTAACCGGGTCTGCTCCTCCGTCAAGGCCGCCATTGCCCCTTTTAGCCATGTTGTAAATGAGTCTGCAACAATATTAACAATAGGCAATTGTGTTATATTCCAAACAAGTCTAGAATATTCACAGAGCACTAAAGCATGCAACACATCTTCATGATCTAAACCACACATCGGGCAAGTTGGGTCCACCTCCACCCTTTTAAATATCAAGTTAAGGGTTGTTGGCAAAATGTCACATATGGCTCTCCACAAGAAAGTTTTCCATTTAGGGGGACTTTTATTTTCCACATTGCAACCCACTTATCAAAATTCGCTGGATTATTCTCATAATCACCCACAATATGCCTATAGGCATTCTTTACTGTATATGTCCCCTTTGGGTCACTCATCCAATACCATGAGTCCTCATACTCAGAACTAACAGGGATCATATTATTAATTACTAATAATATTAATAATAATATTATTATAACAAATTGCCATATCCTCTATGCACTCAAATTGCCGTAGATGAATATAGAGATTTGAAGTCGGTGTCGCCTCCTCCATTGATGGCTCCGTGAAGTCGGCCTACATACATGGATGGTGCCCGCAGTTTGTACGTGTATAGTAGTCACCAAAAGAGAAAGACACAAGCTAGCTAGCTAAGTGATGAGAGGGCGGGATGGAAAATGAAAATTAAAATTAAAGAAAAGAGAAGTTTGTGATCGAATTGAATGGATGGATGGATAGATATAATTAAGAGACATTCAGTTTGGGACTGAAATCATGTTACTAGCTAGCTAGGGAGAGATTGAGTTGAGTGATGATGAAGAAAGGCGACGAGGAGCAGCAAGCTAAGCTAAGCAGCTTGAAAGTTCTCTATCAGTTTCTCTGCCGTTGCCGACGGGAACAGGGAAGCAGATGTACCAGAGGTTCTCGTCGAGTGATTAGAGAAAGGAGGGGTTTAATTTTGGTCAATAATTGATTTTCCCAAATTGGTAGGAACAACAAAAGACAATTTTACCCCTTCTAATTAGGTTTAAATTTTGACTTTAGATTTTTCGGTCATAATTCGCCGGTAATTTGGCCGGCATGACCAAAATTGATAGAAATTGCATAGTCAAGGGACTAAATGAACATTTTTGAAAGTCAAGTGTTGCAATTAACACAACCCTAATAGTCAGTGGACTAAAATTGAAATTTTCTCTGAGTTTATGTATATTCGAAACATGGGATTTTTTAGTTTTTATTTTTTATTTTTTGAAGTTAACGGTAGAAACGGGAAAAGGAATTTCTAAAAAAATATGACCAAAACGACAGCCAGGGCGCACAATTCATTGTGCGACCTGGTGCACGATATAATTTGCCAATTGAAACTGCACAACACAATGAACACACATTGAAGAGTAAAAGACATTTTTGGTCATAGATTTATAGTGGCACGGACAATTTTGATCCTCCATACAAAAATCAGACAATTTGTGAACACTCTTATTGTGATGAGAACAATTTTAGTCATGTGTCAACATTCCTGTTAGATGACCCTTTCGAAGGAGGGTATTTGCGTCATTTCGCACTTCACATGTCTATAAGTAAGAGATGCCAATATTAAAATTACTGAATTGTCTATTATTTATCAACAAATGGACGGAATAACAAATGAGGAACTAAATTGAGTAAAAACACAAAAGTCTGGGACTAAATTGAGTAAAAACACAAAACTCTGGGACTACATTAAGTCACCAAAGTCGTTAAGGACAGAATTGAGAAAAACCACTATAGTCGATGACATTTTGGGTATTAAATCTATAATTATATATGGTTCTTAATTAGGTTCTATTGTTGTCAAGATGTTCACTGGATCAGAGAACCTCAAACCCAATATACATAATCTATATATTTCTTTGGTCATGACTCGCTCAATGCAAGGTCGATCTTAGAATAATAGTATTGAATGAGAGATTATATTATGACTTAGACAAAAGCTGTAATATAATTGAAGTAAATAGATTATTGAACGATAACATTTAAGGTAATTAAAAGTGATTGTTACCATACTTCTCTCTTTAGTGCTCCGCCTTTTTCCTAGGGTTTTTGGCTAGGGTTTCTGGAATTTCTTCGACTTTCTTCATGAACGGTTGCTTTCCGACAAAGCTAACGACGACAGAAGTGTTTTTCGATAGTGAGACCGATGGATTCGAACGTACATGCGATGGACGACGTCCCTCCGGCGCTCGAATGGGCAGACGAGGTGATTGAACGGCTTACGCAGCGATGGGCCGATACAGCTTTGGAGGAGGAGGAGGAGATTAGTTTTGAACCGGTGGGGGAGGATGTTGGTGTGGTTGCGGAGGAGGAGGAACAGCGGTGGGTGTGTGTTGGCAGATTCTTGACATCCAAGGTAGTGAAGCTAGAATACATGCGGCAGGTTATGGCATCGGTTTGGCAACCGGTGTGGGGTATGCAGGTTACGAAGTTTCAACCGGGATTGTTCATGTTCATCTTCTATGATGAAACTGATATGCAAAGGGTCCTCGATGAAGGGCCATGGTCGTTTGATAATAGCACCCTCGTTTGCAGACAGGTGGGGGCGGGTGCTCGGCCAGAAACGGTTGAATTGAAGTCGGTGTATATGTGGGTACAACTTTATGACTTACCGTTGGGATATACTTCGGAGGCGGTTCTTGAACAAGCTGCCAATTTTATTGGCTCGTTTGTGTAAAGTTGATGATCGTTATCCAGGTGCACCATGGAAAACGTTTCAACGGGTCCAGGTCCGGGTCTCAATACCGGTGGACAAGCCGCTAAAGCGGATAATGAAACTTATTAAGCGGGACAAGACAAGCTGTTGGGTGAATTTCCGGTATGAATGTTTACATAACTTTTGCTTTTATTGTGGTTTACTGGGGCATGCCTATAAGTTTTGTAAGTTGGCAAGGAAATCTGGACTAACGCCGGACAAGTTCCCGTACACGGCGGACCTGAAGGCGGGGGGAGGCAGGTGGGGGAGCCAAGGTTGGTACCACTTGAGGGGAAGGGGAAGGGTGTGGCGGGAGGGAAGGAGAAGGTGAGGGGTACGGGTATTGAAAGAGAAGAGGGTGTGGGTGGTGTACGGCTTGGGGAGGTGAGGGCGGGTGAGGGGGTGGTGGTAGCAGCTTCTAAAAGAAGGAGGGGGGATGGGGTGGACGATGGTAATTTAAGGTTGGATGCGGGAGTGTGGTGATGACAGAATTCTCAAAAAACGGGTTTACGGTGGGTCCTGGTGGTCAGGCCCGCCCATCACAATGAGTACGATAAGCTGGAACTGTCGTGGCTTGGGCAATCCACAGACAGTTCGAGAGTTGGTGGACATGGTGTCCCGTAAGAAGCCCGATTTCGTCTACTTGATGGAAACTAAAGTAGATCGGAGTCATGCAGAAAGGTTACGTGTCAAGATTGGTTTTGAGGGTCTGTTTTACGTAGATAACGATAGGAGAGGGGGTAGCTTGGCATTATTATGGAAAAAGAATAATACTGCTAGGCTGTTGGGCTATTCAAAAAACCATGTGGATGTGGAGGTAGCTATAAGGGGGGAAATATGGCGTATGACGTCTTTCTATGGGTTCCCGCAGAGGCATAGACACAAGGAGGCATGGCAGTTATTGAGTGGTTTAAATGAAAAATCTACATTACCCTAGGTGGTTGTTGGAGACTTTAATGACCTGTTATATCAGCATGAGAAAAGAGGGGGGAACCCGCATCCGGTAGGTCTCCTTAGGGGCTTTGGAGATACTGTACACAATTGTGGTCTCGTTCAATTGCCAATGAGAGGTCACCAGTTTACATGGGAGAAGGGGAAAGGAACTGAGAGGTGGTTGGAGGAGAGGCTGGATAAGGTTTTGGTGATAGCACAATGGACTGATTTGCATTGTGAGGCATGGGTTGAAAATATTCTTACTCGAAAATCTGATCACTCGGCTCTCTTCCTAAACACTGATATTGCACTGGTGCGCAGATAGGGGGGGCCGAGACGGTTTCCTCTTGAGATGGCTTGGGTTCATGATGAAGGTTGCCGGAGTGTGGTGGAGACATCCTGGCAGGATGGTAGGGATAAGGGGTTGTAGATTTGTCAGCAACATTGTGGAGGGAGGCTCATGCGGTGGGGTGGGGAACATTGGCATAAGTCCGGTGACCGCATAAAGCAGTTGAGAAAGGAGCAGGATGCTCTGCGTCATAGGCGGGATTCGGCTGCATTGGCCGAGTTTCGCAATCTTGAGGAAAGGCTGGGCCAATTGGAGGTGCAGGAGGATGTTTTTTGGAGGCAACGGGCAAAACAGCACTGGATCCGCGGGGGGTGTAAGTGGGAGTGTAACGCCGACCAGGGTGTTAAGGCAGGGAGATCCTTTGTCTCCGTATTTGTTTATCATATGTGCTGAGGGATTATCTGTGTTGCTACAGAGAGCTCAGATGGATGGCTTAATACATGGCTGCAGAGTGGCTAGGGGAGCCCCATTTATTTTTTTGCGGATGATAGCCTATTGTTCTTTAAAGCGAATGACCGAGAAGTAGAAGTAATTAAGCAGTGTCTGGGACGATATGAGGAGTTGTCAGGACAGAATGTGAACTATCACAAGTACGTCCAGTGTCTGTTTTAGCAGGAATACCTAGGGCTGGGCACTTCGGGTTTCGGTTCGGTTTTTTTCGGTTTCGGTTTTTCGGTTTTAAAAAAATTAAACCATTCTGTTTAAAATAGAGTTCGGTTTCGGTTTCGGTTTCGGTTTGAAAAGTTCGGTTCGGTTCGGTTTCGGTTTCGGTTCGATTTAGGTGAAAGTTTACTATTTGAACGTTTCTTTTTTTGCCTGACCGGTTGTTCAGTTGACTCACTTGAAGTGCCACTTGAAGTGTTTTGTTGATGACAAAATGAAAAATCATTCATCTATAGTTAATATTTGAAAAATAAAAATTACTAAAACACCAAATGTTTGGACTTACAACTTGGAGTTGGGATTTGAGGACTTGAGGAGTTAAAATTATTAATTGTTATAATATTTATATACATAAAAATTTAATTAAAATATAATCAACAATTAAAGTAATTATATAATGATTTTAATAAAATAATAATTAAAGAATAGGAAACAGGTATCATAGTTAATTATTTATATATATATATATATATATATATATATATATATATATATATATATATATATATGTGTGTGTGTGTGTGTGTGTGTGTGTGTGTGTGTGTGTGTGTGTGTGTGTGTGTGTGTGATAATAATGATAGAATTATGAAACTTTAGAATTAAATAACAACGGTGTAATAACGGTATAATGGTATTTTAGTCTAACAAGAATGTAGTACGGATAATTTTATTCATTATATTTGAAGTGTGCAATATTTAATGAAAAATGTATACCCTTATATTAGCATACAAATGTGAATATAGACATGAATGTGGGTATAGCTTAGTGGCTAAAGCTCTTAGTTTATAATCAAATGAGTAAGGGTTCAAATCTCACCTTAAACATTTAATATAATATATATATCTATTAATATATTAAAAAAAAAAAATAGAAAACCGATCGGGTTATCGGTTCGGTTCGGTTTAAACCGAACCGATCGGTCTTTCGGGTAGAAACCAAACCGAACCGGTTCGGGTAACCCACCCGAACCGATTTGCCCAGCGGTTACCCGAACCGATTTGCCCAGCCCTAGGAATACCAGTGTGGATGACAGGGAAGTGGTGGCAACTTGTTTACAGGTAGACCAGGCACCCAATTTTGGGAAATATCTGGGTTTACAATCTTTTGTGGGGAGGAGGAAAGCTTTTTTGTTATGCTACTAATACTTGTACTTGCTCTGCTATTCTCGGCTCTGCTATTCTCGTGGCAACTTGTTTACAGGTAGACCAGGCACCCAATTTTGGGAAATATCTGGGTTTACAATCTTTTGTGGGGAGGAGGAAAGCTTTTTTGTTATGCTACTAATACTTGTACTTGCTCTGCTATTCTCGTATATTGAGGATAAAATAAATCAGAGGATTAGCTCATGGAACAAGAAGTTTCTGTCACATGCAGGAAAGGAAATTCTATTAAAAAGTGTGGCACAATCCATGCCTACCTTTTCAATGAGTGTCTTCTTGATCTCAGACACAGTGTGTTTATCAATTCAGAGAACAATGAACAAGTATTGGTGGGGTACTGGTATGGATAGGGGAATACACTGGAAAGCTTGGGATAAGCTGAGTATCCCAAAGAAATTTGGGGGAATGGGATTTAAGGATCTCAGGAGTTTTAATGTGGCAATGTTGGGAAAGCAAGCATGGCGGCTACTCACAAGTCCTGATTCCCTTGTTGCAAAAGTCTATAAGGCTCGGTACTATCCGAATACCTCTTTTATTGATGTTAAGGTAGGAGGATGCCCAAGCTACTCATGGAGGAGTATTATGGCAGCTCATGATATGGTGGTGGCACGGGTGCGGAGGAGGATTGGGGATAGTAGAACGACATTAATCTGGGGACACCCATGGCTCCCTGATAATCCTAGCCCCCTAATACAAACAGATATGCCTGTAGAGCTCAGACATGCTAAAGTGGCAGGTTTAATAGATGACCAGACTGCTACCTGGGATCCACATATTTTAACAGATTTATTTGATGAGGAGGATGTGGATAGGATACTGAGAATACCTATAAGTCCGGGATATGAGGACTCATGGTATTGGCCCGATGACCCTAATGGGGTATATACAGTTAAGAATGCCTACAGGAACATTATGGGTGTTTATAACCACTCACCAGGGGATTTTGAGAAATGGACTACAATGTGGAGGATGAAGATACCCCAAAATGGAAGACTTTTTTGTGGAGAGCAATTTGTGATGTTCTTCCAACAACTAATAATTTGATTATAAAGAGGGTTGAAGTGGATCCCACATGCCAAATGTGTGGGGTGGCACATGAGAATGTGATGCATACATTGATTACTTGTGATTATTCTAGATATGTTTGGAATATTTCAGGACTGCCTATAACAAATATTGTTGTCCAACTCGTTCCCCGAGTGGCTAACAACTGTGCTTACAATGTTAACAGGGGATCAAAGTGGAGCCGTAGTGGCGCTGCTTTATCGTCTATGGAGATGCAGAAATTCAGCCGTATGGGACGGCGCACTTCCTCACCCTACGGCAGCATGGAGACAAGCCACGGCGGCGCTGCAGTCTTTCCGGCAGGTTGCACGCCGCTGCCCAGCTACACCTGCGGCTGCTACGGTGGAAAGCGAGGGAGACGCCATGCCACGGTGTTACGTGGATGCTGGATACCGGGAGGACACGGGGGAGGCTACATACGGCATTGTGTTGTTGTCTCAAGAAGGATCTTTTTTTGCGGCAAAAAATTGAAGACTCCCAAATTATTTGTCGCCGTTTATGGCGGAGACTTTGCATGTAAGGAGGCTCTATCCTGGCTATTGGAGAAGAATATAACAACGGTCATCCTTCACACAGACTGTATACAGCTGAGGAATGCTATACGACAGAAATCAACCATCATAATGTCCTATGTTGGGGTCGTAATAGACCAATGTAGGAGTTTAATTTCGTCATTTAATTATGTCTTGTTAAATTATATTTCTAGGCAGATTAATTCGCATGCGCATACGCTAGCTTCGTTAGCTTTTGTTCAAGATCAAACTATGTATTGGGATTATATCCCCCCTAACTGCATTGCAGCTTTGATTCATTAATACAATCATTCTTTGGTTGGTTTTCAAAAAAAAAAAAAAAAAAGATTGTTGAATTCTTGATGCTCACTAAAATTATATTTGGTTAGACGTTTTGGAAAATCTATGTCCTAGATCAACTTTGAAAAGTTTATTATATTTATGAAACTAATCTTATATTTTTTTTTAATGTTTAATTATTAATCAATTTAGATGAATGGATATGATTATTTTATATTTTAAACAAGAAAGCACAATCTTACATGTTTTATAATTTACATAAACAATTTATAAATTAAAAATTCACAATTTACTTTTTACAAAATTGTAAACCTTCAGTATGTAAATTATGTATTTTGGACCAGAGTGCACCTCGCAATGTGGATCCGGGTCCATAGAATAATCACTAATTTGGTCAAAAAATTATGAAAATCGCTTAACAGTTCGATTGAAACCAAAAGTCACCACAAATCACAAGGTCCAAAGCCTATTTAAAAAAAAAAAAAAAACATAACAAAAAAGACCCAAGGTCTTGAATGAACAATATCAAAGCGGCCTTCAAGCCCTTTGAATCACCCAAGATCTTGTTGAAATAAAAAATGATTAAGAAAAAAAAAATCAAAATAGTTTTTATCTGTAACCATACCACTCATACCCCATACATGTTGAATACAAATAAAATCAAGTATATTCTCAATATCGTTCCATAGGAATTTAGCATAAAAAAAAGTGGCAAGTAATGTAACACCATTAATGTGTATATAAACATCATTTGGAACATTTAACGGATATGTTATCTGCATTGGATTAGTCGTATTGTACGCATACATACAAAATTTCATGATGTGATAAAATCGCTCTAAACCGCATGTAAGAAATTTTCTTAAAGCAAAGAACTCTCTTTCAAGGTTAATTCCAGCACTCGGTAATATGAGGATCCAAGGCCTATTCAGTTCTTCAAAAACCGCTATCTCTAAGTTCTCCATAAGTTAATCACATGGAGTTCCGACACTTCCATGCCTACATGGGTTCATGGCTACCTCTTCAATATTAACCACTTCCATATAGTTGACCCTGTAATCATTCTAGGGCCGTAATATGTTGGGGTAGTTGTTCTAGGGCTATAATATGTTGGGGTAGTAGTTCTGACTCCTGAGGCACTGGTGCCATGTGCCAAAGGTCGTTTGCCAGGAAAGTATACCCCGTATTAGTTCCAATATAGATATTATTTATTAGTCAATTTTCACCTCCATCCGGTGGTCTTATGACCAACGGAATATCTCTAACATTGGTGCTGGCAGTGCTGGCGCCACTATTGCCATTGTTACCATCACTGCCACTGTCATTGTTGGCATCGCTGCAATATCATTGTTACCGTCGTTGGCACTGTCATCATTGCCGCCATTATCACTTATCTTTCCATTTTCTGCCGCCAACATGGCAGCTAATTGTATGTAGATAAATCCTGCAGAATAACATGATAAAAATTAACATAACATATTGGAAACAATTATGTTGCATCTCACTTTTCTAATGCATTGAAAACAATAAGATTGAAATGATTACGTGATCCAAACTCTTCCTCCAAGTAAGTTCCAACAAAGACTACACTGCTCAAGTTGATGATACCATGAATTTTTTTTCATGAACTTTTTTTCTCTGATACATATATATCGCTCTGATACTATGAATTTTTTTCTCTGATATCACATAACGCACGAACCACGCATGGACGACGCACGCATGATACACACACCACAAAGTGTTTGAGATGGAAATACTTAGTAATTAACATTTTTTTTATCTTATTTGTTTACCTAATTGTTTTCAAATGTTAATGTTATCCAATGTTATTCTGCAGAATTTATCTACATATTGCTAGCTGTCACGTTTGCTGCAGATACAGAAAGTGAACAAATTGAAAGCAGTAATAACAGCTAATGGAATTTGCGATGTTACCATTGATTTTGATATGTTACCATTGATTCCCAATTCTAGCACCTAATGGAATTTGCGATGCACGCCTATAATGAGACCGATCCAGATGTGATAACAAGTGCTACAGATACTCCACATGATGTTTATATAGAGATAGGAGGAGATAAAATATTTCTTGCCAATTTTTTTTTATGTTGATCTTATAGAACTAAAATGGTTTGATTTTTTGTTTGAGTGGCAGCAATTTAAGAATAGACTTCAGTCTATTAGTATTGAAGAAGCAATTGAGCAGCGTTGAGTGGTATGATTACTGGTTTGTGATTTTTTTTTTCTTTTTCTTAATTATTTTTTTAATCATTTTTTTTCAACAGGATAATCTGATATTGGATAGGTGATGTGATTTGAAGAATATTGTTTTTCGAAGACCATTATGTTTTGTACTATTAGTATAGCTATTATTTCCATATTATTATTTGTGTAGTCTATGGTTGTATTTATGTGGTAATAGAATAGTCTATAGTAGTTATAGTTAGATGATATTATTCAGGCATATGATAGTCTTTGTTATAGGATATAACTCTGTATTTCCTATTATTCAGTTAATGATCGATTCACCTTCTCTAATCTGGTATCAGAGCCAGACCAAAGGTCATGGATTCGAATCTCAGCGCCACCCATAAGCGACTACGGTCCACGTGTTGCTTGGAACCCACCGCACACGTGAGGAGACGTGTTGAGCATATAGCCATTAACGTGCAATCTAACTATTAGCTTAGGCTTTTAGTTGAGATGGAGCACATGCTTCAATTTGGTATCAGAGCCAGACCAAAAGTCATGGGTTCGAATCTCAGCGCCACTCATAAGCGAGCGATTAAGGTCCACGTGTTGCTTAGAACCCACCTCACACGTGAGGGGGCGTGTTGAGCATATAGCCATTAACGTGCAACATGCTTCAATTTTGTATCAGAGCCAGACCAAAGGTCATGGGTTCGAATCTCAGCGCCACTCATAAGCGAGCGATTAAGGTCCACGTGTTGCTTGGAACCCACCTCACACGTGAGGGGGCGTGTTGAGCATATAGCCATTAACGTGCAACATGCTTTAATTTTGTATCAGAGCCGAATCTCAGCACCAGAGCCAGACCAAAGGTCATGGTTGAGCATATAGCCGAATCTCAGCACCACCGCACACGCACACGTGAGGGGGCAAAGGTCATGATTGAGCATATAGCCGAATCTCAGCACCACCTATAAGCGACTACGGTCCACGTGTTGCTTGGAACCCATCGCACACGTGAGGGTACCAGAGCCAGACCAAAGGTCATGGTTGAGCATATAGCCGAATCTCAGCGCCACCCATAAGCCACTACGGTCCACGTCTTGCTTGGAACCCACCGCACACGTTAGCTTAGGCTTTTAGTTGAGATGGAGCTCAAGTCGCTGACAGCATCTCTCACCGCGTCCGGGAATCCGGTGACTCTTTCTCACCTCTCGGATTTTTTGCAGGCCCACGAGTTCATCCTCGTGGATGATTACCCGACGGCGGATGGAACGGCGTCGCACACGGCCTTGTATACTGCTCCGGGTCGTGGCAAGAATCGTGGTGGCGGACGGCATGGGCAGTCTTGCATTCTAAATCTTGCATTCAAGACTCACGTGCTTTTTCAATTTGTGTTACCTTGATGACGTGAAACATGAGGTTAAATGCAACGTTACGTATTAAGCATGAAAATTTTGGCCACCTCTACTAATGCCCACAACATTCGTATAATTGTGGATTAAAGTGCCTATACATCTCCTTCTATATTATCAAAATCAATTACAAATATTCCCTCTCCCAAATGATCCGCACTTACCTGCACAAATAGTTCAATTAATCTCATTTGAGAGAGTCATTTCGGGCCACTAGACAAGACCACAAGATCATTAGCTATATTTAAACTTGGCATGAATTAATTACTCGATTAGTTGTCATTTAGGCTTAGGAAGTTTAAAAACCAATTTTCCAAACTCTCACCAACTCTTTGCCATAAAGTTAAAACCAAATACGGGACATAAGGGAGAACAAATAAAAATTAGGGCATAAAATATTAAATATATCATAATATTGAAGAGCTAACTGCTGATTGCCAAACAAGAACATTGCGAGGTAGTTTCCTACTTCAATTTGTGGTGTGATTTGGATACTCTTTTTGGCAATAAATCATCCTAAGTAGTTAATATGATCTGCTTCTACTCCTTTCTTTAGCCAGCCGTGTTCATCCCTTTGTTTTGTTCGCCAGATTCTTTGTTTGGGTGCTCAAACACTGAATCGTAGCACGTTTTATCTTGGGAAACCTATGCTACAACGCTCCTAGCATTTGTGGGAGGTAGCAAATAATGTTTTAAGGAAAAGAACAATTTTTTCAACTCATGCTAACCACTATCGGAATCATCCACCTTTTCCTTCCCAGTTTTCTGCTTTTTTCCATATAATAACAATCTTTTCGTAGGGTTATTATCTTTGGGATTTTCCACCTTATTACCCAACAAATAGTAGTGAATGGTCAATGAGAGACTGTGCCTTGATGACAAAAGTTAGATTAAGGGTGTGTTTGGTTAACAGGTTTAGCTCTAATAATGAATGGGTATCAAAGTGATTGGTATTGTTTGGTTGATAGGTTTTTAGAACACTATTATGGGTTTCAAATACCCCTTTAATTTAAAAACTCATACCCAAATAAAGTAAGGGTATCGACCCCTCTCATTCCCTTATTCATTCTCATCCCCTTTGATTAGTCCTTTTAAATTTTTGTTTTTATCGTTTTTTTTTATAACACTATTATGGGTTTCAAATTACCCCTTAATTGAAAAACCCATACCCAAATTGTCTTGATTTTGTATTGTTGTATTTTTTTAAATCCGTATTCCCATTATTGGATCATACATAACCAAACAACATTATTTTTTTTTTGATCAAAAAGGACGAGGGAAACCCGAAGGAGACTCCGACCAAACAACATTATTGATAATCATTCTCATGCATTCAACCCTACCACCAAACATGCAAAATACTTTCAGTATAATCCATTACCATTACTAAGTATTTGATATTCATTCTGATTCTAATTCTCATGTGCCAACTAAACACACCCTAAACTGTATATGATAACATAAGTAAAAAAAATTCAAAAATATTCCAACAAAATCAGATCTTGTAAGTACAATTTTTCACCTAACATTTCTTGTGGTCAAACTAAATACTCACTTTATACAGATATGTTCAAATTCATTTTTTACTTGAGCAAACGACTTCTGATTGGGATCTTCATCATGCAAAATATAATAAATCAGCAAGTCCAGGATGATATGCATACACCATTAGCTGCAAATGATTCACATTCCAGCTGAGATTTCCAGTTCACTTCAAATAGCTTTTGCTGCATCACTATCCCTTGCTGTTCTTTGTTGGGAAGAGGGAAGCATTGTATGTTAACATAGGGGTAGATTCTAAGCTTCTTGAGTTCATCATTAATGGAGGCTATGAGAGAAAGCCGATTGGGTGCTTTGATTTTGATATGAATGTCCTGGAGGTTTGGGGCGATAATGTGAGACAAAGGGTTTGATGGGTGCAAAGAAGAATTATGGTATTTGAGCGAAACTAAACTTGGGGCAACAATGTTGACGGGGATGAAGTCCATCCGGAGGCCATCGGAGCGCCGGAGAAACGTCACCCTCATCAGCCGCAACTGCATCAGGGATGGGTGGCGCGTGAGGTCGATGTTCATCCTGAAATGCGGCGAGTGTTTGCCACGCGCCGGCAACGGCGAGTACTTGAAACGGAAAGCTTGGAGAACCCGGGATTGGATGTCCATGGTCACCGTCTGCGGGTAGCATCTCCGGACCACGCAGTCGAAATACTTGAGATTCTCCGCCGGAATCACAATCTTGTAGACGCCGCCGACGGCTCTCTCGATCCGGTCGCAGTTGCGGATGCGGAGGTGCTCGACGGCCGGCGATCCCAGCAGGAACTTGTGCAACACGCGATCTCTCCTCGACAACGCGCAATCCACGAAACAGATCTTCCGCAGATTGGGAAGCTTCACCTCCAATCTCTGAAGAGTGAGCTTGCAGCGACTCAACTCCAGCACGGCGAGAGAATCGGCGGCCAAGATTCTCTGGAAGCCAGTGTAAGTATTGATCGGCGCCGAGGGACAACCGGTGAGACGAACATCCTGCTCTTTCACCCTTTCCTGATCGGCCACAATACCCAGAACTCGGTTGCAGTAGAGAAGGGATTGTTTATTAGGGAAGTCGATTTGCAGCGTGCTTCTCCGCAGAGACGACGGTATATCTTGGTAAAAGGCGCGTACGCGGCGCTCCGCTCGCGCGTAGAAGCCTTGTATGTTGCTCGGAGATACCTGATTTTCATTGGAAACTGGGATTCTCAACTCTTACGTGCATTTCTACATTTACTGGATTTGATCTCAAGGGATTTACACTTTCACGACAAGGGGTTTGTTCATTGTGACTTAAAACATGAAAACATGCTCACGTTTCCTATCACTTGAGAAGTAAACTCATCTTAAAATTTGTTGCGTACTAGTGATAAAGACAAAAATATATTACAATGATAAAGATTAGTTTTATCTATACTACTACTGTTGTGGCTTGGGAGTTAAGTTTATGCATCACGGGAAGGAATATTTGAACACCGGGATACAGCAAACCTTGGATATGACATAGGAAAATATTACATGTACTCTCATTTTCTACTCTCAATTTTAATTTTACTATACTCCCACACACAAATTCTTGATGTACACACTTGTATTGGGATCCGCATGAAAAAAAATAGCTTATCAATGCCCGCGAGAATAAAATTTAGGAAGTAAGATTTGGGAGTCCATGTAACAAAGAATTATATATGGTTCTTAATTAGGTTGTATTGTTGTCAAGATGTTCACTGGATCGGAGAACCTCAAAACCCAATATATATAATCTATATATTTCTTTGGCCATGACTCCGCTCAATGCAAGGTCGATCTTAGAATAAGGGCTAAAGTGTCATCCCGCACCATGAACTATTCCTGATTATTCATGACACACCTTGATTTATAATAAGTGATATTTCGAGTTATAAACTATTAATTTTTGTTCGTTTAGCATTTTTTACAGTTTTTTTCACAAGTTACCGGTAATAATAGGCTGACATGGAATTTTTTAATTTTTTTTAATTTTTCTTTTTTCATAATACCAGCTTCTTCTGCGGCGAACCACCGAGAAGTTCCCGATGCCATTCTCGCCCAAGCTGATTCCCTCTTGGGACTGAACAAGAACCCCACCAAGTGCGAACACCTCGGAGATCTCCATTACTTTCAAGCGGCCGTGTATGAAAGCATGAGATTCTTCCCGCCCATTCAATTCAACTCGAAGTTCTGCCCGGAAGACGACGTCATGCCGGATCGGCGGTGTACGAAAGCATGAGACTCTTCCCGGTCTGGTCTAGCTTGTTCACATATAATTGAAGATTACACGGATAGCATAGCAAGTAAACAAATTTGATTTGGTGCGTGTGTGCAGATGGTACCCACTGTGATCTGGTTAGGCAGAATGGGATGTATGCCAAGTTTGTAAAGATGCAAACCAACATGATGCCTTAACAAACAACTGTATTATCTATCACTCTATCTACATGTTGTTGTATTAGTTGAAGCAAGTTGGTGAGGAGTGGAAGCAGCAAAGCCATTAATTAAAACTGCAGAACCAAACAAAAGTGGTACAAGCTAAGCAAGCAACAGAGAAGCATTTGAAGGTAGATTATATATATTATATGGTTTTGTGGTTGTGGGAATCATTGATTGTTACTACAGTTTCTTCTTCAGGGCTTAAGTCATATATATCAACACTTTTTTTTTTCTCTTTTTCTTGTATGTATGCGTTGCAATCTAGCTACCTTCCGCGTGGCATGGCATGGCAATTGGCAAGGCAAGACTAACATGCGGCCTTTGCCACGAGGTGGCATCCGGTACTGTATGACATCCTGTTTTAGTTTTGATTTCTAATTTCCTATTTCATATATTTTCTCATATATATATATTTATATGCCAGACCGGAGTTTGAACTGAGAAGACAGTCGGTTCTTGTTTGGGTATAAAATGTTTGAATTTATAATCTCATCCGTCCGCCGCCGTCTCCTCCCAGGTTCTTATCTGTCCACCCCGCCTCCTCCCAGCCGGAACTTGACTTGAAACAAATCATCAATTTCCAGATGCTGATGAGCTCCACCTCACAGCCTCCTTTCTCAACCTCACTCCGGCCACCGTCGCAGCCGCTCGATTCCATACACCACCACCTCGTCCTACGTCATCAAACCAATGCATTTTCTCCATTCAAACCAATGCAGTTGTGAAGAGGGTTAGGACCAGAAGGGGCCACTCTTTTCTTGATCCCATATCTCGGATCAATCTCCTCCAGCGAGGAAGCAGGCGGCGGCGGCTGCAGGAGCCGCGAGCATAGACGGAGCCGTTTAAGCTGATAACATATTGTAGACACTTAAATTTTGATAAATATTGATTATTTATCAATATTAGTATATTTGAATATATTTGAAATATTTTGGATAATATTGATATTATCTAATTTGTTAATTAGATAATATCAAAAGAGTTTGAGCTTATCAAAACTCTCTATCCTACAGCTATAAATAGGAGCTCTCATTTCTATGTAATCTCACAGACATCCTAGGAAAAGTGATGTAAACATCTAGAAAAATATTATTCAGGATCACAATAAAAATGTGATACTGAAAGTAGAAGTCTCTCCTCTATAATGATCATGCCTATGCCTATTGATCCAAACCTCCATTGAAGATCAAGCCATTTGAACCCGGAGGCCCTTCAAGAAGAACAAGCTATATATACAAGCCCTTCTTTGAAGATCAAGCCACTTGAAACCCGGAGGCTCTTCAATGGTGGAGTGTTCAAGGCACCAATTGAAGAATCAGAGGACATCCCAGAGACTTGTACTCACACCGCATTGATACTTGATATGTAAACCAGAACTTTGAATTTCTAAATATAATTCAATTTTCTTTGTTCACACATATAGCCCCAGAGGCGGTGGTGGTCTGGAAATTGTTGTCAGAACCATGGAAATTCTGGGCTTGAATATGGGTTGAAGATGGAAAAGTGAATAGTACAAGAAAGAAAACAAAAGCAAGAAAGTGGTTTTCATTGTGGGTTAAAACAGAGAGAAGAAGATGGACGCCGGAGCCCCCCAAGCTCGTCAACTTAGCAAAGTCCCGAAACGTGGTGTTAAATTCAATATATTTTATTTTTAATAAAAGCTTACGTGGACTCCAAATCAGCAGGAAACTGGGGCCCTGTCATCTGGTAACTTAGAAAACCTATAAAGAGTTCTAGACCCAAAAAAAAAATAATGATTTATGGCTCAAAATATCACTTATTAAAGATCCGGGTGCGGCATGAATAATTATGAATGGTTTATGGTGCGGGAAGACACTTTAGCCTAGAATAAGAGTATTGAATGAGAGATTATACTGTGACTTAATGACAAAAGCTATAATGTAATTGAAGTAAATAGATTGTTGAATTCTTGATGCTCACTAAAATGTTTGGTTAGACCTTTTGGAAAATCTATGTTCTAGATCAACTTTGAAAAGTTGTAATATTTATGAAATTAATCTTATATTTTTTTTCTTTAATTTTTAATTATTAATCAATTCAGATGAATGGATATGATTATTTTATATTTTTTTACAAGAAAGTATTGTTTTCATTTGAATTGAACTTGCTCATATATATACACACATGACACACCACATAAAAATATTAAAATATAAATACAAATTAAAATCTAAATAAAAACATTATATGTGTCAATTTAGGTAGTATCACTAGTTTTGTCTTTTGTGGTGCTAGTAACGGTATACATTGTAATTTAATTGTTTTACACTTCACTTTTATATGACAAAATTTTCTTCAATGCATTGTTGCACCGTTTTAAGTTTTTAACTCTGCTACATTTAATGTATTCTAACATTTTTTTTTTTTACATTCATTGAATCTCATTACACCTAAATTCTTAATGTTTTTGCCTATTAGGTAATGTGAAATGGATTTGGAAATTTCACATACTAAACCAAATGCAATGTATTTACAGCTTGATACACTCTAAAAACATGACAAAAAAAAAAAGGAAATAAATCATTTTGCAGGATTAATTTCTTATATATATTGATCCAAACCTAACCCAAAACTCAAACTACAACTATAAAATATACAAAATTTCTTCAAATTAAATGTATATATAACCCTAATTCTTCCCGCAAACTTAGAATGAAAATAGTTTTCCTTGAAAAGATGAAGCTCTTGCACAGAGGAAAGTTGTGTTGGTTGAATGTCACAATTGTGGGATGCCACAGTAAGTTTGACATTCTTATGAAAAACTCAACAGCGATTATTGTTGCTTCTATGGGGATATGTGGCATAGGAAAATATCATAGCAGTGCGAGTAGGTGAAAGAGCAATCCTTTTCCATTAATTTATTTGTTTTGATTCTTAAAATTCTCCATGCATTCATGATCTAAAGGAATGAATGGAAGATTATTTTTTGTTCACCCTTTCTTTTTCAGTCAATGCTAATATTAACAAGTTTTTTTCTGACAGAGTGGTAAAATTAACAATTTCTGCCAATTAGTGGATCCCGGTGGTGTTAAACATGAGTTACAACTACTGAAGTCTTTAAACATAGATGGTGTAGTTGTAAATTGCTGGTGGGGAGGGATTGTTGAAGGATCAAAAGATCAGAAATATGAGTGGTTTGGATACAGAGAATTATTCGATATCATCCGAGATATGAAATTAAAATTTTGCAGGTATGAAATTTCTGTTCTGGTACATTAACGCATTTTATTGCATCTGGTATATCAGCTCATCACTGGTTCTAATAAATGAGTGAACATTTTTTGTCTGTAAGCATTGGCCTTTCCCTTTAGACATACATTTCAGAAATTTAGCTCAGCTATTTCGTCATTATAATTTTATTATTCAAATAATTATTATTTTTTCAGGTTATTAATGAAGACTTGAGGACCACTACTTAACTACTTGAGAGTTGAAAACTTGGGAATTGAAGATTTGAAGTTTATTTTGTTTTTGTTATGTACTAATGTACTTATGTACTAAGGACCTTGTAGTCCGACACCAAGTTTCTCCCTTATAAGGGAGGTTGCGGGATCGAGTTTTAGTGGGGGCAATAATGAGTCTTTGTGCTTCAATAGGTTGAGAAAGTAGTAGTTATGAACAGATACTGCATTGTAATAGAGTTGGTAGTATTCAAAAAAAAAAAAAAGTACTTATGTTTGCACTTTGGAGGAGTTTGAAACAATTTAATGTGTTTGAACATTTCATGATTATTATTTATGTTTGAAAGTTGAACTTTGAATATTAATAGGCATAAATCAAAAACGGGACGGGAATTCTCCGTTAATTCGGGGACGGAGACGGGGACCCCATTCCTCGCCTTCGCGCTGCACCGTTGCCATCCCTATGCAGCACATCACCAAGGCCTTGTGTCTACTCAAGAAACCCAACAAATGATTGATTATGCAATAGTCCTCTTGAATGTGTTCGTAAATTTTTGTATTTTAAAATAATATTTAACTTTAATTTTTAAAATAATAATTGTTACTTATATGAAATGAACAATTAAAAGGAAAGTCCAATATGACATATGAATCAATAGCGCAACAGTCTGCTCTTGAATTGGCTATAGTTGTTCGGGCTTCTTTGAATTGAATGCAAAAAAGGCTTATAAAATTGCTTGCAATCTTGAATAAAATCCTGTGATTCATATGTCTCGCGGTATTGTAGGCAATGTTGATTATGAGTTGGATCTTGAGAAATTGGAGATCATGCGTTTCTTAAAGATGGAGACTTCAGATATTTCGTGCATTCAGTTTTCTATAAGGTAATACATTATTTAGTATTATTTGTTTATAGTAGTTTTAATTTTATTTATCATAATTATTAGTAATATACATTATTGGTTGTGATTGTGAATAGAAAAATCACTTATGGCTTCTTAGATCCAAATTAGATTCAACCAAAATTGATACCTAGAGATGAGAGGATAGGGTATATAAATGCACAATCCAATATGGGTGGGTGGGGGCTGGGGCCGGGGCCGGGGAGAGGGGGGTGTTTATTTAGCAACATATGTTCTCAAGTAAGTGTTTAGGTTTTAAATCTAATAACTTATATATAATATACTTCTATTATATATTATATTCACTTAAAACTAATAAATTACTTATTTGTAGTGAATTATATATTTATATGAAATTTATTGGTTTGATTATATTGGAGGCAAACCACATGAGGACATTTAGGATATAAGGGAAACGTATGCAAGCTTCTCTCTCTCTCTCTCTCTCTCTCACTCTCTCTCTCTCTCTCTCTCTCTATATATATATATATATATATATATATATATATATAGAGAGAGAGAGAGAGAGAGATAGAGATAGAGATTTTTCCCTAATCATTTTACTTTAATATATATATAAACATGTTATGTTGACTGATTTAATAATTATGTTATGTTGATTTGATTTGTAATTAAAATTGCATGAATATATAAAGTAATGTGACTACAATGATTAGGGAAAAATCTCTATTAAAGCAAAATGATTAGGGAAAAATCTCTATCTATCTATCTCTCTCTCTCTCTCTCTCTATATATATATATATATATATATATATATATATATATATATATATATATATATATATATATATATATATATATATATATATATATATATATATATATATATATTAAAGCAAAATGATTAGGGAAAAATTTTCCCTAATCATAATCATCATAAATAATTAAATAGAGATGAAAAGAAAATCAAAGTGAATAATAAGCAAAAAGATTTTAGTGGATAGAAGAGTAATTCACAAAATTAATTTGAGTAATAATTGTTGATCCATAATTGAGAATTAACATTGCAATAATTATATTATGTTTCTAACATTAATTGATTGGAGATAAATTTAAAATTCAGAATCAATATTTACATGAACATCCACACCTACTTCAACACTATAAATAACCCATCATCCACAGGACCACAACCAATACTACAATTATACTTTATAAATTCATGTAATTTTAATTACAAATCAAATCAAATCAACATAATTATTAAATTAGTCAACATAACATGTCTATATATATTAAAGCAAAATGATTAGGGAAAAATCTCTATCTCTATTATCTCTATATATATTAAAGCAAAATGATTAGGGAAAAATCTCTATCTCTATTATCTCTATATATATTAAAGCAAAATGATTAGGGAAAAATTTTCCCAAATCATAATCATCATAAATCTAAAAACATAATAAGTGTGAAGGAAAGTTATACCCCTAATTTATGTCCGTTTTTTCCGTTAAGTTTTTTTGTACATTATGCTATAAAGGTTGTACATTAAAATATTTTGGACAAACATACCCCTACCGTTATAACTTCCGTTATCTTTTCCACTATTGTTACCATGCACATGCATCCACCATATATTTTCTTATCTTCTTCATTAATAATAATATATACACATTAAATATTTGAGTTATATGTTAATTATTACATAAATATAAATATCAAATTTATAAAAATGATTTACATTATTATTATTATTATTATTATTTAGAATAATTTAAATATCTAAAATCTAAATAAATTTAAAATTTTAATATAATGTATTAATATTGGGCACCTATTTTTTGCGCATCGCGCATAAAAAATACTAGTTATTAAATAAAGATGAAAAGAAAATCAAAGTGAATAATAAGCAAAAAGATTTTAGTGGATATGAGAGTAATTCACAAAATTAATTTGAGTAATAATTGTTGATCCATAATTGAGAATTAACATTGCAATAATTATGTTATGTTTCTAACATTAATTGATTGGAGATAAATTTGAAATTCAGAACCAATATTTACATGAACATCTACACCTACTTCAACACTATAAATAAACCATCATCCACATTACCACAACCAATACTACAATTATGTTTTAGTCGTGGCTGGAATTGGGAGGATGGTTGGGGCTAGAATAGGGAGAAGAATATTTATGTGAGTTTAGATATCTTATAGAGCTTTATACCATGCGATCTGGGGAAGATGAATCAAGAAATGCATAGTAGACATGAAGAAAAGGCTGAGGATACCTTGCTTCTGAATCTGGGGCTTCGATTCTTAGAGCTGTTTTTTCTTGGAAGCAGGGGAAACTGTTAGCCGTAGCTCATGAACGCGAAGAAGAAGCAGCTTACATAAAAGACTATTTTGTCCTCATGAATAAAAATTTTAAAAAGGTTTAAGTTTTTCTGGCCAATTTCCACCGGTGATTTGGTCGGAAGGACCAAATCTGCTAAAAAAGCATAGTTAAAGGCCTAAATTGTTAGTTTTAAAAGTCATGGAGCGAAATTAACACGCCCCCTATAATCATAGGACCAAAAGTGTAATTTCCTCATTTGTTAAATTAATAATAGTCTGTGCATCACACAGGACACTTACTAGTATATATTAAAAGATTTTCTTAATATTGTCATGTAATCAAGTATTTAACTATACTTTATTTCTTTTATATTTATAGGTGTTGAGGACAACACGAAAGAAATCAAGTCGTCCACCGAAGTGGAGTATATGTTCGGTAAGTATTTCATATACTTGTAAAATTATATATATCTTATACTTTTTTTTTTAAAGATTCTTAATTGTATTGCAATTCAATTGTAGTGTGCCAAACGAATTTGAAGTACAAAATGCAAATATTATGTGATGAAATTCATGTACGATATTCTTTGATTTCTTTCAATGCAAGCATACACAGGAATGGATAAGACAAGTAGTTTAATAGAATATATTTTAGTTTCAAATTTTAAAAAGGGTTAATATTTGATGCACAAGATCCTTGGTGTTAAGAATATATGTGGTTGATGTTTTCTGTTTATACTTATTCAAATTATATTCCTTTAGAATAGGTATATTAGAGTAGTGGTTACAACTTCTTAGCTACTTGTTCTCCTGTATATACTATTTATACCTGTTAGCTTCTTCATCAATACACAACAGTTCATTTCCTTATATGGTATCAAGAGCCAGAACCTCCTATGAAGGTTTTTTTTTTTCCTTTTTCTTTCACCCCTTATCAAATGGTTGCCACTACTGATATCGTTTACCTTTCTGCCCCATATAATTTTCCCATTACACTTACCTCAACAAATTTCCCAGTCTGGAGGTGCCAGGTTCACTCTACACTCATTGGCTTCAACCTCCATGGCTATGTTGATGGTTCTATCCAAGAACCGCCTAAGTTTTCTGGTTCGGCTCAAACAGCCACAAACCCAGATTATTTACTTTGGGTTTGTCAAGACCAAATCATCGTCAGTGCACTCTTAGAGAGTTGTTCTGACTCGATTCAACCTCTCGTGTCTTCGGCTTCGACAGCCTATAATGCTTGGCAACGCCTCGCCACTACTTACGCTAGTGCGTCTCGAGGTTGTATACTTTCCCTCAAAGCCAAGCTCACTCAAAATTCGAGAGGTACTCGGTCGATTACTGTATTTTTGAATGACATGCGATCCATCGCTGATGCACTCGCGTTGGCGCAGTCCCCGGTCTCTGATGAAGACCTTGTCGTGTACATTCTAACGCAGCTCGGGGATGAATATAATTCAATCTTCTCCGCTGTTTGCGTTCGACAGAAGCCTATTTCCTTAGCGGAACTAGCCGATGTTCTCATTGATCATGAACGTCAGTTACAAGCCGATGACCGAGCACGCCAAACCGTGTTGGCTACTGCCAATATCACTCCTACTACTGCTCCTTTGCGGTCATTCTCCAAGTACAATGGTCCGGATCAAATACGCTTGGGTGACGGTAACTCTTTACACATATCTCACATTGGTCATGCCACAATTCTCACCCCTTCTTCTGCCCTTAGTCTAGGAAATGTCTTGCACGCTCCACAGCTACACAAAAGTTTAGTTTCTGTTTCACAACTTTGCAAAGCTACCGTGTGTCTGTTGAGCTCTCTGCGTCTCATTTTGTCGTGAAGGGTCTTCAAACCGGGATGGCATTGTTACGGGGGGCGAACGTTAATGGTGTGTACTACAATACTCTCTCTTATGAGCCTCAAATGAATTCCATGCACCTGCCATCTATGTCTGAATGGCACCACCGGTTGGGACATCCGTCAAATACGGTGTTACAACTCGTGTTGCAACACTGCACAATTCCAGTTTCTGCTGCCTCTCTACGTCAGTTTCGTGGTTGGTCTTGCAGTGTACACCAGAGTCACAAATTGCCGTTTTCTAAGAGCACTCTCGTTAGCACAAAACCCTTACAGTTACTTTACACTGATGTATGGGGAACGACAGACAAGTCTGTTGATGGTTTTCTTTATTACGTTGTCTTTGTTGGTCACTTTTCTAAATATGTCTGGTTGTATCCCTCAAAGCACAAGTCAGATGTTTTTACCATTTTTCCTCAGTTCAAAAGGTTAGTCGAGAAGGTTTTTGGGCTGCCGATTGTCTCTGTTTACTCAGACAATAGGGGTGAGTTCATCAACCTAGTTGCTTTATTTAATGCCTGTGGTATTTTGCACTTCACCACCCCACCTCACACTCCCGAGCACAATGGGGTGGCAGAACGGCGACACCGGCATATCATCGAGACAGGTAATCAATCCCCCTTTCAGGTTCTGTTTAATCAATCCCCTACTTACACTAAACTACAACCGTTTGGCTGCTTATATCTTCCGTGGTTGAGACCGTATAACACCAAGAAATTAGAGCCGAAGTCTCGGCCTTGTGTTTTCCTTGGGTATTCCAACACACAATCAGGTTATAAATGTTGGGACCCCACATCTAGTCGTATTTTTATATCTAGGCATGTCTGCTTTGTACCTCATGTGTTTCCTTATAGGGATTTGCAGCCGGTGTCTGTCACACCATTATCTGATTCGCAGGGTTCGGAGATGAGCAATATTTTGTTCAGGTCGTCTCCTGTGTCCGCCCAGCCTGCAGTTGTTCCTACACCCACTCTGACTCCTACTCTGCCTTCCGTGTCTTCCCCGGCTGGGTCTCTCTCTAGCGTAGCCGACTACCCGCAACCTGCACCAGTGGATGTTCAAACTCATGTTCCAACACAATCCGGCGAGAATAGTTTAGACATCCCCACTGGTTTACCTTTAGCTGCGTCTAGTTTGTCACCCCCTGGTTGTTCGTCTTCCGCTATTCCAGAACATAGTCGTCATACCAACCAGTCTGGGTCCTTGCCCGTCACCACCTCCGAAGGTTCCCAAACACAAAATAATTTGCGCCGGTCTACCCGAGAGCGTCGTCCCAATCCCAGGCTGCCTACGAATCATCACTGGCAGGCTGCAAAACGCCTTCTTCGCTATCTCAAAGGTACAGTTTTCCATGGCCTATTTCTACGGGTGGGTCAGCCGTTGTCTCTACGAGTGTTCACTGATTCTGTTGGTTGCACCACTGATGGTCGTTCTACCACCGCATATTTGGTGTATCTGGGCGACAATCGCATTTCCTGGAAGTCCACAAGATGCAAATCCGTTTCGTTAAGCCTCCGATTTTCCACTCCCGTTTCGTAGTTTGGTTCCGGCTGGTGTGCTGGTTGTACAACATTTTCTCTCATATGCGCAGCTGGCTGATCTTTTAACCAAGCCCCTTGGTCGTCGCTTGTTTATCCAGTTTCGGTCCAAGATTGGAGTCTCCGACGGATCCTCAATCTTGCGGGGGCATGTTAAGAATATATGTGGTTGATGTTTTCTGTTTATACTTATTCAAATTATATTCCTTTAGAATAGGTATATTAGAGTAGTGGTTACAACTTCTTAGCTACTTGTTCTCCTGTATATACTATTTATACCTGTTAGCTTCTTCATCAATACACAACAGTTCATTTCCTTATACTTGGTACAGGAGGTCTTTAATCATCCCAATGAAAAATTATATTCCACAAAATTTATTTTTTGTTCTTCTCAAAAGGTTGAATCTCAACCCAAATGAACCCCCACACCCCGGCTTGACAAATCTATTTCTTGGGCCATGCATGAGTCGACTCAAGGTCTCATGAAAATAGTAGTGAATGGTCAACGGGAGACTGTGTCTTGAGGACAAAAGTTAGATTAATTGATCGAATTCTTGATGTTTAGTGAATTGTTGCAACAGATGAAAAGTTTGTAGCATTTAAGAGAGTAATCCATATTTTTTTCTTCAATTTTCAACCGTTAATTAATTTAAATGGATAGATGTGATTAATTCTCATTATTTACATGAAGAATTATTCTTATTCCAACCTATATATATATATATATATATATATATATATATATATATATATATATATATATATATATATATATATATAGACATAGACACACACACACATACATGCATGCACACACCACATAATAATACGGAGTATTAAAATACCCAGAACTCGGTTGCAGTAGAGAAGGGATTGTTTATTGGGGAAGTCGATTTGCAGTGTGCTTCTCCGCAGAGACGATGAGATATCTTGGAAGAAGGTGCGTACGCGGCACTCCGCTCGCGTGTAGAATCCTTGTACGTTGTTGGGAGACACATGTGTTAGAAATAATTATTTCCGAACACTGATTTATATAATAAAGGTTGTAATTCCATAAGGTACTCACGTTGATGATTAGTGATGTGTAAAGGCAGAATTACTGGATCTTGGTGGTGTTAAATAGGAGTTACAGCTACTGAGATTGTTGAAACATAGATGGTGTTGTTGTAAATTACTGGTGGGGGAGGGATTGTTGAAGGATGGAAAGATCAGAAATATGAGTGGTCTGGATACAGAGAATTGTTCGATATGGAATTGAAATTGCAGGTATGAAAATTCTGTTTTGGTACATTAACGCATTTTACTGTTTCTAGTATATCAACTCATCATTGCCCAAATAGTCAACACATCACTGGGGTTCAATCCTGTGACCTTCCCAGCCACAGAGGTGTCATCTGAGCACAAGGTGCTTGGTCAACCTAGCTATATATACACACATACATGCACACACACACCACATGATAATACGGAGTATTAAAATATAAAATATAAAATACAAAATATAATCTTTATAACAAAGATGGTGTATTTGAATTTGAAAATCTAAATTGAAAATGAGTAAATACCTAAAATGCTCCCTCGACTATAGCTAAATTCACAAATTGGTCCTCGACTTTCAATTTCAACCAATTAAGTCCTTAACTTTGCAATTTTAACCGATTTGATCCTCCTTCTATTTGACCATTTGTTGACCGTGATCTCTGAGGATATTTATGTAATTTCATGGTCCATCGTCGGTTTTTTAAGGTTCCGGTTACATTTCCAGACCGCACTGTTACATTTGAATCCACTGCCGAAAGTAATATGCCAGATCCTGTCGCCTTTCTTCATCCTCCATTTGGATTCGATGTAGTTAAGTTCGTACCAGACCGAAGAAGACGACGTGTTTTTGAACCACAATCTGCCAAGTCCACGTGCTCCGAAGAGAGTTGCAGGTTCTTCTGGAGATTGTCGATGATGGCGCGACCACCGGCGTTGATGCAGAAGTGTTCGAAGGCTTGTTTGAAGTCTGGAATGTAGGGTTTCCAATTGGGATTGAAGATTTTCCGACCGACGATGGACCATGAATTACATATATATCCTCAAAGATCACGATCAACAAACGGTTAAATAGACAGAGGACTAATTCGTGTTAAAATTGCAAAGTTAAGGACTTAATTGGTTGAAATTGAAAGTCAAGGACCAATTTGTGAATTTAGCTATAGTCGAGGGACCATTTTGGGTATTTACTCTAGAAAAATCATGTAGTGAAAAATTCAAAAAAAATGCAACAAAATCAGATCTTGTAAGTACAATTTTTGACCTAACATTCTTTGTGGTCAAATTAAATACTCACTTTATACTTGAGCGATGCACATATATGGTCAAACTCATTTTATACTTGAGCGATTTAAACAACTTTCTCAATCATTTGAGACAATTCTTCCAAAAAAAAAGTGATCGTACTTAAAAGATTCAGGCCGGTCTCTTTCATTTGAGCCAACGACTTTTGACTGATGATCGGGATCTTCATCATGGAGAATATAATAAATCAGCTAGCAAGTCTGGGATGATATGCATACACCATTACCTGCAAATGATTCACATTCCAACTGAGATTTCCAGTTCACTTCAAATAGCTAGCTTTTGTTGCGTCACTATCCCTTGCTGTTCCTGCACACCCAGACATGTACTACTATACACATATATAAATAGAGTTAATTACCAAAATGGTCCCTTAACTATTGCGAAATTACCAATTTGGTCCTCGACTATTCTTTTACTCAATAAAGTCCTCGACTTTGTAAATGTTAACCAATATGGTCCTCTGTTAGGTTTGGGGTCTAACATCTGTTAAAGTCCAGGATAATAAAGGAATTTCACCATTCTCTCCTCCACTATCCTCCCTACTGTAACGTTTCTGTTCTGCTAAGCCGAGGTGGACGGCTGGAGCCTCCCCTGAGTAATCCGCCGACGGTGTCAGCTGCTCACCCGCCCCATGGAGGAACATCTCTGTCCAATGCTCCATTTCCTGCAAACCACCATCGGAATCGAGGACGTTTCCAGATGGGCAACTGTTCTTTGCTGCTCTGTCAACTTCAAATTCATACCCAGACTAACTACTTCCAAAAATTGGAGTTTTCGAAGCAAGAAGCCACAGCGATTTTCCGGCGGTTCCCTCCTCTGTTCCGCTACATACAAATATATAATAGGTTATATTCAATTTGTATGTATATATCTATTAACGTAAGAGGTCGGAGATTATCGGAAAGATCACTTGGTGGATTCATCGTCGGTGGCCTGGACCTTGATTAGTAACTTGCTACATGAAAGATTGCAAAAAAGGATTGTCGTTGTCGTCGTCTATACCACTAAAGCCGCCATGCAACTTTTTCATCTGTTCCAGTCTTCTTCTTATTCTTTTCTTCTTCTCCGGCTTTGCTTTCTCCACTAGTCGCTTCTTCTTCATTCCCTCAAAAATTCTGCAGAGTTACTGAAACAGACGACTACCTCCATGGATACTACTCCGCCGTCTCATCGATCCGAACCCAGAAACCGAACAAAATCATCTTCAAGACTTTAAAAACTGCGTCAAATCGATGACCAAGAAGGTCAATCCTCCCCTTCCAAAGTCGCTCTTAAAAGTGCCACTCCACTGACTCCAGTCCCAAACCCGCCCTACAATCTCCCAAACCAAGAGCTCTTACTTCTCTCCCCATCGCCTAATCGGAAATCGAAGATCCGTTTGTCAGAGAAGCTTGGCGATGATGGTGCGGAGGCAGTTGGGGCTCCCAGGAGATGCAGGAATAGGAACGCTGCTGCAGTTTGTGCGTCTCCGAGGAATAATCGGAGATTGAGGAAGCGGTTAGATCAAGAAATGGTGAGAGAATCATTAATTGAATATTAAATCATTGAACAACAGGGTATTGTCCACGGTTACGACTGGTGACGCCGTGGAGTGCATCTGCGATGGGAGTGATCCCCGGCGATGCACCAGAGAATTAAGTGGTGTCAATTCCAGAAGCCGTCATTTCACCGGTGAATTTCTTTCTTACCCTCCACTTTAACGGATGTTAGATCTCAAATCTAACGGAGGACCATATTGGTTAACATTTACAAAGTCGAGGACTTTATTGAGTAAAAATAATAGTCGAGGATCAAATTGGTAATTTCGTAATAGTCAAGGGACCATTTTGGTAATTAAATCTATATAAATATGTCCCACCCTCTTTTATTAGGCAAATTTGTATGTGGAACACAAAAAATACATTTTTCTATATACTAAAAGTACATTATTAGTGTACTAAATGTACATTATACAAATAATGTACTTTCAATACTCAAACAATATATTTTTCCTAAATACAAGGTACATTTTAATAGACTAAAAGTTCCTTATTTTTGTACTGAATTTACATTATTTGATAATATACAAAATAATGTACTTTCAGTATTCAAAAATGTATTTTATGTACACAAATAATACTTTCAGTACTCAAAAATGTATTTTATGTACACAAATAATGCCATACAACCGTGTGAATTATTGTCCATGCAATTATTGTTTTTATTAAGCAATCAAAGCATGAGGCATGGAATAGAAAAATGAAATGGTTTAGTGGACAGTATTTGGGAGAAGAGACCAAGGTTTGAACCTCGGTGACGACAGTGTGGGAATTATGTCCAAAGTGGCCTTGTCTACTAAACCATTGAGTCACCGTATAGATATAGATTGAGTAATTTTTTTAGATAAGGATACGCCATCGGTTTTTATAAATAAACCGATCTTATCTCCGTTAAAATAAAATAAAAAACACTTACGACATTGGTTTTTTCAAGAAAAAACTAACGTTGTAATCTATACTTCTATACTATATATAAAAATAAATTAAAATCCTGAACTTTAACTTTCAGCTCAATTCCTAAAAAATCTCGATTTCTAATAAAATATATTGTTTTCTAGTTTTTTGTTCGTACTATAATTCTAGTACTTGGCTCAATATGTATGATATAAAAGTTCAGGGTGAGGGATGAATAATTGGATATAGTTCATGGTGCTGGATAACACTTTAGCCTTAAAATTTCTATTCTAATATTATAAAATAGTGTAATACAATTCCTAATATAATATATTGTTTCCTACTTTAATTTCCTATATATTCGTACTATAATTCTACATTAAAATTCCTATTCGTAATACAATAGGACAGTATATTCTATCTGGCACTATAAATACTTCATGCGTAAATATATTCTATCTGGAACTACAAATACTCCATGCGTAACTCTTTGAACGCACAAAAAAATCTCGCACTACAAATACAAGAAACGAAAAATCCAACAATTGTAGTTTTGGCGATTTGAAATCTTATAATCTGTGCATTCCAACAATATTGTTTTTTTTACTAATGGCATCTATTTTTGTCTCTGCTTCCAAACTATCCCCCAAGACAAGAAAAAGCTGTATAAGGCTCCGGCTCATGCATTGTTATTTGTCAAGGGAATATCTACGTTCCACAGTCAACCAACAAACACTAGAGTGCTTACTCCATGACTCCAAGTGAATGTTATAATTAATTATAGTTCCATGATTTGTAGTAAACGTTGATGGTTTTGATTTTATTTTACTAATCGTTTGTTTCTCTAATTTTCAATTCTATTTTGGCGTGTTTGATAAATAGTTGTTAGCTGATTGGGTATAACAATGAGTTTGGCGTCTGTTTTCTTTCTTTTTTATGCATTGAGTTACTTGCAGTCATTGTTCCATTAGCAGTAAGAAGGATCCATTGATCGTTATACTACAGCTATGTAGAGCCAAGGTGAATGATGGTAAGTAATTACCCAGTGCCAGACATAAATTGTTTTAAATTGATTCGATTATAACTATTTTATAAATAATACGACATGTTGTGGGTTTAGTCATTTAATAATAATAATAATAATAATAATAATAATAATAATAATAATAATAATCTATACTTACTATATATAAAAATAAAATCCTCCATCAAAATCTAAATACAAAATGTTCCTAACACATACAAATTCATCAATTGATTATATTCACTACATTGTCTATTATTTTTTTGTGCACTATTTTTTAATTAAATATCAAAGTTATAATACAAAATAATGTAATATATTTATGGAATAAGGTCCAAATTGACCACTGAACGCAACCAAAAAGTGCAATTAGGCCACAGAACGAAAAAAAAAAAGTACAATTAGGCCACTGAACGAAAAAAAAAAAAAAAAAAAGAGGTGCAATTAGACTACTAAACACTCCAATGTATGCAATTTCACCTGATAGCAGGTTACCATCCATTTTATCAGGTTGCCTGGTTACGTGGATGGTGAGTTGTCAATTTAAAATAATTTTTAATAATTAACTTAAAAAAACACTAGGGTGGAATGGTTAATTTTTAATAATTAACTTTAAAAATAAAAAATAAAAATAAAAAACGCTGTGGTGAAATGGATAATTTTTAATAATTAACTTTAAAAATTAAAAAAATAAAAAACTCTAAGGATGAAATGGATAATTTTTAATAATTAACTTTTTTTTCTTTAAAATATTTGTTTATAAGAATATTTGAACCCATTTTTTTATTATCTTTTTTTTTTCATCAGTATAATTAACTTTAAAAAAAAAATTAAAAAACATTGGGGTTAAATGGATAATTTTTAATAATAATCTTTATATATTTTATTTTTATTATATTTTATATTTTATTTATATTTTTAAAATTTATTATTAAAAATTATTTAAAAGTGCCAACTCACCATCCTTGTAAGTAGGCAACGGGATGAAATTGATAGCAACCTGCTATTAGGTGAAATTGTATACATTTGGAGTGTTCAGTGGTCCAATTATTTTATTTTTTTTCGTTCAGTGGCCTAATTGCACTTTCTGGTTACGTTCAATGGCCAATTTGGACCTTATTCGGTTATTCCTATATTTATTTACCAAGTATTTTATTAATACCATGAAAAAAATAAAAAAATATATAATTAATAAAGTCAATCATATTAACTACTTGAGAGATTTGTTGACAAAGAGAGTAGTCAAATTACAAAACAAATTGAAGTGAGAGACTACCTCGCAATGTCCTTGTTTGACAATCAGCGGTGTGCGGTTAGCGTTAGCGGATTATATTAATTAGCATATTGGACCAACGAATTATATCAACGGTTGTTAAAAATATATTTGAAAAAGTTAGCTATTTCGATTAACATGTAAAGTGACGTAAGGGTATACATAATAATAATAATAATAATAATAATAATAATAATAATAATAATAATAATAATAATAATAATAATAATAATAATAATAATAATAATAATAATAATAATAATAATAATAATAGTTTTAAAATAATAATAATAATAATTTAATAAAAGAAATAAAATTTAAAAAAAAAAAACAAAAAACAAAAAAAAAAAAAAAACAAAAAACATATGGGGTGTCGAACGTTCGGCTCCCCTTAGTTTTGCCACTTTTCCCACATCAGTGGGAAAAGTGGCATGGGAGCCTTGAGGCTCCTATAAAAGGAGCCTTAAGGCTCCAATTTAAAAATTAAGATTGCCCATCCGTTGATGGGCAAGCAGTGAGCCAGCGAAACTGGGTCTTGTTATTCAAGGAGTCGAAATGACTCTACAGCAAATCTTTTTTTTTTTTTTTAATATAGAGGTGTTTTGGGGAAATCATTCTCAAAAAATCTAAGTAAAAATATTGTAAATTGCAATGTTTGTATTTTCAGTGGTTTGGAACAAATTGTTGCTTCAAACTGTTGAATAACCAAACACTTTTTTAGCATTTTGATCTTTGGGTTACATCATATTTACCAATCGTTCAATATCTTTGGGTTACATTATAATTAAATTTTTTAAATTTTTACTACATCTAAATTCCTTAAATTAGGAATTTCTTTATCCATAATAATTTATTCAACAATAATGGTTGAACTAAATGAACACTGAGCAAAACACCTAATAAAGGACTGGTATCGTTGATTCATTCATTGATCTTGTATATATGTGTATTCATTAAATATATTAGAACTCTTTGCAACAAAAATACTTTTTACTATTTAAAAAAAAAAATAGTAACAATTATAATGAATCTCTTATATTACATTGTATTCATATACTATGAGTTACATATTTAAATAAACAAATTCGACATTAAATTACTTATGTATGAACTTCTCATATATAATCTTGCATTGATATACTTTCAAATATTTATTTAATTATAAACATTGGGCATTAACTCATTCGCGCAATGTGCGTGTAAAACTATCTACAATTCTATTAACAGTTAATAATGTTAATTAGGCCTTTAATTGGAACAAAAAAAAAATAATTATCTACATCTACATCTACAATCTACAATTCTAATAAGAGTCAATAATGTTAGGCCCTTAACCGGAACAAAAAAAAAAATGTTGGTAGTATTGTTTCTTAAAATAAATGGTTCATATTATTTTGATTTTAGTATTTTTTTTAATGATTTTCCTTATTTACCATCTATTATATTATTTTCTTCCCTTAAATAACCTAAATTCCGTTAGTATAAACTTTAGTAACGAAATATTTCGTTAACTATTTATTATTTTTAACTTACTCATAATTTCTATAAGAAAGGTCTTAGGTTCGAACCTCATCCCAATTAGAGTTGGCATAATTATTAAACATATACCAAGAATATGTTAAAATATATTTTAAAAAATATATAATATAAAATTTAACATAAATTTTGTTCAAATAATTAGTCTGGCTAAATATATAGCATTCAAAGTTAAGCATCAAAGATTATAAATCAAGAACTTTAAAAATCATTTTATTTTTATGCATTTAAAAAAAAAAAAACAAATTTAGGTTAATTCTTTTTTTTTCGTTTAATTAATCTTCTTTTGATTATTTAGATTAGAACAAAACTTAATATTTCAATTATACTTTTGCATTATTGGTATGATTTAGGTTGTTATGGTATTAATATTTTTTGTATGTATTTTTATAATGGTATAATTGTACATTACTTTACAAATATTATACTATTATTTTTTTTATCGGACAAAATTGTTCTTACATCATTGTCAAACCTGCGCGACCTAACTACAAAGTTGTTGATCATAAATACAATTACACATTGACTCTAAAATGGTAGGACCATTTTCTAACGAATTGACAATGTTGACATCTCACTGGCTCCAATTGAACAAATTTACACATCAGAATTTTATCAATGCATGAAAACTTCTAAAGAAATTTGTAAGTTAATTTTTACTAATATCATTATAACAATATCTATTGTAACTATATATTTTGAATTATTTATTATCATCCTCTATTGAGAGGAATTTTAACATTTGTCATTGACAAACTCTCAAAACAATTTGTCTCAACAACGAATGTAAATTAAAAAAAAAAATCAATGATTTCATTATTGTTGATGAAAAATATATACGCCACTTTATTACTCTTATTAAATTAAATAAAGTAGTAGCTACAATAAAAAATAATATATATGCATTTAATTAATTTAGAATTAGATGTCTATAATGTCTTTATTTAAAAAAAATGATTCATTATAAAAATTTAAAAAGAGATATAATTTCATTAGTTATATTATCTTTATTTTCTTCAATTTAAAGATTCATTATCTTCAAATTTATTAATTTATTATATTCATTATATTGTCCATTGTCTTCTTTTTACACTATCTTGTAATTAAATATCAAAGTCATAATACAAAATATGTTATAGGGAAAATAACACTTTTTCCCCCTGAGTTATATATATATAGCACTTTTTCCCCTTGAATTATTCAGGTAAGCACATTAGCCCCCTCAATTATTCTAAAAGTGGTGGTTTACTCCTTGATATATTAAATTGACATTTCTACCCTTAAAGTAAACATTTTATTTTTTTTTCCAACAAATTATTGCGTATATGTAAGGATGACCACGGTCCGTATTAGGTTACGGGATATATTTATTTACCAAGTATTTTATACAAATATAATAAATATTAATATTTTGTTCAATACTTTCACATGATAACCTACGACACACATCTCACAATGCATGAAACATGTAGGGGAAAAAATACCACTACCAAATATCAATAGGTGCTTGTAAGATAAAGAGTTAATAGTACAACTAAGATCCCATCATATGCACAACAAGGAAAATCTAAAGCTTCATACACCATAATATCATTGCACGATGAATCCATCTATGCTACCACCAGTAACCCGATTGCACATGACACATTACCAATAAAAAAAACACACGTACTGAAGATGGAGACAATGGCAATGCTATCCAAAAAAGAATTAAGAAGAATTAGAGAAATTTAAATCAAAAGTAGTATTTATTTAGAACTTGTATTCAACGATTCAAACTTGAATTTCAAGATTTAACATCATTTTAATAGATAAATTTACATTTCCTTTCTCTCTTTCCATTACAATTGCATTTTGTTCTTACAATTTTTTATTATTTATACCTATGATGTGTGAGTAGTTAGCATAGGGGCCAGGAAACTTAATTGTAATCTTTTTTGGATGGAGAGGAAAACCCGTCGTCACTACTTAATGTGCATATAGTAAACTTTGCTTTAATAGCTTACAAAACATACAAGAGATATAAAGCACATAAGGAAGAGCTTGTGTAATTTTACAAGGACTTTTATTGTAATATTTTACCTAATGATATGTGATGGGATGTGATAATGTATGTGATGGTTGCAATTACTTGCTACTTACAAAAAATTCAAAAATATTTCAACAAAATCAGATCTTGTAAGTACAATTTTTGACCTAACATTCCTTGTGGTCAAATTAAATACTCACTTTATACTTGAGGATATGATGATATACATATATGTTCAAAAAACTTATTTTATCCTCGAGGGATTTAAACAACTTTCTTAATCATTTGAAACAATTCTTTCACTTGAGCCAGCGACTTCTGACCGATGATTGGGATGCTCATCATGGAGAATAAATCAGCAAGTCCTGGATGATATGCATACACAAGTACCTGCAAATGATTCACATATACAATTTTTGTATTTACAAAAACTAGACCATAATGATTCACATTCCAGTGGTCGGGGACGGAGTTCCGTGGCTGAAACCGGCAGAATTTCAGACGCAAATCTTGAACGGTGGCCAAGGCTCCGGGGATGAAGTCCATTGGGAGGTGATCGGAGCGCCGGAGAAACGTCACCCTCGTCAACCGCAACTGCGTCAGGGATGGGTGGCGCGTGAGGTCGATGTTCATCCTGAAAAGCGGCGGGTGTTTGCCACGCACCGGCGACGGCGAGTACTTGAAACGGAAAGCTTGGAGAACCCGGGACTGGATGTCCATGGTCACCGTCTGCGGGTAGCATCTCCGGACCACACAGTCAAAATACTTGAGATTCTCAGCCGGAATCACAATCTTGTAGACGCCGCCGACGGCTCTCTCGATCCGGTTGCAGTTGCGGATGCGGAGGTGCTCGACGGACGGCGATCCCTGCAGGAACTTGTGCAACACGCGATCTCTCACTCTGTTGGAAGCCGGTGTAAGTATTGATCGGCGCCGAGGGACAACTGGAGAGACGAACATCCTGCTCTTTCACTCTGTCCTGATCTGCCACAACACCCAGAACTCGGTTGCAGTAGAGAAGCGATGGTTTATTGGGGAAGTCGATTTGCAGCGTGCTTCTCCGCATAGACGACGGGATATCTTGGTAAAAGGCGCGTACGCAGCGCTCCGCTCCCGCGTAGAAGCCTTGTATGTTGCTGGGATTCTCAATTCTGGGAGAGGGTAATCGGAGACGCAGCGGTGCACAGGTCCGTTACGGGAGGGGTTATATGTGCACCATTTTGATAATTGAGGGGAAACATTTACACCACTCATAATTCAAGGGTGACATTGATAATTGACATATTATAGAGAGACATTTTCTAATTCCCTTTTTCTAGCTGTTGGCAAATTATATCGTGTACCAGGACGCACAATGCATTATGCACCCTAAGAGTTTATGTGTATTATGTTAAGAGTTTATGTGTATTTTATGTTAAGAGTTTATGTGTACATATATTATGTTAGATTATGTGTATTATGTTAGGAGTTTATGTATATTCTACTATATAATTATGTACATATGAAATATGGGATTTGTAGGGCGCACAATGCACGATATAACAATTAACCATGTGGGCATAGTTGAGGCCAGGTTACGATGGCTCTGGAATGGCATGACCAAAAGATTACCAAAAGAAGAAAGAAATCATTTGTCGAATTAATTAAGTTTAAACATTATTGGTTTACAGCAAATGCATAAGGAACAAAAAAATTCATGGAATCATTCGTGCATTTCTACATTTACTGGATTTGATCTCAAGGGTTTTACACTTTCACGACAAGGGGTTTGTTCATTGTGACTTAAAACTTGAAAACATCCTCGCTCTTTTCCTATCACTTGAGAAGTAAACTCATCTTAAAATTTGTTGCGTACTGGTGATAAAGACAAAATATATTACAATGATAAAGATTACTGTTATGGCAAAGAACGTTATTAGTTTTATCCATACCACTACTGTTGTGGCCTGGGAGTTTAGTTTATGCGTCACCAGAAGGAATATTCGAACACCGGGATACACCAATCCTTGGATTATGACATACGAAACACTACGGGTGCGTTTGAAAACCCGTAAAATGACTTCTGTAAAATGTTTTCTGAGTTTTCAGTGTTTGGCTAGAGAGGGGAAAATGAGGTCAATGGAAAATGATATCTTAGTCAAAGGAAAATAGGTATGTTTGGGGGAAAATGACTTCCCCTTTTTTGGGGGGGAAAGTCATTTTCCAAAGGGTGTGCATGCAAAAATTTTCGGGCCTAATTTTTTGTTGCCATTGCGAGTCGGCCCAACAAGCCCGCGGGCTAGGGTTCATGCAACCATAGCTCGTCTCATGCGGGTTGGCGGCCTCCGCGGGCCAGTCCGCGAATTTTTATTTTTTATTTTTGAATTCAAATTTAAAAAATAAGTAAAGTTTACAAATAATATTAATTTTTTCGTATTTAAATATTAAAAAAAAGGTTAATATTTTAAAATGTTAATAATATATATATATATATATATATATATATATATATATATATATATATATATATATATATATATATATATATATATATATATATATATATATATATATATATATATATATATATATATATCTCAAAAGAGTGCTATTCACAAAAGGATATTCAATTCTTTTCATTTTCCTATTCATTTTCTGGAAAACAAACCAAACACATAAAGACAGTTTTCCGTTGTGTAGCCAAACACCAGAAAGGAAAATGTTTTCTGGAAAATGAGTCATTTTCCAGAACTCATTTTCCTGCTTTCCAAACGGAGCTTACATGTACTCTCATTTTCTACTCTCAACTTTTATTGTACTCCCACACACAAATTCTTAATGTAGACACTTGTATGGGACCCACGTGAAAAAAATAGCTTGTCAATGCTCGTGAGAATAAAATTTAGAAAGTAAGATTTGGAAGTCCATGCAACAGAGACTTTTATATATAATTATATATGGTTCTTAATTAGGCTATATACTTGTATTATATGTTGTCAAGATGTTCACTGGATCGGAGAACCTCAAAACGCAATACACATAATCTATATATTTCTTTGGCCATGACTCCACTCAATGCACGGTTGATCTTAGAATAAGAGTATTGAATGAGAGATTATATTGTGACTTAATGACAAAAGCTGAAATATAATCTAGAGAAAATTTCAATTTTGGTCCATTGACTATTAGTGGTGTGTTAATTGCAGCACTTGACTATTAAAACTGTTAATGTAGTACCTTGACTATGCGATTTCTATCAATTTTGGTCACGCCGGCCAAATTAATGGCGAATTTCCACCGGAAAAATGTTAGTCAAACATTTCTCCAATTTGGCAGGGGCAAATAAGGGATTTCAGGTTGCTAATATGGTTGGTCTGTCCGGGTTGTTGACCTTGAAGCTACCCGACCCGATTGAATTGGAATATACCCGCTTAATTTCTAATTTCCCTTCGATAACCCAACCTATGAAACCTAATTGAATCGAAGAAGCAAGGAAACACCAGTGAAGAGGACGTTGAGTTGAGAGAAACCTCCAGTGAAGAGATTCAGACTCCATCGACGGAGGAAGAAACCCTCGTGTTGCATACCAGGAAGTATTTTAGGAAGAAGGACGCGCTGCATACGAGGAACTTTTATGGCTGTCAGTGGAAAGTATTTCATTTTACTTTACTTAAGTTGTCTGAATTTGGTAGGGGGTGTGAGGGTGCTTTAAATATGCTCACTAACCTACATGTGGGGACCAATTTTGAGATTGGAGTTGATTGTTCAGTTCAGTGTTTTCAGCAGTTGTTATTGTGCTTTAAATATTCTCAGAAACTTACATGTGGGGACCAGATTTAGCTTAAAGTTGGGTGTTCATTTGAGTGCTGAGTGGGTGTTGTGGCATCTGTTGATATATTATTGTTTGTGGGGACCAAAATGTTTATGCCTTTGTTGTGTTCTGTGTATATGCTAAGCTATGTGGGACCACTATGTCTGTGTTTGGAAATTAATTTAGGAGTACTTATATGTTGTTTATGTAGTTATTTTATTATTTGGCTGCTTTACAGGAGATGATCTTGGCCCTTTTCATGTGTTTATCTTCCATAATGGTGTAATTAATTGGCAAGGTGAAACTAAATACATGGGGGGTGATGTAGAAATCTATGAGAAGGTGCAAGCTAAGGATCTCTGTATACAATTCTTTAAGGATAAGATTGAAGATCTAGGGTATTCTTCAATAGGAGCATACATTTATCATGGTGGACATGGTATTTGTAAGTTACTACAAAATGATATAGATGTAGAAAACTGTCTAAGAGAAGCAGAGGGTGAAGGTAAAATGTTGGAGATTTGGGTAGAAACTATGGATGAAAATGATTTTTTTCCAGCTGCAGTTGAGTTTGAGGGTGAATTGGAAAGTGAGTTAGAGGTTGAGGTTGAGTGTTTGAATAATGAGGCTGATTTATCCATGAATGAGGCAGATTTATCCATGAATGAGGCAGAGTTATCCATGAGTGAGGCTGAGTTATCAATGAGTGAGCCAGAGTTAACCATGAATGAACCAGAGGTGAACATGAATGAAGCACAGTTAACCATGATTGATCCAGAGTTAACAAAAGAAGAGGAAGAACACTGTCAAATTGTGTCATATGATTGGGATGATATTCAGTTTTCAGATGATGCATCTGTAGTTGAATCTGACAGTGATGGGGAAAGTAAATGGCCTGTGTTCAGAGAAGCTACTGACATGAGTGATCCAGAGTTTAAATTAGGCATGACCTTTGCTTCTAAGAAACAATTTAGAGAAGCAGTGCAGAATTATGGTTTCAAAAATGGGAAAGATATCAGAACTGTTAGAAATGATGCTTTGAGGGTTATAGTTGAGTGTTCACAGGATGGTTGTCCTTGGAGAATAGGACTGAGGAAAGTGCTTCACTCACATGCTTGGAGGATTTTGTACATGGTTAATGTGCATGAAGGTTGTTCTTGGGTTTGGGAGAACAAAATGGTAAAAGCTGTTGTGGTTGCAAAGAGGTGGGCCAAACAACTGAATAACAACCCTGAATGGATGATGAAAAAATTCAGGGATACAGTTACAAGTGAAGAGGGGTTTTATTTAAGTGATCAACAAGCCTACAGGGCAATGTGGAAAGCCAAGAAACAGAGAATTGGTGATGCTGAAGACAACTTCAAGAAGATATGGAGCTACTGTGCTGAAATGGATAGGACAAACCCTAGGAGTAGGTATAAAGTGAAGCTGAGTGACTTGCAAGATGGGATTACTGGCCAGGAAAGATTCTTAAGGATGTACATTTGCTGGGATGCTTCCAAACAAGGATTCAGACATTGTAGACCTCTAATAGGTGTGGATGGATGTCATTTGAGAAGTGGATCTGGTGGGATGCTCCTGACTGCAGTGGGTGTTGATGCTAATGACAGTATTTTCCCACTTGCCTATGCTATTATTGAAGGGGAAAGGAGGGAGTCTTGGTCTTGGTTTCTAAGGTTCCTAGCTGAAGACTTGGGGATAACAAACAATAGAGAACAGGAGTTTACCTTTATAAGTGATAAGCAGAAAGGATTGCTGCCAGCATTTGAAGAAATTATACCTGGTGTGGAGCACAGGTTTTGTGTGAGGCATCTGCACTCAAACATGAAAGTTGTAGGTTTCCAAGGGAAGGCATTGAAGGATGCTCTATGGGAATGTGCTAGGGCAACAACTAGGAATTCTTATACAATTGCACTAAGGAAGCTTAGGGTCTTAGATGAAGCAGCTTATCAGTGGTTGGGTGACAAGTCTCCCACAGAGTGGACTAGGCCTCACTTCTTAACCCACACTCACTGTGATATGTTGGTAAACAACATATGTTAGTCGTTCAATGCAGCATTACTTGGTGCTAGGGACCAACCAATCATAGACTGCCTAGAGAGTATAAGGAAAATGTTAATGGCTAAGTTTTTTGAGAACAGACAAAAAGCATCTGAATGGAAGTCAATGATTTGTCCATCAATTGTGGGGAAATTGAAGAAGATAGAAAAGCAGGCTTCAGGGTGTTTGGCCACTCAAAGTGACTTCTTCAAATTTGAGGTGCAACAGTTATATGGGCCCCAACATCAGGTGGATCTGGAAAGGAAAACTTGCTCATGTAGGGTTTGGGATTTGACTGGGATTCCTTGCAAGCATGCATTCTGTTGTATTTGGAAGAAATATGGGCAAGGAGCACACTATAATTATGTTCATCCCTGTTATTCCAAGGAAACTTATCTTAAGATTTATAGTTACTCCATTAACCCCCATGGCAGGGCCTGAAGAATGGCCACTGGTTAGCAGAGAACCCCCACTGCCACCTATCTATTCTGCAAGGGTTGGAAGACCAAAAAAGCTTAGATTGAGATCTGGTGGAGAGGTGGAGACAAAGCTGAGTGAAGATGGCTTCAATGTCTCTAGAAAGCATATCTTACTGCATTGCACAGTTTGCAAGAAACTTGGCCACAATGCAAGAAAATGTCCTTCAAATCCAAACCCTAAAGAAAAGGTATTATACACTGTGTTATTGTTTTACTTGAAAGTGTATTGTTCTGAAACCATATGTTACTAACACTGTGTTTTTGTTTTACTTGAAGCCAAAAAAAA
Organism: Ipomoea nil; assembly: GCF_001879475.1. Taxonomy (NCBI): domain Eukaryota; kingdom Viridiplantae; phylum Streptophyta; class Magnoliopsida; order Solanales; family Convolvulaceae; genus Ipomoea; species Ipomoea nil. The sequence continues at coordinate 1,296,382 of NW_017617665.1, forward strand.
AAAAGTCATTTATTCCACCAAGCAAATCCCCATCAAGAACAAAGCAAAGGTGCCTAGGCAGCAAGGAGGTACTGATCAAGGACCAATCCAGCAGCAAGGAGAAGGTAGTGATCAAGCACCTAGGCAGCAAGGAGGTACTGATCAAGGACCAAGCCAGCAGCAAGGAGAAGGTAGTGATCAATCACCTAGGCAGCAGCAAGGAGAAGGTAGTGATCAAGCACCTAGCCAGCAGCAAGGAGAAGCTACTGAATCAGTTCCAATTAAGAAGGAGGTCTATTCTGAACAAGGAGGCAACACCAAGGCCTCAAAGAAAAGGCAGTCCAATCGGAAGAAGCCCTACTATACAAGGAGTAAGACAACATTCAAGTCCAAATTCCATGGAAACAATGATGACCCTATCAACATTGAGTGAATTAACTTTAGCCTATGTTTTTGGTTTTGGTAGACTGTACTGGTAGACTGCTTCAGTAGTGGTTTTTTTGTATACTGAATGCACAAAAGCTATGTTGTTTTCTTTTTTTGCTCTTTGGGAATGTATTCACAGTCGAATTTGAAAGTTGCTAATGCTAAGTTTTTGTCTCTTTGGGAATGTCTTATGAAATGCATACTGAATTGCAAAGTTTCAGTACCAAATACAAATGCAATTACTTAATGACCATTTGATTACCACATGTCTAATTAAGTACCAAATGACCAAATGACCAATTCATTACCAAAAGACCAATTCATTACCAAATGACCAAGTCAGTACCAAAAGACCAATTCATACCATTACAACTCAAAAGCCACTGCACACAACTACAATTCATAGGCAATTACTGCCACAATACTTGGTACCAATAAAACATACAACAATTAAAAGCATTATTCCTACAATCTTCTTCAACCCATTTCCAGCCTCTTTCTTGTCACCTTCAATCTTCTTCATGTCTAGAGTTCTTACATCTTCCTCCAGTCTATTTATGCGTTTAAGCAATCCCGGAATAATTCGCTTGGAACGGTAGCACATTGGAGGGTCATACCACTCCACAAATCCACATCCAACGTGCCTGTGACTCTGATTATACAAAATTCACAAACCAACAGAAAACAAAATCAAATTGTGTATACAGGAACACTGAAAAAAAAAAAAAAAACAAAAACAAAAACCATAATTTACTTACACCACCACCAAAGCAATGCCAAAATCTTCGACCCGGATTGTCATTAGTCGATTTTGTTCGAATCTTGAGTTGGTGACCACATCTACAATGGAGAATTGGGAACCTTTCCCCAAATTCATTGTACTGATTACCAGTAGAAGAAGAAGAAGAATAACTCACACTACTCATACCCCCGTACGGAGAAACGCAGTCCTCAAACCTCCTTCTTCGTTGAACCGATTTAGGGCTTCCTCTTCGTGGAAACGCAGTCTTGATTCGTCTGTGAAGGAAGAGAACTACCAGCGACACATTTCCAATGTTAGGGCAATTAGAAATTAAGCGGTTATAATGCAATTCAATCGGGTCGGGTAGCTTCAAGGTCAACAACCCGGACAGACCAACCATATTAGCAACCTGAAATCCCTTATTTGCCCCTGCCAAATCGGAGAAACGTTTGACTAACATATTTCCGGAGGAAATTCGCCATTAATTTGGCCGTCGTGACCAAAATTGATAGAAATCGCATAGTCAAGGTACTGCATTAACAGTTTTAATAGTCAAGTGCTGCAATTAACACACCACTAATAGTCAATGGACCAAAATTGAAATTTTCTCTATAATCTATACTATATATAAAAACAAAATCCTGAAAATTTAACTTCCCGCCCAAATTCTAAAAAATCTCTCATCGCAATAAAATATATTGATTTCTACTTTCCCATTCGTACAATAATTCAGGGTAAAATTTCTATTCTAAAATTATAAAATAGTGTAATACAATTCTCTTTGCACATCTAATCTATACTACATATAAAAACAAAATCCTGAAATTTTAACTTCCCGCCCAATTCCTAAAAAATCACTCTTCCCAATAAAATATATTGATTTCTACTTTCCCATTCGTACAATAATTCTGGGTAAAAATTCTATTCTAAAATTATAAAATAGTGTAATACAATTCTCTTTGCACATCTAATCTATACTATATATAAAAACAAAATCCTAAAATTTTAACTTTCCGCCCAAATCCTAAAAAATTTCTCTTCCCAATAAAATATATTGATTTCTACTTTCCCATTCGTACAATAATTCTGGGTAAAAATTCTATTCTAAAATTATAAAATAGTGTAATACAATTCTCTTTGCACATCTAATCTATACTATATATAAAAACAAGATCCTGAAATTTTAACTTCCCGCCCAAATCCTAAAAAATCTCTCTTCCCAATAAAATATATTGATTTCTACTTTCCCATTCGTACAATAATTCTGAATAAAATTTCTATTCTAAAATTATAAAATAGTGTAATACGATTCTCTTTGCACATCTAATCTATACTATATATAAAAACAAAATCCTGAAATTTTAACTTCCCGCCCAATTCCTAAAAAATCTCTCTTCCCAATAAAATATATTGATTTCTACTTTCCCATTCGTACAATAATTTTGGGTAAAAATTCTATTCTAAAATTATAAAATAGTGTAATACAATTCTCTTTGCACATCTAATCTATACTATATATAAAAACAAAATCCTGAAATTTTAACTTCCCGCCCAATTCCAAAAAAAATCTCTCTTCCCAATAAAATATATTGATTTCTACTTTCTCATTCGTACAATAATTCTGGGTAAAAATTCTATTCTAAAATTATAAAATAGTGTAATACTATTCTCATTGCACAACTAATCTATACTATATATAAAAACAAAATCCTAAAATTTTAACTTGCCGCCCAAATCCTAAAAAATCTCTCTTCCCGATAAAATATATTGATTTCTACTTTCCCATTCGTACAATAATTCTGGATAAAAATACAATTCTAAAATTATAAAATAGTGTAATACAATTCTCTTTGCACATCTAATCTATACTATATACAAAAACAAAATCCTGAAATTTTAACTTCCTGCCCAAATCCTAAATATCTCTTTTCCCAATAAAATATATTGATTTCTACTTTCCCATTCATACAATAATTCTGGATAAAAATTCTATTCAAAAATTATAAAATAGTGTAATACAATTCTCTTTGCACATCTAATTTATACTATATATAAAAAAACAAAATCTTGAAATTTTAACTTCCCGCCCAATTTCTAAAAAATCTCTCTTCCCAATAAAATATATTGATTTCTACTTTCCCATTCGTACAATAATTTTGGTTAAAATTCATTTCTAAAATTATAAAATAGTGTAATACAATTCTCTTTGCACATCTAATCTATACTTCTATACTATATATAAAAACAAAATCCTAAAATTTTAACTTCCCGCCCAAATCCTAAAAAATCTCTCTTCCCAATAAAATATATTGATTTCTACTTTCCCATTCGTACAATAATTCTGAATAAAATTTCTATTCTAAAATTATAAAATAGTGTAATACGATTCTCTTTGCACATCTAATCTATACTATATATAAAAACAAAATCCTGAAATTTTAACTTCCCGCCCAATTCCTAAAAAATCTCTCTTCCCAATAAAATATATTGATTTCTACTTTCCCATTCGTACAATAATTCTGGGTAAAAATTCTATTCTAAAATTATAAAATAGTGTAATACAATTCTCTTTGTACATCTAATCTATACTATATATTAAAACAAAATCCTGAAATTTTAACTTCGCGCCCAATTCCTAAAAAACCTCTCTTCCCAATAAAATATATTGATTTCTACTTTCCCATTCGTACAATAATTCTGGGTAAAAATTCTATTCTAAAATTATAAAATAGTGTAATACAATTCTCTTTGTACATCTAATCTATACTATATATTAAAACAAAATCCTGAAATTTTAACTTCGCGCCCAATTCCTAAAAAACCTCTCTTCCCAATAAAATATATTGATTTCTACTTTCCCATTCGTACAATAATTCTGGATAAAATTTCTATTCTAAAATTATAAAATAGTGTAATACAATTCTCTTTGCACATCTAATCTATACTATATATAAAAACAAAATCCTGAAATTTAAACTTCCCTCCCAATTCTTAAAAAATCTTTCTTTCCAATAAAATATATTGATTTCTACTTTCCCATTCGTACAATAATTCTGGGTAAAAATTCTATTCTAAAATTATAAAATAGTGTAATACAATTCTCTTTGCACATCTAATCTATACTATATATAAAAACAAAATACTGAAATTTTAACTTCCCGCCCAATTCCTAAAAAATCTCTCTTCCCAAAAAATTATATTGATTTCTACTCTCCCATTCGTACAATAATTCTGGGTAAAAATTCTATTCTAAAATTATAAAATAGTGTAATACAATTCTCTTTGCACATCTAATCTATACTATATATAAAAACAAAATCCTGAAATTTTAACTTCCTGCCCAAATCCTAAAAAATCTCTCTTCCCAATAAAATATATTGATTTCTACTTTCCCATTCGTACAATAATTCTGGGTAAAAATTCTATTCTAAAATTATAAAATAGTGTAATACAATTCTCTTTGCACATCTAATCTATACTACATATAAAAACAAAATCCTGAAATTTTAACTTCCCGCCCAAATCCTAAAAAATCTCTCTTCCCAATAAAATATATTGATTTCTACTTTCCCATTCGTACAATAATTCTGAATAAAATTTCTATTCTAAAATTATAAAATAGTGTAATACGATTCTCTTTGCACATCTAATCTATACTATATATAAAAACAAAATCCTGAAATTTTAACTTCCCGCCCAATTCCTAAAAAATCTCTCTTCCCAATAAAATATATTGATTTCTACTTTCCCATTCGTACAATAATTTTGGGTAAAAATTCTATTCTAAAATTATAAAATAGTGTAATACAATTCTCTTTGCACATCTAATCTACACTATATATAAAAACAAAATCCTGAAATTTTAACTTCCTGCCCAATTCCAAAAAATCTCACTCCCAATAAAATATATTGATTTCTACTTTCTCATTCGTACAATAATTCTGGGTAAAAATTCTATTCTAAAATTATAAAATAGTGTAATACTATTCTCATTGCACATCTAATCTATACTATATATAAAAACAAAATCCTAAAATTTTAACTTGCCGCCCAAATCCTAAAAAATCTCTCTTCCCGATAAAATATATTGATTTCTACTTTCCCATTCGTACAATAATTCTGGGTAAAAATTCAATTCTAAAATTATAAAATAGTGTAATACAATTCTCTTTGCACATCTAATCTATACTATATACAAAAACAAAATCCTGAAATTTTAACTTCCTGACCCAATCCTAAAAAATCTCTTTTCCCAATAAAATATATTGATTTCTACTTTCCCATTCATACAATAATTCTGGATAAAAATTCTATTCAAAATTATAAAATAGTGTAATACAATTCTCTATGCACATCTAATTTATACTATATATAAAAAAACAAAATCTTGAAATTTTAAATTCCCGCCCAATTCCCTAAAAAATCTCTCTTCCCAATAAAATATATTGATTTCTACTTTCCCATTCGTACAATAATTCTGGGTAAAAATTCTATTCTAAAATTATAAAATAGTGTAATACAATTCTCTTTGCACATCTAATTTATACTATATATAAAAAACAAAATCCTGAAATTTTAACTTCCCGCCCAATTCCTAAAAAATCTCTCTTCCCAATAAAATATATTGATTTCTACTTTCCCATTCGTACAATAATTCTGGGTTAAAATTCTATTCTAAAATTATAAAATAGTGTAATACAATTCTCTTTGCACATCTAATCTATACTTCTATACTATATATAAAACAAAATCCTGAAATTTTAACTTCCCGCCCAAATCCTAAAAAATCTCTCTTCCCAATAAAATATATTGATTTCTACTTTCCCATTCGTACAATAATTCTGGATAAAATTTCTATTCTAAAATTATAAAATAGTGTAATACGATTCTCTTTGCACATCTAATCTATACTATATATAAAAACAAAATCCTGAAATTTTAACTTCCCTGCCCAATTCCTAAAAAATCTCTCTTCCCAATAAAATATATTGATTTCTACTTTCCCATTCGTACAATAATTCTGGGTAAAAATTCTATTCTAAAATTATAAAATAGTGTAATACAATTCTCTTTGCACATCTAATCTATACTATATATAAAAACAAAATCCTGAAATTTTAACTTCCTCGCCCAATTCCTAAAAAATCTCTTCTTTCCCAATAAAATATATTGATTTCTACTTTCCCATTCGTACAATAATTCTGGGTAAAAATTCTATTCTAAAATTATAAAATAGTGTAATACAATTCTCTTTGCACATCTAATCTATACTATATATAAAAAACAAAATCCTAGAAATTTTAACTTCCCTGCCCAAAATCCTAAAAAAATCTCTCTTCCCAATAAAATATATTGATTTCTACTTTCCCATTCGTACAATAATTCTGGGTAAAAATTCTATTCTAAAATTATAAAATAGTGTAATACAATTCTCTTTGCACATCTAATCTATACTACATATAAAAACAAAATCCTGAAATTTTAACTTCCCGCCCAAATCCTAAAAAATCTCTCTTCCCAATAAAATATATTGATTTCTACTTTCCCATTCGTACAATAATTCTGAATAAAATTTCTATTCTAAAATTATAAAATAGTGTAATACGATTCTCTTTGCACATCTAATCTATACTATATATAAAAACAAAATCCTGAATTTTTAAACTTCCCGCCCAATTCCTAAAAAATCTCTCTTCCCAATAAAATATATTGATTTCTACTTTCCCATTCGTACAATAATTTTGGGTAAAAATTCTATTCTAAAATTATAAAATAGTGTAATACAATTCTCTTTGCACATCTAATCTATACTATATATAAAAACAAAATCCTGAAATTTTAACTTCCTGCCCAATTCCAAAAAAATCTCTCTTCCCAATAAAATATATTGATTTCTACTTTCTCATTCGTACAATAATTCTGGGTAAAAATTCTATTCTAAAATTATAAAATAGTGTAATACTATTCTCATTGCACATCTAATCTATACTATATATAAAAACAAAATCCTAAAATTTTAACTTGCCGCCCAAATCCTAAAAAATCTCTCTTCCCGATAAAATATATTGATTTCTACTTTCCCATTCGTACAATAATTGTGGGTAAAAATTCAATTCTAAAATTATAAAATACTGTAATACAATTCTCTTTGCACATCTAATCTATACTATATACAAAAACAAAATCCTGAAATTTTAACTTCCTGCCCAAATCCTAAAAAATCTCTTTTCCCAATAAAATATATTGATTTCTACTTTCCCATTCATACAATAATTCTGGATAAAAATTCTATTCAAAAATTATAAAATAGTGTAATACAATTCTCTATGCACATCTAATTTATACTATATATAAAAAAACAAAATCTTGAAATTTTAACTTCCCGCCCAATTCCTAAAAAGTCTCTCTTCCCAATAAAATATATTGATTTCTACTTTCCCATTCGTACAATAATTTTGGTTAAAATTCATTTCTAAAATTATAAAATAGTGTAATACAATTCTCTTTGCACATCTAATCTATACTTCTATACTATATATAAAAACAAAATCCTGAAATTTTAACTTCCCGCCAAATTCCTAAAAAATCTCTCTTCCCAATAAATTATATTATTCTGCTTTCCCATTCATACAATAATTCTGGGTAAAAATTCTATTCTAAAATTATAAAATAGTGTACTACAATTCTTTTTGCACATCTAATCTATACTATATATAAAAACAAAATCCTGAAATTTTAACTTCCCGCCCAATTCCTAAAAAATCTCTCTTCCCAATAAAATATATTGATTTATACTTTCCCATTCGTACAATAATTCAGGGAAAAAATTCTATTCTAAAATTATAAAATAGTGTAATACAATTCTCTTTGCACATCTAATCTATACTATATATAAAAACAAAATCCTGAAATTTTAACTTCCCGCCCAATTCCTAAAAAATCTCTCTTCCCAATAAAATATATTGATTTCTACTTTCCCATTCGTACAATAATTCTGGGTAAAAATTCTATTCTAAAATTATATAATAGTGTAATACAATTCTCTTTGCACATCTAATCTATACTATATATAAAAACAAAATCCAGAAATTTTAACTTCCCGCCCAAATCCTAAAAAATCTCTCTTCCCAATAAAATATATTGATTTCTACTTTCCCATTCGTACAATAATTCTGGGTAAAAATTCTATTCTAAAATTATAAAATAGCGTAATACAATTCTCTTTGTACATCTAATCTATACTATATATTAAAACAAAATCCTGAAATTTTAACTTCCCGCCCAATTCCTAAAAAACCTCTCTTCCCAATAAAATATATTGATTTCTACTTTCCCATTCGTACAATAATTCTGGGTAAAAATTCTGTTCTAAAATTATAAAATTATAAAATAGTGTAATACAATTCTCTTTGCACATCTAATCTATACTATATATAAAAACAAAATCCTGAAATTTAAACTTCCCTCCCAATTCTTAAAAAATCTTTCTTTCCAATAAAATATATTGATTTCTACTTTCCCATTCGTACAATAATTCTGGGTAAAAATTCTATTCTAAAATTATAAAATAGTGTAATACAATTCTCTTTGCACATCTAATCAATACTATATATAAAAACAAAATCCTGAAATTTAATTCCCGCCCAATTCCTAAAAAATCTCTCTTCCCAATAAAATATATTGATTTCTACTTTCCCATTCGTACAATAATTCTGGGTAAAAATTCTATTCTAAAATTATAAAATAGTGTAAAACAATTCTCTTTGCACATCTAATCTATACTATATATAAAAACAAAATCCAGAAATTTTAACTTCCCGCCCCAATCCTAAAAAATCTCTCTTCCCAATAAAATATATTGATTTCTACTTTCCCATTCGTACAATAATTCTGGGTAAAAATTCTATTCTAAAATTATAAAATAGTGTAATACAATTTTCTTTGTACATCTAATCTATACTATATATTAAAACAAAATCCTGAAATTTTAACTTCCCGCCCAATTCCTAAAAAACCTCTCTTCCCAATAAAATATATTGATTTCTACTTTCCCATTCGTACAATAATTCTGGGTAAAAATTCTATTCTAAAATTATAAAATTATAAAATAGTGTAATACAATTCTCTTTGCACATCTAATCTATACTACATATAAAAAAAAAAATCCTGAAATATAAACTTCCCTCCCCATTCTTAAAAAATCTTTCTTTCCAATAAAATATATTGATTTCTACTTTCCCATTCGTACAATAATTCTGGGTAAAAATTCTATTCTAAAATTATAAAATAGTGTAACACAATTCTCTTTGCACATCTAATCTATACTATATATAAAAACAAAATCCTGAAATTTTAACTTCCCGCCAAAATCCTAAAAAATCTCTCTTCCCAATAAAATATATTGATTTCTACTTTCCCATTCGTACAATAATTCTGAATAAAATTTCTATTCTAAAATTATAAAATAGTGTAATACGATTCTCTTTGCACATCTAATCTATACTATATATAAAAACAAAATCCTGAAATTTTAACTTCCCGCCCAATTCCTAAAAAATCTCTCTTCCCAATAAAATATATTGATTTCTACTTTCCCATTTGTACAATAATTTTGGGTAAAAATTCTAATCTAAAATTATAAAATAGTGTAATACAATTCTCTTTGCACATCTAATCTATACTATATATAAAAACAAAATCCTGAAATTTTAACTTCCTGCCCAATTCCAAAAAAATATCTCTTCCCAATAAAATATATTGATTTCTACTTTCTCATTCGTACAATAATTCTGGGTAAAAATTCTATTCTAAAATTATAAAATAGTGTAATACTATTCTCATTGCACATCTAATCTATACTATATATAAAAACAAAATCCTAAAATTTTAACTTGCCGCCCAAATCCTAAAAAATCTCTCTTCCCGATAAAATATATTGATTTCTACTTTCCCATTCGTACAATAATTCTGGGTAAAAATTCAATTCTAAAATTATAAAATAGTGTAATACAATTCTCTTTGCACATCTAATCTATACTATATACAAAAACAAAATCCTGAAATTTTAACTTCCTGCCCAAATCCTAAAAAATCTCTTTTCCCAATAAAATATATTGATTTCTACTTTCCCATTCATACAATAATTCTGGATAAAAATTCTATTCAAAAATTATAAAATAGTGTAATACAATTCTCTTTGCACATCTAATTTATACTATATATAAAAAAACAAAATCTTGAAATTTTAACTTCCCGCCCAATTCCTAAAAAATCTCTCTTCCCAATAAAATATATTGATTTCTACTTTCCCATTCGTACAATAATTTTGGTTAAAATTCATTTCTAAAATTATAAAATAGTGTAATACAATTCTCTTTGCACATCTAATCTATACTTCTATACTATATATAAAAACAAAATCCTGAAATTTTAACTTCCCGCCAAATTCCTAAAAAATCTATCTTCCCAATAAATTATTTTATTCTGCTTTCCCATTCATACAATAATTCTGGGTAAAAATTCTATTCTAAAATTATAAAATAGTGTACTACAATTCTTTTTGCACATCTAATCTATACTATATATAAAAACAAAATCCTGAAATTTTAACTTTCCGCCCAATTCCTAAAAAATCTCTCTTCCCAATAAAATATATTGATTTATACTTTCCCATTCGTACAATAATTCTGGGTAAAAATTCTATTCTAAAATTATAAAATAGTGTAATACAATTCTCTTTGTACATCTAATCTATACTATATATAAAAACAAAATCCAGAAATTTTAACTTCCCGCCCAAATCCTAAAAAATCTCTTTTCCCAATAAAATATATTGATTTCTACTTTCCCATTCATACAATAATTCTGGATAAAAATTCTATTCAAAAATTATAAAATAGTGTAATACAATTCTCTTTGCACATCTAATTTATACTATATATAAAAAAACAAAATCTTGAAATTTTAACTTTCCGCCCAATTCCTAAAAAATCTCTCTTCCCAATAAAATATATTGATTTCTACTTTCCCATTCGTACAATAATTTTGGTTAAAATTCATTTCTAAAATTATAAAATAGTGTAATACAATACTCTTTGCACATCTAATCTATACTATATATAAAAACAAAATCCTGAAATTTTAACTTCCTGCCCAAATCCTAAAAAATCTCTCTTCCCAATAAAATATATTGATTTCTACTTTCCCATTCGTACAATAATTCTGGGTAAAAATTCTATTCTAAAATTATAAAATAGTGTAATACAATTCTCTTTGCACATCTAATCTATACTATATATAAAAACAAAATCCTGAAATTTTAACTTCACGCCCAAATCCTAAAAAATCTCTCTTCCCAATAAAATATATTAATTTCTACTTTCCCATTCGTACAATAATTCTGAATAAAATTTCTATTCTAAAATTATAAAATAGTGTAATACGATTCTCTTTGCACATCTAATCTATACTATATATAAAAACAAAATCCTGAAATTTTAACTTCCCGCCCAATTCCTAAAAAATCTCTCTTCCCAATAAAATATATTGATTTCTACTTTCCCATTTGTACAATAATTTTGGGTAAAAATTCTAATCTAAAATTATAAGATAGTGTAATACAATTCTCTTTGCACATCTAATCTATACTATATATAAAAACAAAATCCTGAAATTTTAACTTCCTGCCCAATTCCAAAAAAATATCTCTTCCCAATAAAATATATTGAATTCTACTTTCTCATTCGTACAATAATTCTTGGTAAAATTCTATTCTAAAATTATAAAATAGTGTAATACTATTCTCATTGCACATCTAATCTATACTATATATAAAAACAAAATCCTAAAATTTTAACTTGCCGCCCAAATCCTAAAAAATCTCTCTTCCCGATAAAATATATTGATTTCTACTTTCCCATTCGTACAATAATTCTGGGTAAAAATTCAATTCTAAAATTATAAAATTCTGTAATACAATTCTCTTTGCACATCTAATCTATACTATATACAAAAACAAAATCCTGAAATTTTAACTTTCTGCCCAAATCCTAAAAAATCTCTTTTCCCAATAAAATATATTGATTTCTACTTTCCCATTCATACAATAATTCTGGATAAAAATTCTATTCAAAAATTATAAAATAGTGTAATACAATTCTCTTTGCACATCTAATTTATACTATATATAAAAAAACAAAATCTTGAAATTTTAACTTCCCGCCCAATTCCTAAAAAATCTCTCTTCCCAATAAAATATATTGATTTCTACTTTCCCATTCGTACAATAATTTTGGTTAAAATTCATTTCTAAAATTATAAACTAGTGTAATACAATTCTCTTTGCACATCTAATCTATACTTCTATACTATATATAAAAACAAAATCCTGAAATTTTAACTTCCCGCCAAATTCCTAAAAAATCTCTCTTCCCAATAAATTATATTATTCTGCTTTCCCATTCATACAATAATTCTGGGTAAAAATTCTATTCTAAAATTATAAAATAGTGTACTACAATTCTTTTTGCACATCTAATCTATACTATATATAAAAACAAAATCCTGAAATTTTAACTTCCTGCCCAATTCCAAATAAATATCTCTTCCCAATAAAATATATTGAATTCTACTTTCTCATTCGTACAATAATTCTTGGTAAAATTCTATTCTAAAATTATAAAATAGTGTAATACTATTCTCATTGCACATCTAATCTATACTATATATAAAAACAAAATCCTAAAATTTTAACTTGCCGCCCAAATCCTAAAAAATCTCTCTTCCCGATAAAATATATTGATTTCTACTTTCCCATTCGTACAATAATTCTGGGTAAAAATTCAATTCTAAAATTATAAAATTCTGTAATACAATTCTCTTTGCACATCTAATCTATACTATATACAAAAACAAAATCCTGAAATTTTAACTTTCTGCCCAAATCCTAAAAAATCTCTTTTCCCAATAAAATATATTGATTTCTACTTTCCCATTCATACAATAATTCTGGATAAAAATTCTATTCAAAAATTATAAAATAGTGTAATACAATTCTCTTTGCACATCTAATTTATACTATATATAAAAAAACAAAATCCTGAAATTTTAACTTCCCGCCCAAATCCTATAAAATCTCTCTTCCCAATAAAATATATTGATTTCTACTTTCTCATTCGTACAATAATTCTGGGTAAAAATTCTATTCTAAAATTATAAAATAGTGTAATACAATTTTCTTTGCACATCTAATCTATCTATACTATATATAAAAACAAAATTCTGAAATTTTAACTTCCCGCCCAATTCCTAAAAAATCTCTCTTCCCAATAAAATATATTGATTTCTACTTTCCCATTCGTACAATATTTCTGGGTAAAAATTCTATTCTAAAATTATAAAATAGTGTAATACAATTCTCTTTGCACATCTAATCTGTACTATATATAAAAACAAAATCTTGAAATTTTAACTTCCCGCCCAATTCCTAAAAAATCTCTCTTCCGAATTAAAATATATTGATTTCTACTTTCTCATTCGTACAATAATTATGGGTAAAAGCTGTGATGTGTCAAAAGTTCGGCAATGCATAACTTTTCACTCGGTTGTCCGTTTTGGACAAATGTTTTTTTGAAATTGTGTATTTTTTCGAGATATATCCACCGCAAACAGCCGTATGCGGTTTGGCCCACCAATTTCTAAAAAAAAATGCTTTATTAAATAGTTTCTAAGAAAAAACTATGAGAACCTTATGTTTTATTAATGAATTTTTAAATTTTTTAATTAATAAATTGTCCCGTGCATTTTTTAATAATCTCTCTTTATAATTGGTCAAATTATTTAATTATGGTAAATTAGGGATAATTTATGATGGTAATAGAAATCCTATAAGCGACCTCTGGTGAAATTAACTCTTAAATAATTATACATCGATTTAAATATTCTTAGTATATTCCAACTATTCTATTCCGTGCATCGCATGGGTGAAAATACTAGTTGAAGTAAATAGATTATTGTTGAATTCCTGATGCTCACTAATATGTTTGGTTAAACGTTTTGGAAAATCTATGTTCTATATCAACTTTGAAAAGTTTGTAATATTTATAAATTAATCTTATAATTTTTCTTTAATTTTTAATTATGAATCAAGTCAGATGAATGGATATGATTATTTTACATTTTTTACAAGAAAGCACTGTTTTCATTTGAATTGAACTTGCTCATATATACACACACATGACACACCACATAAAATAAAAATATTAAAATATAAATACAAATTAAAATCTAAATAAAAACATTATATGTGTCAATTTAGGTCATATCAGTGAGTTTGTCTATTTTTTGGTGCTAGTAACGGTATTCATTGTACTTTAATTGTTTTACACTTCATTTTCATTTAACAAAATTGTCTTCTCCTTTCAAAAAAAAAGAAAAAAAAAAAAAAAAAAAAAAAAAAAAAAAAAAAAAAAAACGCAATTGTCTTCACTGCATTGTTACACCGTTTTAACTCTGCTACAATTTATTGTATTCTAACATGTTTTTTTTTTTTTACATTCATCGAATCTCATTACACCTAATTAAATTCTTAATGTTTTTGCCTATTAGGTAATGTGAAATGGATTTGAAAATTTCATATACTAAACCAAATGCAATGTATTCACAGCTTGATATGCTCTAAAAACATGACCTAAAAAAAGGAAATAAATCATTTTGCAGGATTAATTTCTTATATATACTGATCCAAACCTAACCCACAACTCAAAATACGACTATAAAATATACAAAATTTCTTCAAATTAAATGTATATATAACCGTAATTCTCCCTGCAAACTTAGAATGAAAATGACTTTCCATAAAAAGATGAAGCTCTTGCATAGAGGAAAGTGCTGTTGGTTGAATGTCACAATTGTGGGATGCCACAGTGAGTTTGACATTCTTATAAAAAACTCAACAGCGATTATTGTTACTTCTATGGGGATATGTGGCATAGGAAAATATCATAGCAGTGCGATTTGGTGAAAGTGCAATCCTTTTCCATTAATTTATTTGCTTTGATTCTTAAAATTCTCCATGCATTCATGATCTAAAAGAATGAATGGAATGAAAGATTATTTTTTGTTCATCCTTTCTTTTTCAGTCAATGCTAATATTAACAAGTTTCTTTCTGGCAGAGTGGTATAATTAATAATTTCTGCCAATTAGTGGATCCTGGTGGTGTTAAACAGGAGTTACAACTACTAAAGTCTTTAAACATAGATGGTGTTGTTGTAAATTGCTGGTGGGGGAGAGATTGTTGAATGATCGAAATATCATAAATATGAGTGGTCTGGATACAGAGAATTATTCAATATCATCCGAGATATGGAATTGAAATTTTGCAGGTATGAAATTTCTGTTCTGGGACATTAACGCATTTTATTGCTTCTGGTATATCAGCTCATCACTAGTTCTAATAAATGAGCGAACATTTTTTGTCTATAAGCATTGGTCTTTCTCCTTAGACATACATTCCAGAAATTTAGCTCAGCTGTTTCGTCATTATAATTTTATTATTCAAATTATTATTATTTTTTCAGGTTATTAATGAAGACTTGAGGACCACTACTTGACTACTTGAGAGTTGAAAACTTGAGAATTGAAGATTTGAAGTTTATTTTATTTTTGTTATGTACTAATGTACTTATATATGTACTAAGGACCTTGTAGTCCAATGACACCAAGCTGCCCCTTTATAAGAGAGGTTGTGGGATCGAGCCTAATAGAGTAGGTAGTATTAAAAAAAAAAAAAAAAAGTACTTATGTTTGGACTTTGGAGGAGTTTGAAACAATTTAAAGTGTTTGAACATCTTATGATTATTATTTATGTTTGAAAGTTGGAACTTTGGATATTTGTAGGAATTTGTTTAAGGATTTTAATTTTATTAATCTATGTATTTTGGATTTGGACTTTGTTTAAGGATTCAAGGCTTAATAATATAAATTTTTGATAATATTAATTTTTTTAATAGGCATAAATAAATAATGGGGCGGGGATTCTTCGTCTACGAAAAATCCCCGCAGGGATGGGGTTGGGGAATAATTCACCATCCTCGACGGGGAACGGGGAACGGGGCGGGGACGAGGAATGGAGGGAGATAATTCGGGGACGAGGACCCCATTCCCCGCCCCCGCCCTGCCCCATTGTCATCCCTATGTAGCACGTCACCAAGGCCTTGTGTCTACTCAAGAAGCCCAACAAATGATTGATTATGAAACAATCTCCTCTTGAATGTGTTCGTAAAATTTTGTATTTGAAAATAATATTTAACTTTAATTTTTTAAAATAATAATTGTTACTTATATGAAATAAACAATTAAAAGGAAAGCCCAAAATGACATATGAATCAATTGCGCAATGCTCTTGAATTGGCTATAGTTGATCTGACTTCTTTAAATTTA
The DNA here is from genome assembly GCF_001879475.1 of Ipomoea nil. Lineage (NCBI taxonomy): Eukaryota > Viridiplantae > Streptophyta > Magnoliopsida > Solanales > Convolvulaceae > Ipomoea > Ipomoea nil. The sequence goes on from NW_017617665.1 coordinate 1,312,968, forward strand.
ATGCAAAAAGGCTTATAAAATTGCTTGCAATCTTGAATAAAATCCTGTGATTCATATGTCTCGCGGTATTGTAGGCAATGTTGATTATGATGAGTAGGATCTTGAGAAATTGGAGATCATGAGTTTCTTAAAGCTGGAAACTTTAGATATTTCTTGCATTCGGTCTTTTATAAGGTAATACATCATTTAGTATTATTTGTTTATAGTAGTTATAATTTTATTTATCATAATTATTAGTAATATATATGATTGGTTGTGATTGTGAATAGAGGTCTTTATGAAGAATTTGGTTTGGCAACAAAAATCACTTATGGTTTCCTAGATCGAAAATAGATTCAACCAAAATTGATAGCTAGAGATGAGAGGATAGGGTATATAAATGCACAATCTAATATGGGTGGGTGGGTGGGTGGGTTGGGGGGATGTTTATTTAGCCACATATGTTCTTAAGAGTTTAGGTTTTAAATCTAACTAGTATTTGCGCCCGTGCGTTGCACGGAATGAATTTGTTATAATATTTTAAAAATATTTAGATCGATATACAATTGTATAAATTATAACATCGAATATTATATAATATAATTGAAGAATTGAGTTGCACCGATTATGTTTTCTGATGTTATCAATACTTGAATTCGAGTAAATAATTGCCCAATTAATAGTTAACGTGTAGATATACGCATTCGGTGCTGCAACTTTAGAGATTTTATATATCAGTGTTTAGAATTTGTATTAATTGGACTAATTAGCTCGTTGTCTAGCAACTCAGTTATCGAAATTATTTATACGGAAGATAGATTTTCTATGTAGATATATAGCAATTTTGTCATCTTTGTATATAAAAAACCATAATATCAATAACTTGAATTATACATTATTGAAAATCTCTTTGTAGACAGCATTGGTAGTAGTAACGGAATTTTATCCATTCTCGTCTAGAGTTAAAACCATCAGACCATCAGGATGGATGACTCGGGAAAAATTCACATACAATTAACCGTGATTAAAGACCGGGTTTTTTAGTAATAACTCAACGTGAGTTAGTGTTTGACCCTGACTTTTGTTGATAGTCATGGCATATGCGAGCATCAACGTGAATTGTTTTCGTTAGAACTTGAATAGCAATCTCGTATCAGAAGGGCGAAAGACATTTTAATTGAAGATTTTACTTTTATTAATAGTATAAATATAGATTGGTGTAAATAATAATTAATAAATTATTATTTTCTTATAAAATTACATAGAATTTCAAATGGATTTTCTCATTTATTACGCAGAATTTGTTTCCATTATTCTCACAATTATAATGGTTTAATTATTCTCAGCATTTGATAACCATCATCCATTTTTAAGTACACATTGACTTCAATGTGTGATAAAAATTCATTAGATATTAGTTAATTTTCATATAAATTTTTGTTACCAATTAAGCTTTATTAAATTTTGGGAAAATGACACTTTTTCCCCCTAAGTTATATACATATAGCACTTTTCCCCCCTGAATTATTCAAGTGGCTGTTTTTCCCCCTGAAATGTTAAATGGACATATTTATCCTTAAAATAAATATTTCATTTATTTTTTTCTCTAACAAATTATGACCACAAGTTGGTTCAAACCAAACAGACACTATAGAAATCAAATCGAAATATTCTAATTACAATTTAGAATCGAAACACGATATTTAGATTTTATTAAAATCGTGAACCGGGACAGCCGGTTCATGGTCCAAACTGAAAAAAATAAAATACATTTATTGTTGAATTTAGACTATTTTAAAATAAAAAATTAAAATTTTAAAAATAAAGACGATTTAAAATCGCTAACCGGATCTAGAACCGCCAGTTCACGGTTCAGGATCCAGTTTTTTTGATTCATAATTTTAATGAATTGAAATTAAAATATTGGGTTCTAGATCTGAATCATAACCGGAAACTTTTAATTCGATTGCTATAGTGTCTGGTTCAATTCGAATCGAACCGTGGTCATCCCTATGTATACGCAATAATTTATTGAAAAGGAAAAATAAATAAAATGTTTACTTTAAGGGTAGAAATGTCAATAAAATATATTAGGGGGGAAAACCACCACTTTTAAAATAATTGAGGGGGCTAATGTGCTTACATAAATAATTCAGGGGGAAAAAGTGCTATAAGTATATAACTCAGGGGGAAAAAGTGCCATTTTCCCTTAAATTTTTTTTACCAATTAATTAATATTCATATTCATTTGGGCGGGAATGTTGAAGATGAGAATTTTACTTTTATTAATAGTATAAATTGGTGTAAATAATAATTAATAAATTATTATTTGTTTATAAAATTACACAGAATTTCAAACGAATTTTCTCATTTGTTACGCAGAATTTGTATCCATTATTTTTATAATTATAATAGTTTAATTATTCTCATAATTTGGTAACCATTTTTCACTTTTATATACATATTGACTTTAATCTGTGGTAACAATTCATTAGATATTAGTTAATTTTCATATAAAATTTTGTTACCAATTAAGCTTTATTATTTTTTACTAATTAATTAATATTCATATTAATTTGGGTTGGGATGTTGTAAAGGAGGATTTTACTTTTATTAAAGTCATTTCACTAAGAACTTGGAGGGTGTGGTTGAGTGGAAGGGACGCATACATCCTTATTAACCAAAGGCAAGGATTTGATCATTGCCTTTGGGAATGGAGCAACTTTAAATCTCTAGGCCAGCCCTTTCACCCGAAAGAGGGGCATTAGTCACTTTATCTAATCATGTTATATTAATTTCATTTTGAAATCATTGGTTCACATATTTGATTTATTTATTTTTTCTTTAATTATTCCCGTTGTAAACATAAATGATATTGCAATAATTAATTTATAATATTTATCAAATTGTATTTTTTAATGTAAAATTTTCTCATGTTTAGGGATTAAAAATATTTTAAAATTAGTTTTTATTAGTAAGTATTTTTATTTCTAAAATATTTTCCAGCAACCCAAACACTCCCTTAGTCTCTAATAAAAAACTGAAAAATAAAAGTTATTTCATTAAGAAAATTAAAACTAATTAAAGTAAATCTAATCATGCTATATTTATTTGTAATTGTATATTAATTTCATTTTGAAATCATTGGTTCACATTTTTGAATTATTTATTTTTTTCTTTAACTATTATAAATAAAAATTATGATATTTATCAAATTTTATTTAAAAATATATACATATAACATTTACACATGTTATGAGGGGTCAAAAAATATTTTAAATTATTTTTTATTAGTATGTATTTTTATTTTTAAATATTTTCCAGCAATCCAAACACTCCCTTGGCTCCCATTAAAAAAAAAATTGATAAAGAAAAGTCATTTCATTAGGGAAATTAAAACTAATTAAAGTAAATCTAATCATGCTATATTTATTTGCAATTGTATATTAATTTCATTTTGAAATCATTGGTTCACATTTTTGAATTATTTATTTTTTTCTTTAAGTATTATAAACAAAATTTTGATATTTACCAAATTGTATTTTAAAAAATATATAACATTTACACATGTTATGAGGGTTAAAAAATATTTTAAATTATTTTTTATTTGTATGTATTTTTATTTTAAAATATTTTTCAACAATCCAAACACTCCCTTAGCCTCCCATAAAAAAACTGACAAAGAAAAGTCATTTCATTAAGGAAATTAAAACTAATTAAAGTAAATCTAATCATGCTATATTTATTTGTAATTGTATATTAATTTCATTTTGAAATCATTGGTTCACATATTTGATTTTTTTTAATTATTATAATTTATAAACAGAAATGATATTGTACTAATTAATTTATGATATTTATCAAATTGTATTTGTTTCCATTTCTTTTTTCTTCATAATTTTTTCTTAATATTTCATTTGGTGGTTACTAATTTTTTCGTAGGGAAAATTGTGTTATATTTCCAATAAATTTTTAATATTAAATCCTTTTTTTCATTTAACATGATTCCCATGCCTATTAGTATAACAGAATATTAATAATAGATTCTCGTGTGTAAAATTCATTCTTATTTCTGGCCATAAAAACAATCTGGTACATTTGTAATATTCATTTTCAATCATAAAAACAATCCGGTACAATGTTTAATAATCATTTTCTTTTTCCTTTACCCTAATTTTCTGTCTAGCAAATTAGTTATTTACTTATTAAGCACATATGTTTTTTTTTTTAAAATTCGAGTCCATTTTAATATTAATTTCCTTTTTCTTTTGGTCTGATTTCTGTGCCAAAAGCAGTGTTATATTTTCAGTGAAATATAAACATATTCATTCATTTTTCTTCATATTTCATTTTCTTTTGAATATATTTATTTCTTTTTTTTTTTCCTTCATAAAAAAGAATTAATATTGATTTTTATTCATTTTTCTTAATAATTGTCGATTAATTGGCCTGATTTCCGTGTCGATTAGTAACATGATATTAATAACAGATTTCTTTGTGAAATATTCATTTCCTTTCTCGTTCATAAAAAGAATTAATATTCATTTCCACATAATTAAAAAGTAATATAATTCTAAAAATATAATTACTGATTATATTTCCAGTAAACTATTAATATATTCATTTCATTTTTCCTTCATAAATAATTAATATAATTATAATAATTATAATCATATAATTACTGATTATATTTTAAGTGAAATATGAATATATTCATTTCCTTTTTCACTCATAGAAAGAGTTAATATTCATTTCCATTTCCTTTTCCCTCATAATTTTTTCTAATATTTCACGTAGTGGTTACTAATTTTTTCGTAGGGAAAGCGGTGTTATATTTTCAATAAATTTTTAATATTAAATCTTTTTTTTCATTTGGTCTAATTCCCGTGTCTATTAGTAACAGAATATTAATAATAGATTTTCGTGTCTAAATTTTATTTTTTTCCTTTCATATTCATTTCCTTTTTTCTTCATAAATAATTAATATAATTACAATAATATAATTACTGATTATATTTTAAGTGAAATATGGATATATTCATTTCCTTTTTTCATTCATAGAAAGAGTTAATATTTGTTTCCATTTCTTTTTTTCTTCATAATTTTTTCTTAATATTTCATTTGGTGATTACTAATTTTTTCGTAGGGAAAATTATGTTATATTTCCAATAAATTTTTAATATTAAATCCTTTTTTTTCATTTAACATGATTCTCATGCCTATTAGTATAACAGAATATTAATAATAGATTCTCGTGTGTAAAATTCATTCTTATTTCTGGCCATAAAAATAATCTGGTACATTTGTAATATTCATTTTCAATCATAAAAACAATTTGGTACAATGTTTAATAATCATTTTCTTTTTCCTTTACCCTAATTTTCTGTCTAGCAAATTAGTTATTTACTTATTAAGCACATTTTTTTAATTCGAGTCCATTTTTAATATTAATTTCGTTTTTCTTTTGGTCTGATTTCTGTGTCAATTAGTAACAGAATAGTAATAACAAATTTCATTATTACAATTAATTCTTTAGTTTTTTTTTTTGTTTTGAATTAGAATAATCATAATTGTAATTATATTAATTAATTAATTGTATGGATATTTTTTTGCAATGAGATACAGATCCACTAATATGCAATGTACCCAGATGTGTTCTCCTGCCTCAAAGCCTAATGAATCATACACATGTTGCATCTTAAATGCACGTAGATACAGACATTCAATTTTTTTTTTTTTAGAATGATAATCGATTCACTGATAGTTGAAGGTAGATAAAAATACTTATAATATGAAATTAAACCTTTTGGAAAAATAATATGAAATTAAACTCAAATCCAAGTTACTTTACATCTATTAACCCCTAATTGAGATTATATAAAAAGGAAACATAGATTTAAATGATTTCATCTAAGAGCTTGTAAATATGGTGACTGCTTTAGTGTTTTTAGAGAGACAACGTGCTTTACCAATTTGCCAGGAAGAACCAATCTCATGCCGGTCTGGATCTCGCGGGAAGTGATTATCGGCTTCTTGTTGTAGTGGGCCAAGCGAGTCACCTCTTGGGCGAGCTTCAAGAAGATATCATTGATGAAGCTATTCATGATGTCCAAACTGAAAAACATATTGAAGTACGTGAGAATATAGTTAGAAAAATGTAAAAAATTCATACAAAAAGAAAGCTCTTCTTTGATTGAAGAAGCTCTTGTATTTATAGGTAGAAAATACTAATTCAAAAGGAAAGTATAATAATTTATTTATTTAAGGGAAAGTATAATAATTTATTTATTTAAGGTAATAACATTATTATTATTATTATTATTATTATTATTATTATTATTATTATTATTTATTTATTTATTTATTTAATTTCCATTTGACATTTACGTACCAAATAAGTTTTACTATAAAACTTTTGGGGGGAAAATTTGTTAGGAGGATTTTACTTTTATATATATATAGAATATAGATAGATAACTTATATATAAGAACAAATTGCACTTTTGGTCCTGTGACTATTTGGGTATTGGTAATTTGAGTACTTAACTTTTAAAGCTCGCAATTTAGTCCTTTAACTATGAAATTGTTAGCAGATTTGGTCCTGTCGGTCAAATTGCCGGCCAATTTTCACGGGAAAAATGTAAATTGGTTCGAATTGTTTTTTTTTTTAGGGTAAAACGGTCATTGCAAGGGAAATGGGGGTGGGGGGGAATTCCACCAGCGGAGCAGCATGGCGGCAACTGTCGTGACAATAGAAAGAAGAGGGTTTGGATGGACTGCGATAAGCTCATCGCCAACACTGTTCTGCAACTCAACCGGAACCTTGACGGCGTTAAAGATAACACCATTTCCTGCGCCGACGTTGACGCCCAGACGTGGCTGAGCACCGCCCTGACCAACATCGAGATGTGCCGCTCCAGCGCCGTCGAGCTCAACGTTTCGAGCGTCGTTGAACCCATCGTCTCCGAGCTCATCAGCAACTGCTTGGCCGTCAACGGAGTTTTGGTGGACGAACACAACTCCACCGCCGCAGAGGATGACCGTCAATGGAATGATTCACTGCGTTGTTTCCTCTTCCTCTTTTACTGGCGTGACAGTTGACCATTAATATGACTTTATTAGTTTTATTTTTATTTTCTTTAATACCCATTCATTTTAATGTTTTTTTCTTGGTGACCAGAAAACCAATACAGCAATCGTACAACCGCCGCAGAGGGTGACTTGTTTAGATTGTATGATGAATTGATGTTATACTTTCCTTGCACCAGTTTGGAATTTGTTTTACTTTTTAGCCATATTCCCCTTTTTTCTTTTTCCGGTGGTAGTAGCTGCAAGAATGAAGAAGAAGAACGCAACAACTACAAGGATGAAGAAGAAGAGCGAAGAAGAAAGGGGGGAAGGAAGAAGAAGAGAGTGAAATGACCATTTTACCCTCGTCAAAAAACAATTTGAACCCATTTACGTTTTTCGGTGAAAATTAACCGGCGATTTGGCCGGTAGGACCAAATCTGCTAACAATTGCATAGTTAAAGGACTAAATTGAGAGTTTTGAAAGTCCCGTACTCAAATTATCAACACCCTAATAGTCACAGGATCAAAAGTGCAATTTGTTCTTATATATAATATACTTCTATTATATACTATATTCACTTAAAACTAATAAATTCCTTATATGTAGTGAACTATATATTTATATATGAAATTTATTGGTTTGATTATATTGGATGCCAACCACGTGAGGACATTAAGGATATAAAGGAAACATATGCAAACTTATATATTAAAAGGTTTTCTTAATATTGTCATGTCATCAAGTATTTAAGTATATTTTATTTCTTTTATATTTATAGGTGTTGAGGACAACAAGTATGTTGGGTGGAAAGAAATCAAGTCGTCCACCGAAATGGAGTATATGTTCGGTAAGTATTTCATATACTTGTAAAACTATATATATCTTATACGTTTTTTTTAAGATTCTTAATTGTATTGTAATTCAATTGTAGTGTGCCAAACGAATTTGAAGTACAAAATGCAGATATTATGTGATGAAATTCATGTACGATATTCTTTGATTTCTTTCCACGCAAGCATACAAAGGAATGGATAAGACAAGTAGTTTCATAGAATATATTTTAGTTTCAAATTTTAAAAAGGATTGATATTTGATGCACCGATGCATAGATGCTACACACCGACAGTGAAGGAGAAGATGTCACATCATTTAAAAACAAAGACAACATTAACCTAGCCCTTTTTTGCAAAATATCTAAGACTTTCATTTTATTAGGTAACTCTTTTATTTCTAATTAACAAAATATATCTACTTTCCAAAATATATTTATTACTTAATTATTATATATCTAATTATTAACAATGTTAACTACAGGTTCAATTCTACCACAATGAAACCTCTAAAACAATTAGGACTAACAATGTTAACAGGTTCTTTACTTCTAATTGAACTGAATTTCAAAATTATTATAGTGTTCTGATTTATAAATGCGAACAGATTTCCGGTTTGCATTTATTTTGATTCCAGTTTCGGTTTGAACCGCCAGTTACAAATTTATTTATTTACTAGTTTTTTACGCGCATTGCGCGATTGGGATAATGCTCAATGTTTTTTTTTTTTAAATAAGTACTTTAAAGTATATATAAATGCAAGATTATATTGGAATTGTTCATGCATGGATAAATGAATGTTGAATTTACGTATTTAAATAGGTAATTCTAAGTTTACAAATGCAAGATAATATTGTCAAGATAGATTATAATTGTCAATAAAATAATTTTATAGGTATGGTTGAAACCAAATACGGGACATAAGGGAGAGCAAAAAAAAATTAGTGCATAAAATATTAAATATATCATAATATTGAAGAGCTAACTGCTGATTGCCAAACAAGGATATTGCGAGGTAGTTTCCTACTTCAATTTGTGGTGTGATTTGAATACTCTTTTTGGGAATAAATCATCCAAGTAGTTAATATGATTGGCTTAATTATATATATATATATATATATATATATATATATATATATATATATATATATATATATATATATATATATATAACAATTATTATTATTATTATTATTATTATTATTATTATTATTATTATTATTATTATTATTATTATTGAATCAAGTCTAAGCTCGTGTGTGCCGGCACCTGTAGGCCGAATCCTGAAGATTAAATTCATTCGTTACGGAATTAATATTGCTTTAATTCCAATTTTTGAATTCTGAATTTAATCTCACTTAGTGGGGCTACTGTTTCAGGTGTTACAAATTGATTTTAATGCCAATTTAAATGCGATATTGAAGGTTATCCAACTCCCTCAACCCTATATAAGAAAGGGTAGAGCAGAAACATTTTTACAACATAAGAAATCCGAATTTCCATCTCCAAAATCTCTGCTTCTACTCCTTTCATTAGCCAGCCGTGTTCATCCCTTTGCTTTGTTCGCCAGATTCTTTGTTTGGGTGCTCAAACACTGAATCGTAGCACGTTTTATCTTGGGAAACCTATGCTACAACGCTCCTAGCATTTGTGAGAGGTAGCAAATAAGGTTTTAAGGAAAAGAACGATTTGTTCAACTCATGCTAACCACTATCCGAATCATCCAACTTTTCCTTCCCAGTTTTCTGCTTTTTCCCATATAATAATAATCTTTTCGTAGGGTTATTATCTTTGGAATTTTCCACCATATTACCCAACAAATAGTAGTGAATGGTCAATGGGAGACTGTGCCTTGATGACAAAAGTTAGATTAAGGGTGTGTTTGGTTAATAGGTTTAGCTCTAATGAAGAATGGGTATTAAAGTGATTGGTATTGTTTGGTTGATAGGTTTTTAGAATACTATTATGGGTTTCAAATACCCCCTTAATTGAAAAACTCATACCCAAATAAAGTAAGGGTATCGTCCCCTTTCATTCCCTTATTCATTCTCATCCCCTTTGATTAGTCCGATCCTTTTAAATTTTTGTTTTTAACTTTTTTTTGTTTAGAGCACTATTATGGATTTCAAATACCCCCTTAATTGAAAAATCCATACCCAAATTGTCTTGATTTTGTGTTGTTGTATTTTTTTAAATCTGTATTCCATTATTGGATCACACATAACCAAACAACATTATTGATAATCATTCTCATGCATTCAACTCTACCACCAAACATGCAAAATACTTTCAGTAAAATCCATTACCATTACTAAGTATTTGATATTCATTTCGATTCTAATTCCCATATGCCAACTAAACACACCCTAACTGTTTATGATAACATAAGTAAAAAAAATTCAAAAATATTCCAACAAAATCAGATCTTGTAAGTACATTAATTTTTTATCTAACATACCTTGTGGTCAAATTAAATACTCACTTTATACAGATATGTTCAAATTCATTTTATACTTGAGCCAACGACTTCTAATTGGGATCTTCATCATGGAGAATATAATAAATCAGCAAGTCCGAGATGATATGCATACACCATTACCTACAAATGATTCACATTCCAGCTGAGATTTCCAGTTCACTTCAAATAGCTTTTGTTGCTTCACTATCCCTTGCTGTTCTTTGTTGGGAAGAGGGAAGCATTGTATGTTAACATAGGGATAGATTCTAACCTTCTTGAGTTCATCATTAATGGAGGCTATGAGAGAAATAAAATGGACTTGGTTCGACAGCATAACGATTCGATTGACCTGTTACATGTAGTATATGTTAATATAAACTTTCTCAACCTACTGAAGTCCAACGATTCAAAAGGCTCTCATTTAAGAAACCTTATCTTAATAGCTTCTTATTTTAATAATAATGATAATAATAATCCAAACAAAACTATATACAAAATAAAATGAAAATTAAAAAGAAGAAGAAGAAGAACCCATCAATGTGGGCAAGTATTGATAAGTCAAAAGGCTTTTATTTAAGATGCCTTAGTTTTGGCTTCTAATTTTAGCTTATTTATTTATTTATTATTTATTTATTAGTGGGATTTGGGAAAGATTAACCCCAAATGTATGTGTTGTTTTAGTTTTTAGTAGTTTGGAGCAAATTACTGAGTTATTAATAATATTTTTGGTGTTTTGATTAAATATAAAATATTAAAATGACGAATTTGTCAATAATAATAATTTTTTTGTTTTATTATTTTATTATTATTATTATTATTATTATTTTTTTATTATTATTATTATTATTATTATTATTATTATTATTATTATTATTATTATCCAAACAAAATCATATACAAAATAAAATTAAAATTAAAAAAAAAAAAATAAGTAGAAGACAAAACGAAGCCACTGGCTCCCCTTTGTAAATAATCCCACATTGAAAATGTTTGGAAATAGGAGCTCTTGAGCTCATCTATATAAGAGGAGCATTGCTCCTCTTACAAACTTCTATACAAGGGGATGAGCATTAACATAATTGCTTGCCCATCAATGTGGGCAAGTATTGAGATGTCCAATTTTTTTTTTTTTGTTTTTTTGTTTTTTTTTTTTTTTTTTGTGAAGTGAAGGAAAATTATAAATGGAAAGGAAATATTTCAATAATAATATTCTACTTCATCAAATAGTAAATGCATATTTTAAAAAATAGTAAAGATAAATTAAAAATAGAACGAAAATATTTCAATAATAATATTCTACATCATCAAATGAAAATAGAACGGAAATTAGGTAAAAATAAATATTTATCTATATTCTAATTGACTGAAAAGAAAAAAGAATAATTGACTGAAAATGAATCTAATATTACTAATTGAATGAAAATATAAAAGGAAATGAATATTGCAAATAAAAAATGATCCATAATTGAATAAAATAAAAAAATGGTTAGATCATTGCATTTTAATTAAAAATGGAACGGAAAAAATTGGAGGAAAATATTTCAATAATAATATCCTACATTATCAATAGTAAATGTATATTTTAAACAATAGTAAAGGTAAATTAAAAATGGAACGAAAATATTTCAATAATAATATCTACATCATCAATTAAAAATGGAACGAAAATTAGGTAAAAAGATCATTGCATTTGATATTCTAATTGATTGAAAATAAAATAAAAAATAATAATTGGTTGAAAATGGATCTGATATTACTAATTGACTGAAAATATAAAAGGATCACTAATTGAGTGATATTCTACCATTATATATTTTCACTTGAGTAACCAGTCCTGATAGATTGAAGGTGTTAGCTCTAGACGAAGATGGACAAGATTGTACGTGTTGTCACTACCAATGTCGTCTACAAAGAAGTTTTAATAATGTGTAAATATAATCGGTGATATTATGTTTTTTTTTTAATGAAAAAATTGCTATATATCTAAACAAAAAAATATATATATCTTCCATACAAATAAATAAGGATATCAATTCATTTCTATAACTGAGTTGTTAGAAAACGAGCACATTTGCCTAATTTATGAAAATACTAAACAATGATAAATAAAATCTTCAAAGTTATAGCACTTCATGCGTACATTAGACATTATCTATTAATTTGAGCAATTATTTGCACAAATTCAAGCAATGATAACATCAAAATATATAAACGATCAAAGTCATATCTTTAATTGCACTATATAATATTTGATGTTATAATTTAAATAATTATATATCGATTCATATATTCTTAATATTATACAACAAATTCATTCCGTGCATCGCACGGGTGCAAATACTAGTTTTTTAAAAAAATAAAATAAATGACGTTGGTTTTCTTTGAAAATTTTCAATTCCCATTGAAGCGACTAGAATGGTCATTGAAAAAATTGTAAGTAAATATATTATAATTTACTACGATAGTTATGTTGAATATATTAAACGAAATATAATGGTAATTATTATAAAATAATGTTTATATATATTAGGATTTTCTTGAGTTGCAAGCTTTCTCAAGGTGAATTCATTGAGTCAGAAAGACAAGATATATTGTCTGGTGCGTTAGGAAATGATGAGCATCCGGCTGTGTTAGTGATATGGGAATTGAAGTAGATATGGCATAAAAAAATGTATTTGGCTATGCAGCACATGACAAATTATGCCGTGCAACACAGTTGCAAAACGGTGTCGTTTTGATTAAAAACAACACCGTCCAACTTAAAAAAAAAAAAAATCATTTTTGATTGCCGTTAACAGCGTTATGATGTGCATAATTTGAACTTATATCGAGAATTAATAAACTATATATTCAGAATTAATGAATCAAATCTTGTAGTACAAATTTTGACCTAACATTCCTTGTAGTCAAACTAAATACTCACTTTATACTTGAGTGATATACATATATGTTCAAAAACGCATTTTATCCTTGAGCCATTTAAACAACTCTCTCAATCATTTGAGACAATTCTTTCAAAAAATAAAAAAAATGATCGTACTTAAAAGATTCAAGCCTCTTTCACTTGAGCCAACATGATTGGGATCAGATATTCATGCAGAATAAATCAGCAAGTCCGGGATGATATGCATACACCATTACTTGCAAATGATTCACATTCCAGATGAGATTTCCAGTTCACTTCAAATAGCTTTTGTTGCATCACTATCCCTTGTTGTTCTTTGTGGGGAAGAGGGAAGCATTGTATGTTAACATAGGGGTAGATTCTAAGCTTCTTGAGTTCATCATTAATGGAGGCTATGAGAGAAAGCCGATTGGGTGCTTTGATTTTGATATGAATGTCCTGGAGGTTTGGGGCGATAACGTGAGACAAAGGGTTTGATGGGTGCGAAGAAGAATTATGGTATTTGAGCGAAACTAAACTTGGGGCAACAATGTTGACGCCGAGGTTGAATCCTACGTTTTCAGACAACACCAATCTGGCAAGGCTCTGGGTGAGAATGTTGCGGTCCGGGACGGAGTTCCGTGGCTGAAACCGGCAGAATTTCAGACGCAAATCTTGAACGGCGGCCAAGGTTCCGGGGATTAAGTCCATCGGGAGGCGATCTGAGCGCCGGAGAAACGTCACCCTCGTCAGCCTCAACTGTGTAAGGGATTGGTGGCGCGTGAGGTCGATGTTCATCCTGAAAAGCGGCGGGTGTTTGCCACGCACCGGCGACGGCGAGTACTTGAAACGGAAAGCTTGGAGAACCCGGGACTGGATGTCCATGGTCACCGTCTGCGGGTAGCATCTCCGAACCACGCATTCGAAATACTTGAGATTCTCCGCCGGAATCACAATCTTGTAGACGCCGCCGACGGCTCTCTCGATCCGGTCGCAGTTGCGGATGCGGAGGTGCTCGATGGCCGGCGATCCCAGCAGGAACTTGTGCAACACGCGATCTCTCCTGGACAACGCGCAATCCACAAAACCGATCTTCCGCAGATTGGGAAGCTTCACCTCTAATCTCTGAAGAGTGAGCTTGCGGCGAGAGAATCGGCGCCCAAGATTCTCTGGAACCCGGTGTAAGTATTGATCGGCGCCGAGGGACAACCGGCGAGACAAACATCCTGCTCTTTCACTCTGTCCTGATCGGCCACAATACCCAGAACTCGGTTGCAGTAGAGAAGGGATTGTTTATTTGGGAAGTCGATTTGCAGCCTGCTTCTCCGCAGAGACGACGGTATATCTTGGTAAAAGGCGCGTACGCGGCGCTCCGCTCCCGCGTAGAAGCCTTGTATGTTGCTGGGAGATACCTGATTTTCATTGGAAACTAGGATTCTCAACTCGGGGAAAGGGTAATCGGAGACGCAGCGGTGCCAGTCTTTGGACAAGGCGGATGCGCGGTGGACATCTTTAACCGGAAGCCTCGCCAAGATTTGATGAATTATTGAATCCGGCAAGCTGCTTATGAAATCAATGCCTTCTGTTTTCTGCCGTTTTACTGTCCCACCAATACAAATTAAAGGACTCATTTTTGAAAGACTTTAATAATTTTTCAAAATAAACTTTTATTTTAATTTACTAGCTTATTTTGGAAACATTACCAAACATAACCTAAAATAAGCTATGCCAAATTGAGGTTGAATGTGCTGGACGAAATCTTGTTCTTTCTTAGGACTGAATTTATAAAGAAAGTTTGGTAATAATTAATAATTAATTTGTATACATAAAAACATAATTCTATTCCTGCCAATACTAGGAAAAGATTTTTGTTTGTATATTTAAAATTAATCTTTTTTTAGAGATATTAAATAATAATAATAATAATAATAATAGATGCTTTATATATGGTAAATTATTAATATATGTCGAAAATACTATAAACTAATAGTATTTTACGCGCATTGCGCGATTGAGATAATGCCCAATATTTTTTTAAAAAAAATAAGTACTTTAAAGTATATCAAGGCAAGATTATATTGAAATTGTTCATGCATAGATAATTGAATGTTAAATTTGTGTATTTAAATAGGTAATTCTAAGTTTACAAATGCAAAATAATATAGTCAAGATTGATTATAATTGTCAATAAAATAATTGTATAGGTATGGTTGAAACCAAATACGAGACATAAGGGAGAGCAAATAAAAATTAGGGCATAAGATATTAAATATATACTAATATTGAAGAGCTAACTGCTGATTGCCAAACAAGCACATTGCGAGATAGTTTCCACTTTAATTTGTTGTGTGATTTGAATACTGATTTTGTCAATAAATCCCCAAGTAGTTAACATGATTGGCTTAATTTTATTTTTTTATTTTTTTTATTTTTTTATTTTTTAAAACAATTATTATTATTATTATTATTATTATTATTATTATTATTAATTATATGTATACCCTTAGGTCATTTTAAATGTTAATCTAAACCGCTAATTTTTTCAAATATCTTTTTACCAACCGCTGATATAATTCGCTAGTCAAATTCGCTAATATAATCCGCTAATGCCAACCGCTAACTGCTATTGTCAAACAAAGACATTGCAAGGTAGTTCTCACTTCAATTTGTTGTGTGATTTGAATACTCTCTTTGTCAACAAATCCCTCAAGTAGTTAATATGATTGGCTTTATTAATTATATTTTTTAATTTTTTCATGGTATTAATAAAATACGGTAAATAAATATATAGCATTATTTTGTATTATAACTTTGATATTTAATTAAAAAATAGTGCACAAAAAAGATAATAAACAATGTAGTGAATATAATCAATTGATGACTTTTAATATAAATAATTTTTACATTAGAGAAATATAAAGACAATATAACTAATAAAATTATTTCTCTTAATTAATTTATTGATAATGAATAATTTTTTTTTAATAAAGACATTGTAGGGACAATGTAGCGAATATAATCAATTGATGAATTTGAATGTAAAGAATGTTTATATTGGAGAAAAATAAATACAATATTGTTAAGAAATCATAGAAAAAGCAGCGATCAACAAGAAGAGGAATACTGAGAATGGAGAGGGAAAGACAGATCATCTTATTCCTTATCTTCATCATAGTACAATGATCTATATATACAAGATACAATAAAGAGATATAATAATAGAGAATAATTACATCCGTTACAGACGTTACAAAGCTATCAATAATGTCCACCATAAATCTATTTACAACACTCCCCCTTGGACATTATTTGACAATGATCTTGCCTCGTTAAAAACTTGATAGGAAAACCCTGTGGGAAAAACCTAGACAAGAAAAGATTACAATAAAAAATATATTCACGCCTCATTAAAAACTTCACTAGGAAAACCACGTGGGAAAAACCTAGTTGAAGAAAAGAGTACATGATATATGTAAAAACATATATTATATTGGTTGCCTCATTAAAACCCTTAACTTAAGAAAACCCTGTGGGAAAAACTTAGTCAAGGGAAAAAGAGTACAACCATAAGCCTTCAGGGCGCAAACTGCATAATCTTCAGGATTTTGGGGTTTGTCTATTTAAGCAATTATTTTGCAACATTTTCCCATTTACATTATTATATCATACTCATGCCTCGTTAAAAACCACACTAGAAAAACCCAATGGGAGAAAACTAGTGAGGAAAAGAGTACATGATATTTTTGTATTTACGTGTTGCAAATAGTGCGCAACTGTTAGTCTTTTATGACTTAATCTTCAGGATTTTACGTCCAATCTTCCGGATTGATTCGAGTAAATGTACTTCCCGTCTCCCCCTGAAGATAACAATCTTCAAGTTCTACATACATTTCAAAAATTTGAGAAAATGAATTGGACAAATCTTCTGGATTGTCACTAGAGTAAATATCTAATAATCTTATGGCTCTTCTAGAGCTCACATAACATTTGTGCAACACAAGTGTTATTGTCCTCATTTTGAACATTTAGGGAAATTCATTGTATAACCAGTTTGGACTTGGCATTGCGGGGATCAAACAAAAACAGCCAGTACCCAAGTAGCCTATTAAAACTGTATCATGGTTTCTTACATAAATGTCATGTCTTTGTATCTCGAAGATACCGGAGGATATGTTAATCATTATTCAAGTACTTCATTTGTAGGGGGAGCACTAGATTTTGCTAGCAATTTCATCGCAAATATGTTGCGATTATGGAACTTCTGGTTCTATAATGGTGCTCCAACGATAATGAAGTAAGGGACTTCGAGTCCAAAAAGGCTCCTTATCTGCTTCAAGAGATTATTAGGCAACCTTTAATTTGATAAAAACATGACACTTATATGCATATAGACATGTGAAAAAAGCATTTTTAGATATAGGCTGACTGGTATATATATATATATATATAAAAAAAAAAAAAAAAAAAAAAAAAAAAAAAAAAAAAACTTCAAAGAAAAACTCGATCTTCAATTCGAGATAATACTTATAGCTTTCACAAGCTTTTTATTTCAAAAGTCTCAGTATTTAAACATGAACTGACATTATCAAGCTCTTTATATATTTCATTGATGTTTACACCATCAATCTTGACTGAGATAATAAATAATAAATAAGTTCATTATCAACCCTTTATCGAGCACACAATGGTACATATTATTCCTTCAATGAGGATATTAACTCCATTCGCAACCCTTTAAAGAGTAAATAATCACACATAATAATGCTTAAATAAATCCTCACTTCGAGAATTATGAATCCATCCAGGATTTCTCAAAATAAATTTAACTGCATATCTAAATTTATTATTATGTCAATTGTGTTATGTAGCGGAACTTAATGCCATTTACCGTGGGAGAGTATATTTTATTAAAATCAATTCAGGGTCTCTGCGTGAACCCGTAGGCTACAAACTCGCTTCATCACCTCATTATTCTTATTTCTCTTTCATGCACACACCATTTTGTAACCTTCAGGATTAACGCTCAAATGGTGTATTGTTATAAAGAGAATTTATTCATTTTAGCGAGTCGAGCTATGCCTTAATTGCTCCTTTATACGTTAAATAGTTATGGCACTTCCGGTGCCTAACTCTGGATCCAGATTATCATATAACGAGCAATTTGTAATGGCAATTGTGTTGTCGACAACTATAACATTTTTGTAAAACTCCCATATTTGTAAAAGTAATGGCAATTTCTAAAACAACCAGATTCTAGACATTTCCCAAAGATATTTTGATCTGGTCATTCCGCATCCCTAGTATTGTGTTTGTTTGGTGCACCTATAAATTGACTAGGGTTTCTCGTCATCTGGACGAGCGTCTTCAGGACTAAATTGTTCAATGCTATTTCAAGAGTGACAATGTTTCTTTACTAGATTTAGTATTATGATTCGTATCTCTTCACCGATAGATCTCCTACACTTCTGGCGTCAAGGAGTATCGGTAGATATATTTGGCCCAAATTGGGGAATATATATGGGACCTAGCCACTCTTTTATGATCAGTATGATCAATAGATATATTTGGCAGATTATTTGCTAATATCGCAAATATATATCTTCTGAACTTCCAGTTCAGTCTAACTAGTACATGGATTTAAATAATGAAGATATTTTCATTCTATGAAATTTCTTGGCATTCGATTAAATTTGAACTCTTATCTCCCCCTAATGCCGAGAAAAAATCTTCATTAATTAAGTATGCAGTCAGCATACCTAAGGATATGTATATTGGTCTCCTATCATGTGCTCTTAGCATTAATTAATCAAGAGACGGAAGCTTCTTTGGTAGCCTTTTTAGAGGTACGCTGTGGTAGTGATATATTGAAATAGACTGCGCACTATAAATAATAACGCAAATAGGGAAATGTTACTTCTGAAACCACGTACTAGGTGAAAAAAAGGGGGTATAGCAATCCTTGAGGGATTGATTTGTGATATGCATTGAGTTAGACTTGGGTAAAAAGAACTTGACTCATAGTAACGTCATAGCAATCCTTCAGGGATTGATGGGATAGGAGGACCATTTTTGGTCAAGAATTTATCGTCAAGGTTCATCCTAAAGGGTGACTCATAGAAATAAAGTCCTTAATCTACCTTCTGGGCAAATAAATATAGAAAAATGAGGGCTATAAACTTAAATATCATATGCCCAAATCTCATGTCAAAGAGTTTCTATAGATGAAACTAGAACTGTAAACATGTCATAGCCTTTAATTGTTATCACATGCAAGCTAAGGTTTAACAACGACAGGTGCAACCTAACCATA